>NC_135236.1:199735924-200044466 GCF_051348905.1 Ranitomeya variabilis
GTGAGTATAGCAATATTTTTTATTTTAATTCTTTCTTTTACACATTAATATGGATCCCAGGGCCTGAAGGAGAGTTTCCTCTCCTTCAGACCCTGGGAACCATCAGGGATACCGTCCGATACTTGAGTCCCATTGACTTGTATTGGTATCGGGTATCGGTATCGGATTAGATCCGATACTTTGCCGGTATCGGCCGATACTTTCCGATACCGATACTTTCAAGTATCGGACGGTATCGCTCAACACTACTCTGCAATCAAGCCTAATAATTTTCATAATTTCAAGAGTGCTACATCCCTCTGTAAGACTTGTAACAATGTCTGACTTTTCAGTGAGGTAAATCTTTTTTTGGCCCATTTTACCTGTGGAAAATAAGCTGCAAAATAATTCTGTACACCTTGATAAAGGGTGTTGTCTCCTGAGGCATCACCCTCCCTCTTTAGACAAATACACATAACCTGATCTGCTTCATCCAATAAGCATTCAAATGTATACAACTTGGTGGTGGAAAATCTCAATAAAAATAGTGATATGATCAAAATACTTGTCTAATAATTAGGCACAAAGTGTAGAGGACTGGTGAACTTTCTTGGCTATATAAATGTTCAAAGAAAAAAAAAGGTTCAATCTCTTCCATGTGAACTATTAAAATGTGGAACAGTCTATTTCTGAAGCTGGTCATAGTGGGAACCTTCAATGGCATCAAAAAAAGCCTACATGCTTTTTTATAGAAGAAAACAACATAAATACTGATCCATTAGATGAACACTTTGGATTAGTACCAAAAAACTTTCTCTTTTAAAGCACACTGTTGCTACGATCTCATTCCTCAGTTGGACTTGATAGACATGTGTCTTTTTAAACAGTATAGGCAGTGCAGAAACAAATGGTCTAATTCTGCGCTGCCGTGTGGAAGGGGTAAAGGAGGCCAATATGAGTATAAGTGATTTAATCATCAACGCATTTCGAAGTATGCAACTTTTTCAGGAAACTTTGGCTTCTGTTCCCAAAATGCTTTATACTAAGTCGTTGGGTAAAATGATTTCCATAGAATAATCATTTTAATAACAAAGTGATCTAAAATTGCAACCAACTAGAATAACAGAGTGAAACTGTCAGACATGTAAAATGTGAACTTTGAAAATATGGTGTTTTTCTTAGCAATTTATAATTTGAATTGTGGAAGTAGGGAATCTCTTCCTACAATCAGAAACATTATATCTGTTTGCCATCTTAGTCTACGTTTCACAAGTCAATAGACATGGTTTAGGATATATCATATAATTCGTAACTCTCATAAAAAAGCTATGACTCCAGTGTGAACAGAGCCTTGGACTATCATAACATAGACAAAGTTAATAAAGCACATTACAGTCCTTCGTGTTATTGCTAAGAACAAGCTTCATCTAAAATATTTTCTTATTTAGCCTTATTTATAGTTGAAATTGATTGTCAGGATTAGACATCTGGTTTCTTTTTTCTTTAAGTCAATGACAGCAATGTGAACACAATATTGATCTGCATACTATTTTTTTTCCCGCTGAGAAATTTAATGGCACTAGTACATGAACGCCCTGGGATGAATATAACAAAACATCAGTTGTTGAAATGAAGGCTAAAACACAATCCAAGTGTAAAAATAAACACAGCCTTAATCAATCAAAAGCTATTTCTAATTTCGGTCTAGCACATTATTAATCATACATTATGTGACTAAATTATGATATGATTATAATATCATACATTGCCATGGCAATGATCACTAAACAGTACAGGTTCTCTGCCTACCAAACAGTTACTGGCTTATTTTATGTTCGTACAATAAATGACAACAATTTCACTGGACTCAACTCATCAACATTTTCTAAGGGTATGTGCACACGTTGCGGATTGGCCTGCAGAATTTTCCGCACAAAATCTGCATCTCTTGGCAGAGAACACAGGTGCGGATTTGATATGTTTTTTTATGCATTTTTTGATACTTTTTTTTATGCAGATTTGTATGCTAAATAAACATCTATTATTGAACAAAAAAAGAAAAGAATTGTGATGTCATTTCTGGTCCAACCTCCTTTTTAACATTTGTCCAACACACTCCATTACACACATAGATAGATAGATAGATAGATAGATAGATAGATAGATAGATAGATAGATAGATAGATACAGTGCCTACAAGTAGTATTCAACCCCCTGCAGATTTAGCAGGTTTACACATTTGGAATTAACTTGGCATTGTGACATTTGGACTGTAGATCAGCCTGGAAGTGTGAAATGCACTGCAGCAAAAAAGAATGTTATCTCTTTGTTTATTTTTTTTTTAAATTGGGAAAAGTTTTTTCAGAGGGTCATTTATTATTCAACCCCTCAACCCACCAGAATTCTGTTTGGTTCCCCTAAAGTATTAAGAAGTAGTTCAGGCACAAAGAACAATGAGCTTCACATGTTTGGATTAATTATCTCTTTTTCCAGCCTTTTCTGACTATTTAAGACCCTCCCCAAACTTGTGAACAGCACTCAAACATGGTCAACATGGGAAAGACAAAGGAGCATTCCAAGGCCATCAGAGACAAGATCGTGGAGGGTCACAAGGCTGGCAAGGGGTACAAAACCCTTTCCAAGGAGTTGGGCCTACCTGTCTCCACTGTTGGGAGCATCATCCGGAAGTGGAAGGCTTATGGAACTACTGTTAGCCTTCCACGGCCTGGACAGCCTTTGAAAGTTTCCTCCCGTGCCGAAGCCAGGCTTGTCCGAAGAGTCAAGGCTAACCCAAGGACAACAAGGAAGGAGCTCCAGGAAGATCTCATGGCAGTGGGGACATTGGTTTCAGTCAATACCATAAGTAACGTACTCCACCGCAATGGTCTTCGTTCCAGACGAGCCCGTAAGGTACCTTTACTTTCAAAGCGTCATGTCAAGGCTCATCTACAGTTTGCTCATGATCACTTGGAGGACTCTGAGACTGACTGGTTCAAGGTTCTCTGGTCTGATGAGACCAAGATCGAGATCTTTGGTGCCAACCACACACGTGACGTTTGGAGACTGGATGGCACTGCATACGACCCCAAGAATACCATCCCTACAGTCAAGCATGGTGGTGGCAGCATCATGCTATGGGGCTGTTTCTCAGCCAAGGGGCCTGGCCATCTGGTCCGCATCCATGGGAAGATGGATAGCACGGCCTACCTGGAGATTTTGGCCAAGAACCTCCGCTCCTCCATCAAGGATCTTAAGATGGGTCGTGATTTCATCTTCCAACAAGACAATGACCCAAAGCACACAGCCAAGAAAACCAAGGCCTGGTTCAAGAGGCAAAAAATCAAGGTGTTGCAGTGGCCTAGTCAGTCTCCTGACCTTAACACAATTGAAAACTTGTGGAAGGAGCTCAAGATTAAAGTCCACATGAGACACCCAAAGAACCTAGATAACTTGGAGAAGATCTGCATGGAGGAGTGGGCCAAGATAACTCCAGAGACCTGTACCGGCCTGATCAGGTCTTATAAAAGACGATTATTAGCTGTAATTGCAAACAAAGGTTATTCCACAAAATATTAAACCTAAGGGTTGAATAATAATTGACCCACACTTTTATGTTTAAAATTTCTAAAAATTTAACTGAGCAACAAAACTTTTTGGTTTGTAAGATTTATGCATCTGTTAATAAATCCTGCTCTTGTTTGAAGTTTGAAGGCTCTAACTTATTTGCATCTTATTAAACCTGCTAAATCTGCAGGGGGTTGAATACTACTTGTAGGCACTGTAGATAGATAGATAGATAGATAGATAGATAGATAGATAGATAGATAGATAGATATGGGATAAATAGATAGATGGATAGATAGATATGGGATAGATTGATGGATAGATAGATAGATAGATAGATAGATAGATAGATAGATAGATAGATGGATATATATGGGATAGAGATAGATAGATAGATAGATAGATAGATAGATAGATAGATAGATAGATAGATAGATAGATACAGTACAGACCTAATGTTTGGACACACCTTCTCATTTAAATATTTTTCTGTATTTTCATGACTATGAAAATTGTACATTCACACTGAAGGCATCAAAACTATGAATTCACACATGTGGAATTATATACTTAACAGAAAAGTGTGAAACAACGGAAAATATGTCTTATATTCTAGGTTCTTCAAAGTAGCCACCTTTTGCTTTGATGACAGAGTTGCACACTCTTGGCATTCTCTTGATGAGCTTCAAGAGGTAGTCACTGGGAATGGTTTTCAATTCATAGGTGTGCCCTGTCAGGTTTAATAAGTGGGATTTCTTGCCTTATAAATGAGGTTGGGACCATCAGTTGTGTTGTACAGAAGTCTGGTGGATACACAGCTGATAGTCCTACTGAATAGACTGTTAGAATTTGTATTATGGCAAGAAAACAGCAGCTAAGTAAAGAAAAATGAGTGGCCTTCATTACTTTAAGAAATGAATATCAGTCAGTCTGAAAAATTGGGAAAACTTTGAAAGGGTCCCCAAGTGCAGTGGCAAAAACCATCAAGCGCTACAAATAAGCTGGCTCACATGAGGACCACCCCAGGAAAGGAAGATCAAGAGTCACCTCTGCTTCTGAGGATAAGTTTATCCGAGTCACTAGCCTCAGAAATTGAAGGTTAACAGCAGCTCAGATTAGAGACCAGGTCAATGCTACACAGAGTTCTAGCAGCAAACACATCTCTACAACAACTGTTAAGAGGAGACTTTGTGCAGCAGGCCTTCATGGTAAAATAGCTGCTAGGAAACCACTGCTAAGGACAGGCAACAAACAGAAAAGACGTGTTTGGGCTAAAGAACACAAGGAATGGACATTAGACCAGTGGAAATCTGTGCTTTGGTCTGATGAGTCCAAATTTGAGATCTTTGGTTCCAACCACCGTGTCTTTGTACGACGCAGAAAAGGTGAACGGATGGACTCTACATGCCTGGTTCCCACCGTGAAGCATGGAGGAGGAGGTGTGATGGTGTGGGGGTGCTTTGCTGGTGACACTTTTGTAGATTTATTCAAAATTGAAGGCATACTGAACCAGCATGGCTACCACAGAATCTTGCAGCGGCATGCTATTCCATCCGGTTTGTGTTTAGTTGGACCATCATTTATTTTTCAACAAGACAATGACCCCAAACACACCTCCAGGCTGTGTAAGGGCTATTTGACCAGGAAGGAGAGTGATGGGGTGCTACACCAGATGACCTGGCCTCCACATTCACCAGACCTGAACCCAATCGAGATGGTTTGGGGTGAGCTTGACCGCAGAGTGAAGGCAAAAGGGCCAACAAGTGCTAAGCATCTCTGGGAACTCCTTCAGGATTGATGGAAGACCGTTCCCGGTGACTACCTCTTGAAGCTCATCAAGAAAATGCCAAGAGTGTGCAAAGCAGTCATCAAAGCAAAAGGTGGCTACTTTGAAGAACCTAGAATATAAGACATATTTTCAGTTGTTTCACCCTTTTTTGTTAAGTATATAATTCCACATATGTTAATTCATAGTTTTGATGCCTTCAGTGTGAATGTACAATTTTCATAGTCATGAAAATACAGAAAAATCTTTAAATGAGAAGGTGTGTCCAAACTTTTGGTCTGTACTGTAGATAGATCGATAGATAGATAGATAGATTTATAGATCTATCTATCTACCTATCTATCTATCTATCTATCTATCTATCTATCTATCTATCTATCTATCTATCTATCATCTATCTATGTATCTCATTTCTTCTATCTATCTATCTATCCCATATCTATCTATCTACCTATCTATGTATCTATCTATCTACCGATAGATATGAGATAGATATGGGATAGATAGATAGATAGATAGATAGATAGAAGGAATGAGATAGATAGATAGATAGATAGATAGATAGATAGATAGATAGATAGAGAGATAGATAGATAAAAAAAATCTGTGTTAGGCTGGGGTCACACTTTATGAGAAATTCGCATGAGTCTCGCAACTCAATACCCGGCACTGCCACCGGCACTCGAACTGGAGCGTTCAGATGCATATAAATACATGCAGCCTCACACTCCGGTCCCGAATGCCGGCGGCAGTGCCGGGTATTGAGGTGCAAGACTCATGCGAGTTTCTCGTACGTGTGACCCCAGCCTTAAACGCAATATTTGTTTAATTTTTAAAAAAATGGAAAAAAAAATTGCTTGGGCTCCTGTGCAATTTTCAAGTCCAGAGTGGGAAAGCCAGCGACTGGGGGCAATGTTTATAGCCTGGGAAGGGGGTAATACCCATGGATCTTCCCAGGCTATGAATATCAACCCACAGCTGTCTGCGTAGCCTTTACTGGCTATTAAAATGGGGGACCCCCCAAAAAATGACGTGGGGTCCCTCTATAATTTATAGACAGAAAGCTTGTGTAGACAGCTGCGGGCTGATATTCATAGCCTAGAGAGAGGCCATGGATATTGGCCCCCCTGGCTACAAATACCAGCACTCAGCCGTGCCAGAAATGGTGCATCTGTAAGATGCGCCAATTCTGGCACTTGGCCTCTCTTCCCACTGCCCTGTAGCGGTGGCATATGGGGTAATAAGGGGTTAATGTCACCTTTGTATTGTAAGGTGACATCAAGCCTGGATAGTTATGGAGATGCATCAATAAGACACCTATCCATTACTAATTCTATAGTAGTGAAAGGGTTAAAAAATACACACAGCCAGAAAAAAGTATTTTAATATTCTTAATTTCACCATACTTACAACCACCATCGATCACCTGCAAAAAAATAAATAAATAAATAAATAAACCAACTGTATACTCCCTGGTACGACGCAGTCCAATTAATAACGAGTGTCCCACGACAATCTCCCCTATAGAACAGTGACATCAGGTGATGTCACTGCTCTATAGGCCTCCTGTGATGCACTGACAAGATAAAATGGCTCCTGCAGTGCATTGCTGAAGAGGTTACTTGAGTTCATTGTCTCGCTTTATGGCAATACTATGTGAGAATTTTCTCACACAGCGTTGCTGTCGAGAAAATGAACCTGTGACCTCTCTCCCAGCAGCAGCGAGGGATATACACCACGGAGGATTACCTCTGCTGTCACTTCATCACAGGGCTCCTGTAGAGCAGTGACATCAACCGATGTCACTGTTCTTCACGGGAGATCGTCGTGGGACACTCGTTATTAACTGGACTACAGCGGAAAAGTAAGTATAGGTTGGTTCATTATGTTTTTGATATTACAGGAGAATCGAGGGCTTCGGGGACTAGGTGTTTGGTAAGTATGTACTCCATGTTATGTGTTGTTTGTTATGTGCATGTCCTGTATGTTATATGTTGTATGTTCTTTATGTTTTTTTAACTACAGAACGCAGCCAGTGTCTGATGGTATTCCTTTCCCAACATCGGCAATGCTGTCACTGTTAGAATTCATTGCCAGATGGGAGCAGTAATCCCATCAGACAATGGCTGCTTACACAGACCCGCACACATAGGGACACAAACACACACACACACCCGCACACAGACACAGATTAACACAGACACTGGCACACACACATACACGCACATAGCTTCGCCCACACTCCACCCATACTCCATCCACACACTCCCTCCTCCCGATCTGCAGCGCTTCATCCGCAGCAAAACCGCAGATCTTTTTTACATCTGTGGTTCTGCTGTGGATTTGACTGACTCAATGGAAGTCAATGGGTGCAGAAACGCTGCAGATCCGCAAAAAGAATTGACATGCTGCGGAAAATAAAATGCTGCGATTCCGCAAGTTTTTTTTCCGCAGCATGTGCACAGCATTTTTGTATTTCCCATTGATTAACATTGTGTGCACAATGCATTGCAGATTTGAGGCAATTCTGCATGTCCAAAAAGCTGCAGAAATGCATTAAATCCTCAACGTGTGCACATACCCTAATAGAGCCCTAATATTAACACCATACAGTACTCATATAACACAGCTCCCCAATAGGGATGAGAGAAGGAAGCTAAACAGGGTAAGAGCAGGACAATTGCCCTACAAAAAAATGTGACTAGGGAGATAACTGTAAGGGGTTCTGTCACCATAGCAATTATTGGAGAAATAAGAAGTAAATAAATAGCATAAAAATGTTAACGGTGCCCTTAATTAGACTGAGGCTAGCTAGCCAGTCCAGATAAAAATGTCACCACCACACCATGGGGCAAAGTACCCCCTAAGAAGCAGCTTACAAATATTACCCACAGACCTTGGGGAAGAGTACTCACTAATAAATAATAATATACAGTAGCGCTAACATATTCCACAGCGCTTTACAGGTTGCACACATTATCATCGCTGTGTCCCTGTTGGGGCTCACAATCTAAATTCCCTATCAGTATGTCTTTGGAACATGGGGCAAAACCAACACACACACAGAGAGAACATACAAACTCTTTGCAGATGTTGTCCTTGGTGGGGTTTGAACCCAGGACTCCAGCGCTGCAAGGCTGCTGTGCTAACCACTGCACCACCGTGCTGCCCAGAAGCATCTTACGAATTTCACCAACACACCATGGGAAGAGCCTTCTACAAAGCACCTTACAAATTTTACCAACAGATCATGGGGCAGAGTACCCCTTCAGAAGCAGTTTACAAATTTTCCCCAAAGAGGCAGGGGTTAGACTACACTCACAGCTCCAAAATGTTTGTTCCAGTAGCATATGTTCCAAATGCCGCTGATGAAAAGCTTGTAGTATGATCTTGGATTTAGCTGGTAGTCCTCAGCGAGGATTAAAAATTGCACCCACGGAGCATGTTTGCAAATTTTCTCCATAGAAGCTGATAACAAATTTCACACCCATTCAATGGCCCACAGTAACACCGCAGGCAGAGTTGCAGAGTACAAACAGTGGCTTTTGGCAGCCTACTCCCACAGAAATGGGTTCAAGAATACACAGAGCACATTTTGCAACAGTACTATGACAGACATGGTTGCTAAAGAGTAGAAAAAATGTTGACACACATAAGACTCCCACTGACTGAGTTCAAGATTCTAAAAAGTTTTGGTTACGTAGAATACTATCACAGAGACGTGTGCAGAGTGTTTTTGCAAAACTGCACATGCAAAACAATATACTGTCCCTCTTTACAGCAGCATCTTGTCCCTATGCTAAGCAGAGTAGAAATAAAACATAAGAATCTTGAACCAGGAGGAACAGGTCCAAATGGAGGTAGAGGTGGAGGAGGTGGATGTGGCGGTATAGGTGGAAGAAGCAGAGGAGGAGGTAGCCAACACAGTTTTTCTGTGTTTTTATTTGTGGAGGAGGCCCTCAAATAAAACAAATGGTAAATAGAGTTGAAGACTGGCTGGGTGCGGCTGTTAAAATTCTCTAGTCATCCAAACGTATGGACAAGTCATGTGAGATCCATGCCTGGTTCATTTTAGGGAATGTTAGGTTACCCATGTTGGATGTGGACAGGTTGATGCGCCTGTCTGTGATGACCCCCCTGTCATGCTAAACACATGTCCCAACAGTACTCTTTCTGCAGGGCAGGCAAGCACCTTCAAAGTAAAAAGGGTAAGCCCAGGCCATGTGTGAAATTTGGAGTCCCAGAAGTTAAAAGAGGCATACCCATCTGTTAGTACGTGGAGATGGGTGAACAGCTAGACTTCCACCATGCTGTTGTGATGCTGCTTTCTACTACTATGGACCTGCTAACCCCTGCTGTCAGGAAGGAAAGCTATTAGTAGTTTTTCTACCAGCGTGTGCTTGTATTCATGCGTTTTGCAATCCCTCTCCAGTGACGGTAGTAATGATGTTACGTTGTCCTTGCAGCATGGATCCATCAGGGTGGCAACCCAGTAATCTGCACTGGTAACAATATGGGCAACTCAGAGGTCATTGTGCAGGCATTGCAGCATGTATTAGCTCATGCGTTCTAGGATGCCCAGAAACAGCAATAAGCTGTCCTCAGTGGGAAGTATATCATCTGGGTACTCTGTATCCACCTAGCCATGCTCCAGTGATGCCCATTATCTGATCTGAGTGCCACCCTGCTGTGAAAATGGTTGTTCCTCATCATCATCTTCCCAAATTTTTCCCTGCGTGCACAGTTGGGTACCTGGCAGATGTTGGGACTATAACCCATCTTCCGAGCAATGTGTGGGTCAGACCTCGTAACAATCTGAATTGGCTCTGCGCCTCCTGTTCCTCTTCTTCCTCTGTTACGTGCTCATCCATCATTGCCTTTTTTTTCCAGCAGACATATAAGTGATATATTAATGCTGATGATGGCATCATCAGTGTTGGCCATACTGGTGGAATATTCAAAGCAGCGCAACACAGCACACATGTCAGGCATGGAGGCTCACTTATTGATGGTCAAGTGGTATTGTTCTGCAGTGCATTTCATCCCTGCGTTCAGCAGCTGAAATGCCACTATTGCCTACTGCTGCTCTCACTGTCTCTCCAGCATATGCAAGGTGGAGTTTGCATGTCAGCCGGTGTGCGGGAAGGCAGAAGTGATGCAGATGAGCAGCAGCAAGATGAGAACGCTGAAAGTACATGCACTTTCAGCGGGAGCTCTGACATGTGTGTAGATTTTTAGGAATCTCTGCACCACCAAGCTTAGCACCTGCGCCAGACAAGGGATATGTGTCAAATCAGTTAGGCCCAGGGCAGCTATGAGATTTTGCCCATTATCGCACCCCACCAGGTCGGGCAAGAGGTTCACTGGCATCAACCACTCATCTGTCTGCTGTTTGATGCCAGTCCACAGCTCTTCTGCTTTGTGGGATTTGTCCCACAAACAAATGAGCTTAAGAATAGCCTTCTGTCATTTCTCCCTGGCGGTGCTCAAGTTGGTGGTGCAGGTCTTCCTATGACCGAATGAGGAGGAGGTGGAGGAAGAAGAGTAGGAGAAGGAAACCTGGACAGATACAGGTCCAGCAATACTAGGTGGTGGTAGGACATGAGGTAAAATGCCTTCTGTGTCATGATCTCAATGGCAAGAGAACATAGCATAAGCATATATAGGAACTAGCTCTAGGAAGATGGGAACTGAGCTGACCATGAACTAAACCTAACGCACAACTAGCAGTGGCCGGGTAGCATGCCTACGTTGATTCTAGATGCCCAGCACCAGCCGGAGGACTAAATAATGCTAGCAGAGGAAAATATCAGTCCTAGCTCACCTCTAGAGAAATACCCCGAAAGGAGACAGAGGCCCCCCACATGTATTGGCGGTGAGTTAAGATGAAATAACAAACGTAGTATGAAAATAGGTTTAGCAAATTTGAGGTCCACTTACTACATAGAAGAAGACAGAAAGGACACTTTCATGGTCAGCTGAAAACCCTATCAAAACACCATCCAGAAATTACTTTAAAACTCTGGCATTAACTCATAACACCAGAGTGGCAATTCCTGTTCACAAGAGCTTTCCAGACACAGTAACGAAACTACAGCTGTGAACTGGAACAAAAATGCAAAAACAAACATGGACAAGAGTCCAACTTATCTAGTAGTTGTCTAGGAGCAGGAACAAGCACAGAGAGGCTTCTGATAACATTGTTGACCGGCAAGCAACTAACAGAGCAGCAAGGTTATATAGCGACTCCCACATCTTGATGGGAACAGGTGAACAGAGAAGATGAAAACACCAGTTCAATTCCACCAGTAGCCACCGGGGGAGCCCAGAATCCAAATTCACATCAGTACCCCCCCCCTCAAGGAGGGGGCACCGAACCCTCACCAGAACCACCAGGGCGATCAGGATGGGCCCTATGAAAGGCACGAACCAGATCAGAGGCATGAACATCAGATGCATTCACCCAAGAATTATCCTCCTGGCCGTATCCCTTCCACTTGACCAGATACTGGAGTCTCCGTCTGGAAACACGAGAGTCTAAGATTTTCTCCACAACGTACTCCAACTCACCCTCAACCAACACCGGAGCAGGAGGCTCAACGTAAGGCACAACCGGTACCTCATACCTGCGCAATAATGACCGATGAAAAACGTTATGAATAGAAAAGGATGCAGGGAGGTCCAAACGGAAGGAAACAGGGTTAAGAATCTCCAATATCTTATACGGGCCGATGAACCGAGGCTTAAACTTAGGAGAAGAGACCCTCATAGGGACAAAACGAGAAGACAACCACACCAAATCCCCAACACAAAGCCGAGGACCAACACGACGGTGGCGGTTGGCAAAAAGCTGAGTCTTCTCCTGGGACAACCTCAAATTGTCCACCACCTGCCCCCAGATCTGATGCAATCTCTCCACCACAGCATCCACTCCAGGACAATCCGAAGATTCCACCTGACCAGAGGAAAATCGAGGATGAAACCCCGAATTACAGAAAAACGGGGACACCAAAGTGGCAGAGCTGGCCCGATTATTGAGAGCGAACTCTGCCAATGGCAAAAAAGCAACCCAATCATCCTGGTCGGCAGACACAAAACACCTCAGATATGTCTCCAGGGTCTGATTAGTCCGCTCGGTCTGGCCATTCGTCTGAGGATGGAAAGCGGATGAAAAAGATAAATCTATGCCCATCCTAGCACAGAATGCCCGCCAAAATCTAGACACGAATTGGGTCCCTCTGTCAGAAATGATATTCTCCGGAATACCATGCAAACGAACAACATTTTGAAAAAACAGAGGAACCAACTCGGAAGAAGAAGGCAACTTGGGCAGAGGAACCAAATGGACCATCTTAGAGAAACGGTCACACACCACCCAGATGACAGACATCTTCTGAGAAACAGGCAGATCTGAAATAAAATCCATCGAGATGTGCATCCAAGGCCTCTTAGGAATAGGCAAGGGCAACAACAATCCACTAGCCCGAGAGCAACAAGGCTTGGCCCGAGCACAAACGTCACAAGACTGCACAAAGCCTCGCACATCTCGTGACAGGGAAGGCCACCAGAAGGACCTTGCCACCAAATCCCTGGTACCAAAAATGCCAGGATGACCTGCCAACGCAGAAGAATGAACCTCAGAGATGACTCTACTGGTCCAATCATCAGGAACAAACAGTTTATCAGGTGGGCAACGATCCGGTCTATCTGCCTGAAACTCCTGCAAGGCCCGCCGCAGGTCTGGAGAAACGGCTGACAATACCACTCCATCCTTAAGGATACCTGTGGGCTCAGAGTTACCAGGCGAGTCAGGCTCAAAACTCCTAGAAAGGGCATCCGCCTTAACATTCTTAGAACCCGGTAGGTATGACACCACAAAATTAAACCGAGAGAAAAATAATGACCAGCGCGCCTGTCTAGGATTCAGGCGCCTGGCGGTCTCAAGATAAATCAAGTTTTTGTGGTCAGTCAATACCACCACCTGATGTCTGGCCCCCTCAAGCCAATGGCGCCACTCCTCAAAAGCCCACTTCATGGCCAAAAGCTCCCGATTCCCAACATCATAATTCCGCTCAGCGGGCGAAAATTTACGGGAAAAGAAGGCACAAGGCCTCATCACGGAGCAGTCAGAACTTTTCTGCGACAACACTGCCCCAGCTCCGATCTCAGAAGCGTCGACCTCAACCTGAAAAGGTAGAGCAACATCAGGCTGACGCAACACAGGGGCAGAGGAAAAACGGCGCTTAAGCTCCCGAAAGGCCTCCACAGCGTCAGGGGACCAATCAGCAACATCAGCACCCTTCTTAGTCAAATCGGTCAATGGCTTAGCAATATCCGAAAAACCAGCAATAAATCGACGATAAAAGTTAGCAAAGCCCAAAAATTTCTGAAGACTCTTAAGAGAAGAGGGCTGCGTCCAATCACAAATAGCCTGAACCTTGACAGGATCCATTTCAATGGAAGAGGGAGAAAAAATATATCCCAAAAATGAAATCCTCTGTACCCCAAAAACACACTTAGAACCCTTCACACACAAAGAATTAGACCGCAAAACCTGGAAAACCCTCCTGACTTGCTGGACATGAGAGTCCCAGTCATCCGAAAAAATCAGAATATCATCCAGATACACAATCATAAATTTATCCAAATAATCGCGAAAAATATCATGCATAAAGGACTGGAAAACTGACGGAGCATTAGAAAGACCAAAAGGCATCACTAAATACTCAAAGTGGCCCTCGGGCGTATTAAATGCGGTTTTCCACTCATCCCCCTGCCTGATTCGCACCAAATTATACGCCCCACGAAGGTCAATCTTAGAGAACCACTTGGCCCCCTTTATGCGAGCAAACAAATCAGTCAGCAACGGCAATGGGTATTGATATTTTACAGTGATTTTATTCAAAAGCCGATAATCGATACATGGTCTCCAAGAGCCGTCTTTTTTTGACACAAAGAAAAAACCGGCTCCTAAGGGAGATGACGATGGACGAATATGTCCCTTTTCCAAGGACTCCTTTATATATTCTCGCATAGCAGCATGTTCAGGCACAGACAGATTAAATAAACGACCCTTTGGGTATTTACTACCCGGGATTAAATCTATGGCACAATCGCACTCTCGGTGCGGAGGTAATGAACCAAGCTTGGATTCTTCAAAGACGTCACGATAGTCAGACAGGAACTCAGGAATTTCAGAGGGAATAGATGATGAAATGGAAACCACAGGTACATCCCCATGAGCCCCCTTACATCCCCAGCTCAACACAGACATAGCTCTCCAGTCGAGGACTGGGTTGTGAGATTGCAGCCAAGGCAATCCTAGCACCAAATCATCATGTAGATTATACAGCACCAGAAAGCGAATAAGCTCCTGGTGATCCGGATTAATACGCATAGTTACTTGTGTCCAGTATTGTGGTTTATTATTAGCCAATGGGGTGGAGTCAATCCCCTTCAGAGGAATAAGAGTCTCCAAAGGCTCTAAATCATACCCACAGCGTTTGGCAAAGGACCAATCCATAAGACTCAAAGCGGCGCCAGAGTCGACATAGGCGTCCGTGGTAATAGATGACAAAGAGCAAATCAGGGTCACAGATAGAATAAACTTAGATGGTAAGGTGCAAATGGAAACAGATTTATCAAGCTTTTTAGTGCGCTTAGAGCATGCTGATATAACATGAGTAGAATCACCACAATAGAAACACAACCCATTTTTCCGTCTAAAATTCTGCCGCTCGCTTCGGGACAGAATTCTATCACACTGCATACTCTCTGGCGACTTCTCAGTGGACACCGCCAGATGGTGCACTGGTTTGCGCTCCCGCAAACGCCTATCGATCTGAATAGCCATTGTCATGGACTCATTCAGACCCGCAGGCACAGGGAACCCTACCATAACATCCTTAATGGCATCAGAGAGACCCTCTCTGAAAGTCGCCGCCAGGGCGCACTCATTCCACTGAGTAAGCACAGACCATTTACGGAATCTTTGGCAGTAAATTTCCGCTTCATCTTGCCCCTGAGATAGGGACATCAAAGTTTTTTCTGCCTGAAGCTCCAAATGAGGTTCGTCATAAAGCAACCCCAAGGCCAGAAAAAACGCATCCACATTGAGCAACGCAGGATCCCCTGGTGTCAATGAAAAAGCCCAGTCTTGAGGGTCGCCCCGGAGCAAGGAAATCACAATCCTGACCTGCTGTGCAGGGTCTCCGGCAGAGCGAGATTTCAGGGACAAAAATAATTTGCAATTATTTCGAAAATTCTGAAACCCAGATCTATTCCCCGAGAAAAATTCCGGCAAAGGAATTCTCGGCTCAGATACAGGTGCATGACAAACAAAATTTTGCAAATTTTGTACCTTCGTGGCGAGATTATTCAAACCTGCAGTTACACTCTGAAGATCCATTACAAACAGGTGGACACAGAGCCATTCAAAGATTAGAAGGAGAGAAAAAAAAAAAATTTCAGCAGACTACTTATTTCTCTCCTTTCTCAGCCAAGGATTTTAACCCTTTAGTGGTCCGGTCAAACTGTCATGATCTCAATGGCAAGAGAACATAGCATAAGCATATATAGGAACTAGCTCTAGGAAGATGGGAACTGAGCTGACCATGAACTAAACCTAACGCACAACTAGCAGTGGCCGGGTAGCATGCCTACGTTGATTCTAGATGCCCAGCACCAGCCGGAGGACTAAATAATGCTAGCAGAGGAAAATATCAGTCCTAGCTCACCTCTAGAGAAATACCCCGAAAGGAGACAGAGGCCCCCCACATGTATTGGCGGTGAGTTAAGATGAAATAACAAACGTAGTATGAAAATAGGTTTAGCAAATTTGAGGTCCACTTACTACATAGAAGAAGACAGAAAGGACACTTTCATGGTCAGCTGAAAACCCTATCAAAACACCATCCAGAAATTACTTTAAAACTCTGGCATTAACTCATAACACCAGAGTGGCAATTCCTGTTCACAAGAGCTTTCCAGACACAGTAACGAAACTACAGCTGTGAACTGGAACAAAAATGCAAAAACAAACATGGACAAGAGTCCAACTTATCTAGTAGTTGTCTAGGAGCAGGAACAAGCACAGAGAGGCTTCTGATAACATTGTTGACCGGCAAGCAACTAACAGAGCAGCAAGGTTATATAGCGACTCCCACATCTTGATGGGAACAGGTGAACAGAGAAGATGAAAACACCAGTTCAATTCCACCAGTAGCCACCGGGGGAGCCCAGAATCCAAATTCACAACACTTCTGCCTCTGCCCCAGCTGCCACTACATTTATCCAATGTGCAGTTAGGGAGATGTGCCAGCGGGAAAAGTAGTGACGGCTGGGAACAAAATACTGCAGTACAACCACTGACATCATTGTTTTTTAAACTGTATGACTCCTCCAGCTGTAATGAAGGCATTTCAAAGGTCAGTAATTTTGAAATGCGGTCGTTCATGACCATGGCTCATGGGTGATTAGTTTGGTATCTCCTCTTTCTCTTGAGAAATTGGGGCATGCAAAGCTAAACACTTCCATGGGACTGTGTGGAGATGCTTGGTGACACTGGTGGTGGTAGTAATGCTGTCTCATCTACTAAATGTGGGGAGGCAGGTGGCCCTGTTGATCATGAGTGGGACAAAGAGGCTTAGACTGCAACAGAAGAGGGAGTAGGAGGAAACTCAGATCTGTCATGGTTTTTAAGGTATCTACTCCACTGCCCCTCATGTTTGGATTTCAGATGCCTTGTCATACAGGTGGTGCTTAGGTTCAGAATATTTATGCCTCATTTTCACTTCAGGTTCTAACGACACAGAGTACCAACCTCCTGTCACCTGTCAACAGCACTTTCTCTGAAGAAATGCCAAGCCAGAGAGCACTTTTGAGCTGTCTTTGGTGTGCTTATAGCAGCGGTGTGGTGGGCAGTAGCAGCCTATGTACAGGCTAGGAGCTGCCCATTGTGCCTTTTCACCTTATTCCCTCTTTTGCTGTGTTGTTGTGGCATCGTTGCCACCTCCTCTTTCTCCAAACTGCACACGCCACTAGGATAGCCTCCACTCCATGTGGGATCTAGGACCTCAACATCTCCTGTATCATCTTCCACCAATTCCTTAACACTTCCCTCCTTGCCAATCTGCACACTGCATAAAAATGCAGTACACAACTAAATTTCATCATCATCTGACACGTGTTCCACTGACCGTGTGCACGGTAAGTAGATGGCTGATGCCACTTATTTATTTCCCAGACTCATAAAAACCACACACCCGTCCTGGAAAATTAATTTTGGAGCTTAGAAATGGCAACCACATGGGGAATACGATATATTGATTTGCAGAAGTACTATTAAACAGACACCAGGCCTGGAAAAAAATTTTTTGGGCCTACTAATAGACGATTGATGAAAATTATTTATTTCTCTAGACTAGTAGGAAACACACAGTGGCTTCAAAGACAGTACTCCCTTGGGTAGGGGTGCAGAGTACACACAGTGGCTTCAAAGACCATACTCCCACTGGTAGGTGGTGCTGAGTACACACATCGGCCTCAAAGACAGTACTCCCACAGGCGGAGGAGTCCAGAGTACACACAGGACAGTACAGTAAAGGACAGTACTCCCACAGATGGGTGCAGAGTACACTCAGCATCTTAAAGGACAGTACTTTCACAGGTAACGGGTGCAGAATAAACAAAGTGGCTTTTACTATAGGAATAGCACGTTTAGGGGTTGCAGAGTACACACACCGTTGTGTTTGCAGAGTGTGCAGTCAAAATCTGTCCCTCACTCCAGATGCATCGTATCCCTACACTAACGAAAACATAATGGTGGCAGCACTCATGATCCAGCCTTTATACTTGGCATGGCTGTGAATGCTCTGGAAGTGCCCACAGTTTAAAAGCTTGTTAATTGACTGTGCAGCAGCCTTTCAACAAGCTTTATTATACTGGTAGACCCGAACAGGAATCCGGACATACAGTAAAATCTCTGTGTTCGGTACAGGACACTCGGTGCCTGGTACAATCCCTTAGCTTTCCTGTTCTGGTTCCCTCATCCCTACTCCCCAATATAACATTCAAAATAATACAGTTGTACATTTCCAAAATAAGTGTCATACAATTGATGATGATAATATTATACAGTACCAAGTTTAGCAGCCAACCTACAAGCAGCAGTTGTTCAAGGCTCTATGAGATCCTCTTCTCACCAAAGTTTTCCTTATCTCCGGATTAGAGATTAAATAATTTTGGCTGCAACTGAATTCTATCTGAATTTTACAATAATCCAGATTCACCAAAATCTGTTTTTTCTTTATTTGCTTCCACGTGGATCCAGCAAAATGGCGGGTGCAAGCTGCAGTTTTTTAAGCATAATGTGCCATTAAATGATTAAAAATGTAAAAAACACAATAAAATCTTTATATTCAACTCATTGCTCACCTCTCCAAGCCCTCCGTTCCTCACCTCTACCTAACCGTTCTTGACCTCATGTTGTATGTATATAAGCTCAATATTGTGTTTACCCCTTGTAATAGTCAGGGCAGTCTCGTGTGCATGCAGATAGTTGTTCATTGCAATGGAAAACCTAAACCTAATAGCGTATGCAATAAAAATAAAATAAATGAGTGGGATTTGAGGACTTTTTCTGAGCTACTTTTGTCTTTCAAAAAGTGCCGAGAGTAATGACTTTTACGTCTTTGTTATCCTGTGAGTTGTCTATGATCTATATGCCATTTTTATAGCATAAGACATTTCCCACTACACACTGTTCTTTTTATGTTGCTCTGTCACAGTGTTACACGCTTCAGTGCCCCTGTGATATGGCTTTATACACAATCAACTTC
The DNA here is from genome assembly GCF_051348905.1 of Ranitomeya variabilis. NCBI lineage: Eukaryota > Metazoa > Chordata > Amphibia > Anura > Dendrobatidae > Ranitomeya > Ranitomeya variabilis. The sequence goes on from NC_135236.1 coordinate 199,755,092, forward strand.
GTAAAGAACAGAACTGTAAAGCAAAGTGCGCTCCAGTTGAAAAGAGCATTTTTAACTTGCCCTGAAAGTGGACATTACCACAGTAAGAAGTCCTTCCAGCTGATACGCCAAAGCATTTTTTTTTAAATTTGCTCAAAATCACACAAACCCAAAATTAATTTTAAATTGAGTATGAAATGATTAAATTGTTAGGCTGTGACATTGTATTGTCGCTTGTTAAATACACAGTCAGGTATGAAATGTGCTTCTAAAGAGCTATTAATAAGCAGAGCAGTGCGTCATTGTTTTATACTGGCCACTATTTCTACAGAAATGCCTCACTGAATTTATTATCATAGGTAAGATAGTTTGCCGTAAGATGTATGTTCATTGAAAACAACTCTGATGGTCATATTTTTTAGCAAATGGAATAAAAAGTTGCATTTACTTTGCTAAACATTTGATAAACCAACATATAGGCTAATTCAGTACCTGCAGGTAACCAAGATCATAGAAGTAAGGCCGGGGTCGCACTTGCGAGTGCAATGCAAGAAACTCACACGAGTCTCTCATGTTAATACCCAGCACTGCTGCCGGCACTCGGGAACTGAGTGTTCAGTTACATAGAAACACATGCTGCCGCACACTCCAGTCCCAGGTGCCAGGTATTGAGGCAAGAGACTCGCGTGAGTTTCTCGCATTGCACTGGCAAGTGTGACCCCGGCCTAAATGCCAGAGTAGCAGAAATGGCAGCGGCTATAGAACTCTGCAGCCAAGGGGGCCCATCTCCACCCAAAGGTGGCATATAGTTATAATCGTATTGAATCAAGTAGCTCAAATTCAAAAGTGAAGGTAGATAACTAGAAGAGTACCATATGGTTCAGGATACATCAGGAATACTGGAATAATCAAGTTTTTCAAAACTGCATTTTTAATTAAAATTTTAAAAGGAATAGAAATCCAGTCTAGTGTCGGCGCTCCCGAAAATTGTAACATGTTCCTTTTAAATTTCACCTGCAGACGACTGAGGATCACCCCATTGACCAGGAGCCGTGCAGCAGACCGAGTAACTAGGATCTTGGTTCCTTCAACCACAGTTTGGTGAGTCCATCAGCTTTGCACTGTTATTTGTGACATTTTTAATATTGAGCTTAGATCCTGCACGGTGCTATTTATTTTATATTCCCTATCCTCAGGGTACTATATGAAAATTATTTCAAACTTTGGTATGGGGTGCTATGGTTATCTCTTACACCCCTGAACTCTAATTTCACATTAAAGTGGATGCCCTGCAACATTCCTGAAAGAATACATAGGGTACATATTGGCAGAATTGGAATCCTTTATAATTTTTAGATGGAGTCAATTTCAATTAGTCAGTAAAAAATCTGCCAAATGTATTAACATTCTTTCTATTGTTTCAAAAGTTTGGCACATGTTAGGTCTAGGCTAAGGTTATACACTATATAAGTTGTCATACTTTGCTCCAATAATTTGCACCAAATTTTGGCACAATTGTGACACACGGTTTAACGTTTTAGGCCACACCTCTTTTTTGAAGAGATACAGCCATTCCACTAGACACACAATTCATTTCCTGCACAACAGACACAGCAGTAAGGCTACTTTCACACTAGCGTCGTACTCAGCCCGTCGCAGTGCGTCGGGTCGACGTACCGACGCTAGCAGTGAATGCACCGCACAACGGAGGCAGCAGATGCTGTTTTTCCACGCATCCGCTGCCCCATTGTGAGGTACGGGGAGGTGGGGGCGGAGTTCCGGCCGTGCATGTGCGGTCGGAAATGGCGGTCCGTCGGCAGCAAAAAACGTTACATGTAACATTTTTGGCAGCCGAGGGTCCGCCACAACACGGCGCAACCGTCGCAGGATGGTTGCGACGTGTGGCAAAGCGTCGCAATGCGACGCTAATGCAAATCAATGGTGAAAAAACGCATCCTGCGAGCACTTTTGCAGGATGCGTTTTTTCAACCAAACGACGCATAGCGACGTGCAGTGCACGACGCTAGTGTGAAAGTAGCCTAACTTTCCACCACAGTGACCTGTGCATGCTCAGCATTCTGATTATCATTGCCCATAACAGCAGAGTAGGCAGGTAGAGGTAAAAAGAGCATTTTTCTAAGACTGCAGTCACACTTACCATATAAAAAATCGGTCCGATTTTGACGGCAGAGAATCACACAAATGTTCCCTGAACAGTGATACGTATGTAATCCGTTTGCAATGTGAGGATGTGATTTCCTCGCATCTAGTAAGTGTGACATCTGTATGGCGTCCGTATGCAATACGATTTTAACATGAGCTTTTACATACAGCAGTTCTCTCTATGTAAAAGCTCATGTTAAAATCGCATTGCATACGGATGCCATACAGATGTCACACTGATGGTCCGTGTGGTGTGCGAGTTTTTCTGGCACCCATAGACTTTCATTGGTGAGTCTCAGCCATAATACGATGCAAATCACAGCATGCTGCGATCTCACTCGCACTTATAATACGGCTGAGAAAAAAATGGATGATGGGAGCTGCCCCATAGATTAAGATTGGTCCGAGTGCTATGTGATTTTATCTCACATAGCACTCGTCCGTATTCCTCTAGAGTGTTACTCCGGCCTAATAAAATATGTGGTAAGTGTATTTTTTTTCAGTCATCCCAATTGCTTGTTGACCTGAAGCAATAATATGCCCTTACATAGGGAACCATATGAGGCTGACAGAAATTTTGTAATATAAATGTTATTTTTACCAAGATATTCATAATATATATGTCATGGAGCAGGAAGGGTTAAAAATGTATACCATAAACATAAGATGGCAGCTAAAAGGAAATTATATATCTTTAAAAACATGTGATGAACTTCTCTATTGCTCTTCTTTAAAGGAGTTTTCCACTACTAGGACAACCCCGTTTTGATCTAAATTTTTGGCCTCAATAAAATAAAAAAGCCTAAACTCACCTCCCACGCTGGTGCCGTTCCAGTGGTGTCAGCACTTATGGTCCAGGAGCTCACCTCGGCTTGTTATGACACATGAGCCCTGCACCCAATCAGCGGTGGCGCAAGTGCCAACACCACTGGAATGACGCTGGCACGGGAGTTGATTACTGGCTTTTTTATTTTATTGGGGCCAATCATTTAGAAGGGGTTGTCTTAGTAATGGACACAGCTATAATCATTGCCTGGAAGGTCCTAGGAGGGTTGTAACAAAGTTTCTTCCATGGATCAATGGAAAATTAGTTTTGATGTTGTATTTCAATCAAACTTGTTTGCTATTTTATACCATGTGGCACACATGTGTGACAGGTTTCACCTTTCAAACTTGTGGCTGTCACAAGTTTGAAACTTGTTTTTTAATTTGTAAATAAGTACTTATTAGACCGGGGTCAAAGGAGCGTATACTCTGTCATCCGAGAAAATGGGGTAGATTAGGCAAATGCCACTGATCAAAAGCTGATAGCAGTGTGAGCATAGTGTGATCCGATTCTATCAGATGAGGAGAAGGTCTAGAAAAAAATATCTCCATTTTCTGCATTCTGTCAGTCCGTGGAAATCATACTGCAGTCTGATGTTTTCCTCAGATTCATTGACTTTCACGGCCGTGTGCGATCCGAATATCTGATCAAACTCGTACATGCATAGATTTTTTTTTCCTCAGGCTGGCTTGGTCCAAAGAAAAGATTGGACATGTGCACGACCCTATAGAATAGCAGTGGTCCGAGTGTGAGCTGATGTTTTGTCGGATCGCACTCGGATTGAAAATATGGACATGTGCCCGAGCCTTTCCTATCAATTTGTCATTTCTGCCAAGTTCACATTTAGGAGACATAGAGAAAATGCTGTGAGCATAAAGACAAGAGTAATTGTTGCGGTTCACTTACCTATTTCTTTCTTATGATCAAACTTGATTTCTGTCCTACGTCTGTCTTTATTCTAGAGAAGCCCCTTTTGCTGCACCAGATTCAAGAGCCTCTAATTTAATTGTTTAGCTGAGAAGGAAATGATGTATAATTACATACCATTATTATGGGACTTCTAATTGCTTCCATTCTAGAATTATTAGCTTTCATATCTGAAAACCATCTACCATTACTTAATTTAATTAAAATTATATACTCTGATGCCATTGAGTTAGAAAAGGGGGGTTTGAGTAGGGTTCAAGTGCTCTTCAAAATGCATTATAGCATTTCATGATTTTACACAAGCTTCTCCTTCTCTCGCGGCTTTTTATTTCCCCTCTCAGCAATAAGGTCAAGAGCACTGCTCCATCACGATTTATTGTCGTATCTCAATAATGTATATTATAAGAGACTGTCTCAACAAACACAGCATTAAGATCTCATTAAACATGGTGTGCCTCTTATTGCTGTGCACTCAGTCTCATGCATTGGAAGCTGTGGAATATCACGCTAAGTTACGTGTTCTTTAAAATGCCAGTTTATTTATTTTGCCTGCTACTTATGTTTACTGGCAGTTGTAAAACTGTAGAAATATTAAACCTGCTTACTCTTCAAAAGATTGATTCCCTCCCCAGGTCATAAAAATGTTGTTTAGAGCAATCTATTGATACAGGCAATGCAAGAATCAGCAGATTTTAAAGAACACAATGGAAACAATAGACCCGACATTGAGAATTACTCTTTATGAGCATAAATAATATAAATTAAATACATTCTTCTTAATCTTGTAAATAGAATAGAAAACATACATTGTAATGGCTGAAATTACTTATTTCACACATGCTCAATAGTGATGAGTGAACGTGCCTAACAAACAGCAATCCCTGCATGTGTTGCAGCTGTCAAACAGCAACAAAACAGGCAGCCGTGGGGACTTGAACATATTTTTCGAGCACACAGAAAACACTCAGTCAGCACACAAGCGTGGATATGCCTCTGCTTAACCCCCATGTGCATCCTGCCACACAGGGGTGCACATGTACAGAGTGGGCAAAGGAGCTGTGCCTGCAAAGCAGATTCTAGCTGTAATACTGTACTTAGTCAAGACCGAATGATCTATGGAAAAAAGTGGAGGCGTGTCTGATTTTGATCGGAGTGTCGGATCAAAATCGGCAATGCAAGTCTACAGGTCCATGATAAAAATTAGACACGGTTGACATTCGAGCACAGTCCGATTTTCACAGACTGACAGAATGGAGAAGATTGGAAACTTTCTTCTCTTTTTCTTTCCATGTCTGAGAGAAACTGATGCCCCTCTGATCAAAGTCTGATCAAATTAATCAGTCTGTTTTTCTCAACTGTTGAGTGTTGAGAAAATGATCATGTGACCCCTACTTAGCCTCAATCTCGGAGGAGACTGTAATTTATATTACGGTATATATTGCAATACTCCTGTATTCCAGTGTATAGTATAAGCAATCAAGGATCATATGGTAAAATTCCCAAAAAGAGCTAAAAAATATAGTAAGAATAATTTTTAATATATTTTTTAAAAAAATATAAGCATTTATAAAACTTTCAAAGTTTTAAAATAAATAGAGAAATAACATAACAGTAATAATACAAAATAATAATAATAATAATAATAATAATAATAATAATTATTATTATTATTATTATTATTATTATTTATATTGCACCGTTGATTCCATGATGCTGTACCTGAGAAGGGGCTACATCAAAATACAAATATCACTTACAGTAAACAAACTAACAATGACAGACTGGAACAGAGGGGAGAGGACCCTGCCCTTGCGAGCTTACATAACAATCGCAATAAAATATATTTGGTATCATTGGGTACATAAAAGTCCAGTCTATCAAAATGCTAAACTATTTTAAATATATGCTGAAAACCGAAAACAAAAAAATTTCAAATCTCTAGATTTGCAGACTTTTAGTGACCCTAGTTCCCGAAAAATAACTCACGCACAGTTTAATTGGTAGAAAAATAAAAAAAGTTACTGGCCTGAAAAAACGTTTTGGTTTTACAAATTTTTTTCACTATTGATATGAAGAAACTATACAAGTTTTCTATCACTCTAATGTAATAACACAGAAAATCATGTTCCCATGTAATTTTCATAGCACAATTTTCAGTGGTTGATACCTTTTAATGGCTAGCTGAAAAGATGGTAACAAATTGCATGCTTTTGAGACTACTTGGGTCTCTTCATCAGGCAGAGAATAATACAAAAATCTGAAGAGTCACATATTTATTCACAACAGTGCACAGAAATAATGCAATATATAAGACAGGCAATGTGAAGCAGAACTATCATTATGAGAGAGGGATAAACAGTTGTGGCTATAAATATTGGAACAGTTCATAGATAAAGAGTGTGAAAGTTTTATTGTCAGCTGAATGGGGTCTGGTTCTGTGTTTTGATGCTCCCACAAGGTCTGAGAAGCAAAACTCCTTAATTGATGTAAAAAGACATAAATCCATGTGACACATTCATTCCTGCACTGAGTGTGTCAAAGTTTGTTATGAGTTTATACTCCCAGACCCTTCTGTCTCTCAGAGATTTGAAGTTACCTTTCAATACCAGTAATTTTATGTCCATGGTGCTGTGCCAGAGATACAAAAATGTTTGGCCACAGGTAGATCCATTTTTTTCTCTTATTGTGTGGCAATGAGAATTTATCCTTGTTCTTAGCTTTTGCCCTGTCTTTCCTACATACAGACCCCCAGTTGGACATTTAGTACAAATAATTCAGTACACTACATTAGAAGTGATGCAGCTGAAAGTACCTGGTATCTTGTAGTCCTGATGTGAGTTTGGCATCTTTAGCTTGTCCGTGGTCATTATAAATGGACAGGTTTTACATTTTTTCTGGTTGCAGGGAAAGGTTCCTGTAGTTGTTGGAGACCACAGGAAGCTTCTGACAATAATGCTTCTTAGATTTGGGGGCTGCCTAAAGCACAGTAGTGGGGGGTCTGGAAATATGGATTGTAATCTGGCATCTTTTTGTAGTAAAGGTTGTAATTTACGTGCAGCTCCCCTTACCACTCAAATGGTTCCTTCTGGTAGCGGACCTATTGCAGAATGAACATTGCTAAAATAAAACCTGAAACACCATGGTGGAATAGCAACTTTGGCTGCCAGTACCATATCTCCAGTTATATGGTGGGGTTCACTTCTGCATTCAGGAAATTTTTGTGCCTACTCCTTGTTAATGGAGTTTGCGGAAAAGTTGCATAGATGATGTAAACAAAAGCAGAGGAGCACCATTAATTATTATGGAACATTTTGGGGGTTTCATTACGTGTTAGTTCTTAGAAGAGAAAGAAAAGTTCTACATGATGTGAATTTGTTATGTTCTTGAAAGTGACAAATATCGGAAAACAAACGATATCCATTGGGGTCCCTATAGTTCCATCTCCATCAGCTATGAAACTGATTTGTTTTGGACATTGTTACCATTTGTTTTTTTCCAAAAATTGAAAAGAGAAGCAACATTATTTAAAGAGGTGGTCCACTACATTCTTTATTGTGCACATCAATTTAAACCATTGAAATAAGTATTTTTTCAAATACATTTTTTTTCCATATTTGCCTGTGAGCGGTGCTAGCTCTGCTCACTCAGTGCCGGTTAGGTGAACCCTGGCTGCAGTCGTCGCTGATGTCCGGTGATAACACGTCAACTTTCGGACTGTGGAAAATGAGGTTGCATCACTGAGGCATTACCCATTCTCACGCAGATTGCGGTCATTCCCCCTGATTAACTGGGCTGGGAGCGGAGTTTCAGCGTACGTCACAGCCCAGTATTGAGCTTGCACTGTAGAAGATTTACCTCTATTCTTCTCTGCTTTCATTGGCACATGCTTGCGCGGCTCTGCCAATGAAAACATAGAAGGAGAGAGTAAAATCTTCTACAGCACGCACTCGATACTGGCCTGCGACATGCGGTGAAAAACCACCCACAGCCCAGTCATTCAGGGGGAGTGATCGCAGTCTGCGTGAGGCTGGTCATGCCTCACTGATACAAACTCAACTTCCAAAGTCTGAATGTTGACGTGACATCAACTGATATCTACGGTGACTGCAGACGGGGGTCACGTGATAGACACTGAGTGAGCAGAGATAGCGCCACTCACAGGCAAATATGAATAAAGAATGTATTTGAAAAAATACTTATTTCAATGGTTAAAATTGATGTACACAATAAAGATTGTAGTGGACCACCTCTTTAATACAGAATATTTTTTGTCTTTACACAAAGCATTAGGTGAAGTCTTAGGTTTTTAGTTTTACAATTTATTCTGCCTCCTGAAGGGAGACCAAATATTGCTAGTACTCTATAGAAAAAATTGATGTCCTCAAATATAAAACATTCATTCTTGCTTTGGTTTTCTCATCATTTTCTGCTGAGTGGCATTTTTCCTAAACCTTGCAATCTATTGGTGTGACATTATGAAGTTGCTGTCTACACATAGACCTAAATATAAAAATTTTATTTCTTGGATTTTTTTTAAGGGGCAATGTGTTGTTAATATCCAAACATATTTGAGTTTAGATTTTTATCTTTGTTGATGAGGTTGAAGGTTTCAGTTGTCAAGTCCTGCTCAGTGAGTTGTAGAAGACATCAAAATCCACCGATATGGAAACGATTGAACAGAAAGTTCAAAATTATTGAATCCTCGTGACTTAACACTCACGCACGATGGAAAAAAAGAACTGTCCTGCAGAATTTCAAGAGCCATGTCACCAGATGATTATGACAGCAACTCTCTCATAGAAAACACAGGAGTGTCTGGCTGAGCTAAGCAGTTGCGAAAACAGTACGGTTGAGTTGATTGATCTGTGGATTGTCAAGTTTGAGTTGGATTTTCTGAAATTCATGGTTTCACATGAATTCAAACATTTTAAGATTTGATTTGCAGTTTGCATTAAAAAAAGCTTGTCCATTTCCCACACTGCTTAAGTATCAGAGAGGAGGCTAACATAATTTTTCATGGCCACGCATGCTTTTTCATAATGTCCTACAGCTATCACATCTATTGACTTATCATACCTTGCACTGTGGTGGTCAATACCTGAACCATGTAGGATCAGCAATTACCAGTGGAGCACCGTTTGTACTGCAAAGTGGTTCTTCATCTACAAAGTCTGTGGGTAAGTCTCTCTTTTCTACAGTGTGAAAACTTTTATGGTTATCCTCTCTCTTTCTAATGTAGAGTCTATGCTCTTATTGTCAGCAGGATCCTCTCTCTCTCTCTTTCCTGTTGTGTGTAAGTTCTTATGGTCAGCAGGATCCTCTCTCTTTCCTATGGTGTGTAAGCTCTTATGGTCAATGGGATCCTTTCTTTCTCTCCCATGTGGTGTGTAAGCTCTTATGGTCAGTGGGATCCTCTCTTTATCTATCCTATGGTGTGTAAGCTCTTATGGTCAGTGGGATCTTCTCTATTTCTCTCTTCTCTAGTATGCACGCTTTTATGGTAGTGGGATCCTCTCTGTCTTTCTACAGTAGCATGTAAGCTCTTATGGTCAGCAATGTTCTCTCTCCCCACAGGTGTTTTCTGAACAATTACAATCTTTCCAGTTTTAAAAATTCACTTGAATTTATTAATTCATTTTGTGAACACCAAGGAATTTGAATTTAAAAAGATCCTCTCATCTTTAGGAGACAGCCATTCGCAATTTAATTTGTATAAAGATCTTTGCAGAATGATACCAGATTAATATAACTAAATATGCTGAGGTAGAGGTTATACACTTAGTAACATGTTACTTAGGCAAATAAACATCACTCTACAATTTATCAAACGTGATTTGTTTTTTTTGGAAGTAGGTAATGCCAATCATACTTTTTACATTGGAATTGTTTGATATGAGGTTAAAATATTGAATGAAGTGTGTTTTTTTAATGGATTTACAGTTATAATTCTAAGTCTCACTACTATTTAAATGTGTTTATTAGTTTGCAATTGAGTCTTTGTAACTATCAGTTTATATTTGACTCTCAGCTATGTCACTTTTGTCATTTCTGAATGTGACTATCTTGACAAGATAGTGCTGAGTCTCATATATATTCTGAATTGTCCTTTCAATGTCCTGGTGACCTACTTCCATCTGTTTAACTGAAAAGATGGGTCAAATATAATTATGAACAAAGGGCAAGATTTATTAAGATGTAAAATAGCTACTCAAATCTTCAACTTGCAAAGTCAGTTTAACAGCTTTTCATGTTATATCTGATGTTGACTCTACAAGGATGCAGACAGAATTTTTCAATGTCGCATAAAGCCCCGGTCAAAAAAGTATTTTGTTCTAAATATCATTGGAAGCAAAAGATATGCTGTAATAATAAAATACATTTTTGCATTATATTAAAAGCTTTGTTTTATATACAAGATTCAATATCTTTACACAGGACAGATGACACATTTATGACTGCTCAAGTTATGAGACTTCTACCGGTCCTGAGAACAGGGGAGTCTTAGGTGCCTTGTGTGAATGGAGGGGTAGTGAGCATGTGCGACTGTAATGCCGATGCCTGAATACAAAGAACAGAGATCATGAGGCGGAAACAGCCAGGAGTTGATATATTGGTAATATTATGCCACAACTAGTGTTGAGCGATACTTTCCGATATCGGAAAGTATCGGTATCGGAAAGTATCGGCCGATACCGTCAAAATATCGGATCTAATCCGATACCGATACCCGATCCCAATGCAAGTCAATGGGACGAAAATATCGGAATTAAAATAAACCCTTTATAAACTTGTAGGTTCATTCTACATGAAGGAAAACAACTAAGAATAATGTAGGATGTATTGGGGGACGTGGCGGAGACATTAAAGGCACAGAGGTTTAGCCCAATGTAATAGAATAGCAGGATTTTGGTTTTTTTTATGACGTTCGGCGGTAGAAAGATTTTAACTATGTTAATTTTTTTTTTATTTTGTCAGATATTGATGTTTCACTACTTCCACGCCCTTCACCTTCTTTTTTACTTCTCCCACACTTTCTTCTTCATTATCCTCATCATCAGCTTCTTTGACATCAACTTCTTCACCTTATTCATCTTCTTCTTCATCTTCTACCTATTATTTTTTTGGTTACATTGTTCATATTCTTTTTATTTTACTATTATCTTCATCATATTCTACTTCTTCATCATATTCTTATTTGTGACAGGCATTCCCGTAGTTGTTATCTATAAAAGTTTGAAGATTACACCTTCCGTTCTGCCTGTCACAAAAGAGTTACATTTGTCCGCGTTCAGTTTGGCCTGCAGCATCAGGCTTTATCCAGGGGCACCACGAGGAGGAACGGACTCACCCCCATACACTGCTTAGTCTTCTTCTGCTTATAATTTAGATAATATTTTTTGCTCTGATATTTAGTGTTATGCTTAATGTTCTTCTGCTCTTTGTTCTGCAGCCTCTTGTTCTTCTGCTTCTCGGTCTTCCAGGTCGTCGTCGTCTCCAGGGTCGTCGTCTCCGGGGTCGTCGTCATCGGGGTGGTCTTCAGGGTCATCGTCTCCAGGGTCGTCGTCATCACGGTGGTTGTCGTCTCTGGTGTCGTCGTCATCTTAGGGGTGGTCTTCCGGGTCATCGTGTTTAGTCTCTTGAACTTGGAAATGTAGCAGAAGGTACAAGAAGGCTGAGAAAATGCCGAGAACCAGCTGATGGAACTGGAACTCGGATGGCTACCCGAAGGTCCAAGAGCCAATGGAACTACCGAGGACCAGCTGACGTTACTGGAACCCGGTTACTAAGCAGGAGGTACCCGTGCCTGAAAGCACTACCAAGGACCACCTGACGTTGGTGGAACTCGGATACCCAGAGGGAGGCACCTAAGCCAAAGGCTCTGCCCGGAACCAGCTGACGGTACTGGAACCAGGATGGGGAGCAGAAGGTACAAGAGCAAAAGACACTGCCGAGAACCAGCTGACGGTGCTGGAACCCGGATGGGTAGCCGAAGGTCCAAGAGCCAATGGAACTACCGAGGACCAGCTGACGTTACTAGAACCCGGTTACTAAGCAGGAGGTACCCGTGCCTGAAAGCACTACCAAGGACCACCTGACGTTGGTGGAACTCGGATACCCAGAGGGAGGCACCTAAGCCAAAGGCTCTGCCCAGAACCAGCTGACGGTACTGGAACCAGGATGGGGAGCAGAAGGTACAAGAGCAAGTGTCTGCGTGGCTTTTGCAGGACACAATGCCGGCTGCACAGCAGGGGAACAGTTGGCGGTGCTGAACCCCACTGACACATTGGCTGGTGTTTTTCTCTGTGCAGCTAGCAGTACCGGGCCCCAACTGGCGGTGTTAGAGCCCGGGGTCAGCAGGAGGAGGAGATGGAGCAGAGTGTAGGCCGAAGCCTGCACTGGCGGCAGCTTTGGGTCTGTTGTGCCTGCGTGGCAGTTGCAGGACACGTTGCCGGCTGCACAGCAGGGGAACAGCTGGCGGTGCTGAACCCCACTGACACATTGGCTGGTGTTTGGCTCTGTGCAGCTAGCAGTACCGGGCCCCAACTGGTGGTGTTGGAGCCCGGGCTCTGCAGGGGGAGCAGAGTGTAGGCCGAAGCCTACTTGAACCAATTTCAAAGGTAACCTTTAACCCCCCCTCAGGGGTTACAAAGTAGAAGAGCCACAGCTTATGCAGCAGTAGTGCTGCACAAGTCAAAGGTTGCTCTTTTAATTTTGCTCCTTGCACACGCTGAATGAAACACGTATAACATTTAGCCCTTTATACAGTCAAACTGTGTTGGAGGCGCGAGTTCCCTTTGTAATGAGACGCAGCACAGATGTCAAGAATCCCACCTTGGTGCTGGGTGCAGCCTCCTGAGCGTTGTTATTTGCTGTACAGGAGTCTGCGCTGTCGTGTTATCCCCCGGCCTAGCGCTGTTAGCGCTGCCCATCTTCTGACCTCATTTAATGTCGGCCGGTGCGGTTCGCGATGACCATGAATCCCAGCCCCGCAGTGTCTTAACATTGTTAAAACACTGCGGGGCTGGGATTCATGGCCTGGCGCAGCACATATGTTCGCCTCTCGCACTCGGGTCCTTACACCCGCTTCAGACTGTGCGGCGTCAGCTGATCCCTTATCGCATGCCGCGGCCATGAAGCCGCACAGTCTGAAGAAGGCGGAAGGAGATGAGGGACAGGCGAAGTGATGCACCGCTCATGCCCATCAATCACACCCTCGCAGTCCCAAGAAATAAGACACCGAGGGGCGTTGTGTGGGTCAGGGCGGCCGCAGAGGCGCAGGCAGCCAAACAATGATGCCAGAAGACGGGCAGCGCTACCAAGGGGGTTGCAGCGTGTCATTACAAAGGAAAGTCACACCACCGGGACGGTTAAATGGTCACACAGAGGACACATTTTAGACGTGTTTTCAGTTCCACATGTGCGAGGAGAATACGTTTATGAGCCACCTTGCACACATGCAGCATTACCGCTGTACAAGGTGGCCTTAAAAACGTACAAACGCCTGGGGGAGGGGGGACAGGTTCCCTTCAATTTCAGTTCTTGTGTCTGCGTGGCTTTTGCAGGACACGATGCCGGCTGCACAGCAGGGGAACAGCTGGCGGTGCTGAACCCCACTGACACATTGGCTGGTTTTTCTCTGTGCAGCTAGCAGTACCGGGCCCCAACTGGCGGTGTTAGAGCCCAGGGTCAGCAGGAGGAGGAGATGGAGCAGAGTGTAGGCCGAAGCCTGCACTGGCGGCAGCTTTGGGTCTGTTGTGCCTGCGTGGCAGTTGCAGGACACGTTGCCGGCTGCACAGCAGGGGAACAGCTGGCGGTGCTGAACCCCACTGACACATTGGCTGGTGTTTTTCTCTGTGCAGCTAGCAGTACCGGGCCCCAACTGGCGGTGTTAGAGCCCAGGGTCAGCAGGAGGAGGAGAGGGAGCAGAGTGTAGGCCGAAGCCTGCACTGGAGCAAGTTGAAAGGGAAACTTTAACCCCCCCCCAGGCGTTTGTAGCTGAAAGAGCCATCGTGTACAGCACTAATGCTGGAAAAGGTAAACTTAGCTCTTTTAATTATGGTCCTTGCACATGCTGAACCTAACACTTATAAAAAGTGTCCCCTCCTACCGTGATACCGTCCGGTAGGTGGAACTTTCCTTTGTGATGTGACGCAGCACAGCCGTCATCCTTACCCCCTTGGCGCCGTGCGCCGCCTCCTCAGCGTTGTTTGAATCAGTCCCGGAGCCTGCGCTGTTAGGTTAGCCCTTGGCCATGCACACATTTTGCGCTGCCCGTCTTCTGACATCATTTGGTGTCAGGCTGGCTGCGCCTGTGCGGCCGCGCTGGCCGAGAGCCCGCCTCGTACTGTCTTCTGATTTAATCCCACTGGGGGCCTGAGATCCATGGACATGCGCAGTGCATATCTGAACCTCCACCTCTCACTCATCTCCCTACGGCTTCTTCTGACTGTGCGGTGTCACGGCCGTGGCATGCTATTAGGGACCAGCTGACACCGAACAGTCTGAAGAAGCCATAGGGAGATGAGTGAGAGGTGGAGGTTCAGATATGCACTGCGCATGTCCATGGATCTCAGGCCCCCAGTGGGATTAAATCAGAAGACAGTACGAGGCGGGCTCTCGGCCAGCACGGCCGCACAGGCGCAGCCAGCCTGACACCAAATGATGTCAGAAGACGGGCAGCGCAAAATGTGTGCATGGCCAAGGGCTAACCTAACAGCGCAGGCTCCGGGACTGATTCAAACAACGCTGAGGAGGCGGCGCACGGCGCCAAGGGGGTAAGAATGACGGCTGTGCTGCGTCACATCACAAAGGAAAGTTCCACCAACCGTACGGTATAACGGTAGGAGGGGACACTTTTCATAAGTGTTAGGATCAGCATGTGCAAGGAGCACCACGAAAAGAGGCACTTTTTCCCTTTGCATCATTACTGCTGCACAAGGTGGCTCCTTCAGTAACAAACGCCTGGGGGGGGGGGCAGGTTCCCTTAAATTTAACTTGTTGTGCCTGCGTGGCGGTCGCAGTACACGTTGCCGGCTGCACAGCAGGGGAACAGCTGGCGGTGCTGAACCCCACTAACACATTGGCGAGGTGTTTGGCTCTGTGCAGACAGCACTTCTGGATGGCAACTAGCGGTGTTGGAGCCCAGGGACAGGTGGAGGAGGAGGAGGTGGAGGAGGTAGGAGGGATTGCCACACACACAGCAGGGGAACAGCTGACGTTACTGAACCCCAATAACAGAGGAGGGACTGTTGGGCTGTGCGTACAGCACTACCAGGCAACAACTAGCGGTGTTGGAGCCCAGGGACAGGTGGAGGAGGAGGAGGTGGAGGAGGTAGGAGGGATTGCCACACACACAGCAGGGGAACAGCTGACGTTACTGAACCCCAATAACAGAGGAGGGACTGTTGGGACTGTGCGTACAGCACTACCAGGCAACAACTAGCGGTGTTGGAGCCCAGGGACAGGTGGAGGAGGAGGTGGAGGAGGAGATAGGAGGGATTGCCACACACACAGCAGGGGAACAGCTGACGTTACTGAACCCCAATAACAGAGGAGGGACTGTTGGGACTGTGCGTACAGCACTACCAGGCAACAACTAGCGGTGTTGGAGCCCAGGGACAGGTGGAGGAGGAGGAGGTGGAGGAGGTAGGAGGGATTGCCACACACACAGCAGGGGAACAGCTGACGTTACTGAACCCCAATAACAGAGGAGGGACTGTTGGGACTGTGCGTACAGCACTACCAGGCAACAACTAGCGGTGTTGGAGCCCAGGGACAGGTGGAGGAGGAGGTGGAGGAGGAGATAGGAGGGATTGCCACACACACAGCAGGGGAACAGCTGACGTTACTGAACCCCAATAACAGAGGAGGGACTGTTGGGACTGTGCGTACAGCACTACCAGGCAACAACTAGCGGTGTTGGAGCCCAGGGACAGGTGGAGGAGGAGGAGGTGGAGGAGGTAGGAGGGATTGCCACACACACAGCAGGGGAACAGCTGACGTTACTGAACCCCAATAACAGAGGAGGGACTGTTGGGACTGTGTGTACAGCACTACCAGGCAACAACTAGCGGTGTTGGAGCCCAGGGACAGGTGGAGGAGGAGGAGGTGGAGGAGGTAGGAGGGATTGCCACACACACAGCAGGGGAACAGCTGACGTTACTGAACCCCAATAACAGAGGAGGGACTGTTGGGACTGTGCGTACAGCACTACCAGGCAACAACTAGCGGTGTTGGAGCCCAGGGACAGGTGGAGGAGGAGGTGGAGGAGGAGATAGGAGGGATTGCCACACACACAGCAGGGGAACAGCTGATGTTACTGAACCCCAATAACAGAGGAGGGACTGTTGGGACTGTGCGTACAGCACTACCAGGCAACAACTAGCGGTGTTGGAGCCCAGGGACAGGTGGAGGAGGAGGAGGTGGAGGAGGTAGGAGGGATTGCCACACACACAGCAGGGGAACAGCTGACGTTACTGAACCCCAAAAAAAGAGGAGGGACTGTTGGGACTGTGCGTACAGCACTACCAGGCAACAACTAGCGGTGTTGGAGCCCAGGGACAGGTGGAGGAGGAGGAGGTGGAGGAGGTAGGAGGGATTGCCACACACACAGCAGGGGAACAGCTGACGTTACTGAACCCCAATAACAGAGGAGGGACTGTTGGGACTCTGCGTACAGCACTACCAGGCAACAACTAGTGGTGTTGGAGCCCAGGGACAGGTGGAGGAGGAGGAGGTGGAGGAGGTAGGAGGGATTGCCACACACACAGCAGGGGAACAGCTGACGTTACTGAACCCCAATAACAGAGGAGGGACTGTTGGGACTGTGCGTACAGCACTACCAGGCAACAACTAGCGGTGTTGGAGCCCAGGGACAGGTGGAGGAGGTGGAGGAGGTAGGAGGGATTGCCACACACACAGCAGGGGAACAGCTGACGTTACTGAACCCCAATAACAGAGGAGGGACTGTTGGGACTGTGCGTACAGCACTACCAGGCAACAACTAGCGGTGTTGGAGCCCAGGGACAGGTGGAGGAGGAGGTGGAGGAGGAGATAGGAGGGATTGCCACACACACAGCAGGGGAACAGCTGATGTTACTGAACCCCAATAACAGAGGAGCGACTGTTGGGACTGTGCGGACAGCACTTCTGGACGGCAACTAGCGGTGTTGGAGCCCAGGGACAGGTGGAAAAGCAGAGGAACACAATGTAGGCCGAAGCCTGAGAAAGTCGAAAGGGAACCTTTAACCCCCCCCCCAAGGCGTTTGTAGCTGAAAGAGCCAGCTTGTGCAGCACAAAAGATGCAAAAGGAAAAGGTGGCTCTTTTCATCATGCTCCTTGCAAACACAGAACTAAACACTTATAAAATGTGTCCCCTGAAACCGTGAAACCGTCCCGGAGGTGGGACTTTCCTTCGTAATATGACGCAGCACAGCCGTCATTCCTCCCCCCCGGGCGCCGTGCCCCGGCTCCTCAGCATAGTTTGATTCCGTCCCGGAGCCTGCGCTGTTATGTTATCCCTTGGCCAGGCACACTTAGCGCTGCCCATCTTCTGACATCATTTGGTGTCAGGCTGGCTGCGCCTGTGCGGCCGCGCTGGCCGAGAGCCCGCCTCGCAGTGTCTTCTGATTTTATCCCACTGGGGGCCTGGGATCCATGGCCATGCGCAGTGCATATCCTCGCCTCTCACTCCCCTCCCTACGGCTTCTTAAGACTGTGCGGTGTCACGGCCGTGGCATGCTATTAGGGACCAGCTGACACCGAACAGTCTGAAGAAGCCATAGGGAGATGAGTGAGAGGTGGAGGTTCAGATATGCACTGCGCATGTCCATGGATCCCAGGCCCCCAGTGGGATTAAATCAGAAGACACTGCGAGGCGGGCTCTCGGCCAGTGCGGCCGCACAGGCGCAGCCATCCTGACACCAAATGATGCCAGAAGACGGGCAGCGCTAAGTGTGCCTGGCCACGGGATAACATAACAGCGCAGGCTCCGGGACGGAATCAAACAACGCTGAGGAGCCGGGGCGCGGCGCCGGGGGGTGAGGAATGATGGCTGTGCTGCGTCATATTACGAAGGAAAGTCCCACCTCCGGGACGGTTTTACGGTATCAGTGGACACATTTTATAAGTGTTAAGTTCTGCGTGTGCAAGGAGCTAAACCAAAATAGCTACCTTTTCCTTGTGCAGCATTACTGCTGCACAAGGAGGCTCTTTCAGTAACAAACGCCTTGGGGGGGGGGGGACAGATTCCCTTACATTTTTAGTTGTTGTGTCAGCGTGGCGGTCGCATGACACATTGCCGGCTACACAGCTGGGGATCAGCTGACGTTACTGAAACCCAATAACACTGGGTCGTATGTTTTGACTGTGCAGACGGCACTTCTGAGCCTCAACTGGCGGTGTTGGAGCCCAGGAATTTAAGTTCAGGTGGTAGAAAGATGAACACAACAGGAGACCTGGATAACGTATACAGTGACCTAATTATTTAATCAGGAGGAGGAGTGGCAAATTCCTGCGAGATCCAGGCCTTGTTCATTTTCAGGAAAGTAAGCCGGTCAACGTTATCGGAGGATAGTCGCATGCGACGGTCAGTTAGTACACCACCTGCAGCACTAAAGACACGTTCCGATAATACACTGGCCGCAGGGCAAGACAGCACCTCCAATGCATACTGGCTTAGCTCTGGCCATGTATCCAGCTTTGAGACCCAAAACATGAAAGGGGAAGAGCCGTCTGGGAGTACAGCAAGAGGGCAAGACATGTAGTCTGTCACCATCTGACGGAACCGTTGCCTCCTGCTGACTGGAGCCGTCTGTGATGGTGTAGACTTTTGTGGGGGGCACAGAAAACTGTGCCACAGTTGGGCCATACTGGTCTTGCCTTGGGCAGAGGCACTGCTTCTGCTCCCTCTTTGTGCAGAGCCTCCACCACTGCCTGGACGCACTGAGCTGCTTTGGAATGCACTAGCAGCACTTCTCTCACTTGGAATGGAGAAGATGATGGAATTGACCAGTGTGTCTTGGTACTCCCGCATTTTTCGCTCCCGGTTCAACGGTGTGATGAGGCTTTCTACGTTGTCCCGGTAGCGAGGATCGAGGAGGGTGAACACCCAATAATCAGACATGTTGAGAATGTGGGCGATGCGGCGGTCGTTTCTCAGGCACTGCAGCATGTAATCCACCATGTGCTGCAGACTGCCAACTGCCCAAGAAACGCTGTCCCCTGCTGGAGGCGTGATATCTGCCCGCTCGTCATCACCCCACCCTCGCTGTACACACTGAGTACTGGACAATTCGGTAACTCCCTCCTCTGGACGGATGTCTTCCTCCTCCATTGACTCCTCCTCATCCTCCTCACAAACTGTCCCCTGCCTACGCGTTTGTGAGGAACCACGTGGCGCTGACTGTCCAGAAGATGATGGAAATGCTGAATCCTCATCCTCCACCTCTTCCACAACATCATCCCTTAGCGCTTGCAGTGATTTTTCAAGCAGGCAGATAAGGGGGACAGTCATGCTGACTAGTGCATCATCTGCACTCGCCATCCGCGTGGAATAATCAAAGGGACGCAAAACCTGGCAGACGTCATTCATAGTGGCCCACTCTGTGGTTGTGAAGTCTGTACGGCGCTGACTGCGACTTCTTTGCGCCTGAAGCAGCTGGTACTCCATTACAGCTTGCTGCTGCTCACACAACCGCTCCAACATATGTAACGTGGAATTCCACCTGGTAGGTAGGTCACATATGATGCGATGTTCCGGCAGGCGGTGTCGGCGCTGCAGAGCCGCAATGCGCGCTTTTGCCGTGCTGGAACGCCGCAAGTGAGCACACTCTAGGCGGACCTTGTGCAGCAGTGCATCAAGATCCGGATAGTCCCTCAAAAAGCTCTGCACGACCAAATTGAGCACATGTGCCAGACATGGGATGTGAGTGAGGTTGCCGAGGCCCAGAGCTGCCACCAGATTTCGGCCATTATCACACACTACCATGCCTGGCTGGAGATTCGCTGGCACAAACCACACATCGCTCTCCTGCTTGATGGCATTCCAGAGCTCCTGCGCTGTGTGGCTACGATTCCCCAAAAAAATTAATTTCAAGACGGCCTGTTGACGTTTGGCCACGGCTGTGCTCATGTCGGTCGTAACAGGTACACGTTCATCACGGGTCCATGTGGAGGTGGACTGTGACGGCTCCTGCAGCGATGATTCTGAGGAACTGGTGTAAGAGGAGGAGTCAATGCGTACAGAATGGATTCCTGCAATCCTTGGAGTGGGCAGGACACGTCCTGTGCCACTCGCACGGTCTGTACCCGGCTCAACGACATTAACCCAATGGGCAGTGAGGGAAAGGTATCGCCCCTGTCCATGTTGACTGGTCCACGCATCGGTGGTGAGGTGGACCTTGCTACTGACGGCGTTCAGTAGCGCGTGTTTTATGTGTCCCTCCACATGCTTGTGCAGGGCAGGGACGGCTTGCCTGCTGAAGTAAAAGCAGCTGGGCACATTGTACTGTGGGACTGCCAATGACATCAAGTCACGGAAGCTGTCAGTCTCCACCAGCCTGAATGACAGCATTTCCAGTGACAGAAGTTTGGCAATGCCTGCAGTCAGAGCCTGTGCTCGTGGGTGGTTTGACGAGAAAGGCCGCCTTTTCTCCCATGCCTGTACTACCGATGGCTGTAGACTGGGCTGGGAGTGTGTGGATGACTGGGAAAGTGGCGCTGCGGCTGGAATTACAGCGGGTCTCTGGACAACAGGGACAGAGGTTCTTCCACGGCGATCCTGGGAGGAAGCCGAACCAGCTGCGTGTGAGCTAGAGGAAGAGGCAACACGAGCTGAAGAGGTGGTAGCTGCCGCTGTTGGTTGGCCTAGCTCTTCAGTGTGTTTTTCTAACTCCGCCGGGTGCCTGTTGTGCACATGTTTCCACATGTTGGAGGTATTGAGGTTGCTGACATTTCGACCTCTTTTGACTTTTTGATGACACACCTTGCATCTGACATAGCAAATGTCATCTGCAACTGTGTCAAAAAAG
This sequence comes from Ranitomeya variabilis, assembly GCF_051348905.1. NCBI lineage: Eukaryota > Metazoa > Chordata > Amphibia > Anura > Dendrobatidae > Ranitomeya > Ranitomeya variabilis. Next base: position 199,776,017 of record NC_135236.1, read on the forward strand.
GACCAGGCACTGCAAGTCTTGGGAGCGCCCTTTTTGGCTTTTGGAAGAGACATGCTCCTAACGGGTGCCAAAGCGGAGGCTGCAGGATCCGCAGTCTTCCCCCTCCCTCTCCCTCTTTGGGCCGTACGGGGAATCTCTTCCTCAGAGCTGCTCCCACCACCTTCCTGTCCCTCACGCCAAGATGGGTCAAGAACCTCATCATCTACACTACCCTCTGCCCCCAACTGCTCCTCCTGGGTAGTCTCAGCAGCAGAGCACGCACCAGTAAGTGGCACCTGAGTGTCATCATCAGCTGATGCGGCCTGCGATGTGGTGACCGGAGCCACTGGCCCACCCGCCTCTTCAGAGGAAGAGAGAAAAAGCTGTTGGGCATCACTGCACCCTGCCTCTTCTTCCATTTCTCCAATGCTGCTTGGCTGGCCCCCTGTTTCCAAGCCAAGAGATTCAGAGAACAGAAGTAGAGACGGCTCCTGTCCTGGGCTCTCTGTCTGCCTGGGCAATTTGGCAGGTGGTGAAGAGACAGATGGCTGCTCTCCAGTGCTCTGTGTCTGAGAGGATGTGGCACTAATTGAAGTTGATGCATTAGCTGCCATCCATCCGACAACGGCTTCAATTTGTTCTTCACGCAGCAGCGGTGTACGGCGCTCTGACACAAAGCTGCGCATGAATGTCTGTTGCCTGGTGAAAGTGGGTGCTGATGAGTCACCGGTGCCCGCAGCAGGCACAGAATCCCCACGTCCCCTCCCTGCTCCGCGCCCACGCCCCCGCCCACGTGCCTTACTCACTGCCTTCTTCATCTTGGTTGACTGATAAAGATAAGCAGAAAAGTACTAACGGCTTTGTGTGCTTATTCCTGAGCAACTCCTCCTAACAGGTATAAGAAACACTAATTTTCTAAAGTGTGGACTAGACTTTAATATGAGCTAATGTGGCCTACACAAATGTAAAGTGGTGTAACTGGTGTGTTTGGTGAACTTTATTATTTATTTATTTTTTGGGGGCTGAACTGACAACAGATAGAGCTGCAGTCACACGGAGACCGTGCAGACAGACGTAAACGGCGCTGCAAGGCCCAAAAACCCTCCTCTACGTTATCCTATGTAGTGTTTTTCCACAAGTTAGCTGGAGACGGGTGGAAAGACACTAATAGGATTTTTTTAAAAAAATGTGCAGCAGCCTGCACTACTTAAAACAAAATGAAAATTGATTTGGCGGTACGACGCAGTGAAGAACCCTGAGCTGGAGACAACCAGGCTATGGCTGCTCACAGACTACAGGGCGAGCTGCAGTCACACGGAGACCGTGCAGACAGCCGTAAACGGCGCTGCAAGGCCCAAAAACCCTCCTCTACGTTATCCTATGTAGTGTTTTTCCACAAATTAGCTGGAGACGGGTGGAAAGACACTAATAGGAATTTTTTGAAAAAATGTGCAGCAGCCTGCACTACTTAAAACAAAATGAAAATTGATTTGGCGGTATGACGCAGTGAACAACCCTGAGCTGGAGACAACCAGGCTATGGCTGCTCACAGACTACAGGGCGAGCTGCAGTCACACGGAGACCGTGCAGACAGCCATAAACGGCGCTGCAAGGCCCAAAAACCCTCCTCTACGTTATCCTATGTAGTGTTTTTCCACAAATTAGCTGGAGACGGGTGGAAAGACACTAATAGGAATTTTTTGAAAAAATGTGCAGCAGCCTGCACTACTTAAAACAAAATGAAAATTGATTTGGCGGTATGACGCAGTGAACAACCCTGAGCTGGAGACAACCAGGCTATGGCTGCTCACAGACTACAGGGCGAGCTGCAATCACACGGAGACCGTGCAGACAGCCGTAAACGGCGCTGCAAGGCCCAAAAACCCTCCTCTACGTTATCCTATGTAGTGTTTTTCCACAAATTAGCTGGAGACGGGTGGAAAGACACTAATAGGATTTTTTTGAATAAATTAGCAGCAGACTACACTACTTGAAAAAAAAAAAAAAAAGAACAGTATGAGGCAATGAACCACCCTCCCTGAACTGAATACAACCAGCTATGGATGGCCTATGTGGCTGCACTCAGACTAGAGAGTGGGCTGCACTCACACACACACACACACACAGACCTTGCAGATCGCTGTGAAAACAGCGCTACAAGGCAAAAGCAAGGTGAATAGTAGGTGAACACAGCGGTTGCTAAATTAGCCTTTGGAAAGCACAAAGAAGCAAATCGCTATCTCTAAACTGTCCCTCAGTCAGCAAACAGCGTCCTGTCACTAACTGAATTCACAGCAGAGTGAGCGCAAAATGGCGCCAGCGACTTTTAAACTGCATCATGACATCATTTCAGCAGCCAATCACAGCCTTGCCAGTAGTTTCATGCCCTCCATGCTAAACAGGATGTGCCCACACTTGGAATCATTCTCATTGGCTGAATTTCTGCATTTTGAATCTTGGAACTTCCGATTCCGGTATCCGATACGCGGCAAGTATCGGAATCCCGGTATCGGAATTCCGATACCGCAAGTATCGGCCGATACCCGATACTTGCGGTATCGGAATGCTCAACACTAGCCACAACAACTTCTAGACAATTAGGGTTAGTAGATATGCAATTTAACAATATAGGGGATCACAGCAGGTTAAAAACAAGCTAGAAAGTCCCTCAGTACTTAACATTAGTGGTGCACCCAGTCTTGGGAATCACCACGTGAGTTCTCACTTGAAGCTCTGGCCCTAGCGAGGGTCACTTGGTGTTCCCGCTAGGCCGCAAGTCTCTTCCTGATGTAGTCTATTAAAGCTCGTTGAGCCTCCCATGCACCAACTGGCCCCCTCCCAGCCTGTAATCCTAGTCCCAGCCAACCCCGATAACGTAGGTGATAGATGGACGTGATGGCCCTGTTCACTCGCACTGTTCCTCCTCTCTCGCGGGCCGCCTCTCCTGTCACAGTCTCCGCATGGCTCTTCTCAGCTTGACCATCAATGAAAGTCTCTCAGGCTCGGGACGGAGAGGACCGGGCCTCAGCTCTTGACAGGCATAGTCTGACCTTGGAGGCTTGACCATCAGTGGACGCAGATTACAGCACTGATCAGCGTAAGCCATACTCAGGGATATCGTCTGGGGCATCTGGACCTTGCCGGGTGGTGACCAACACCTGGGTAGCACAGACTCCCCATTGAGGCCTGTCACGTTGGTCTCAGCAGTGTCTCTGGAGCACATCTGCCCCGCTCTCTTCACTGGAGCCAAAAATCCTTGTGGTTTGGTGAGCAGGGCTTTTATATCAGGGAAATCATTACAGAGGGTCGCCTGATCCAGTCCAGCACACAAAGTCCTTCCCCCTGCAGATCTTCCAGCATACTTTGGTTCCACTTGATTCCGGTTGGCAAGCAGATTGCAGTCTCTCCTCATTAATGGAACATCCTGCACTAATTTTCCAGAGGGCTCATAGCTTTTTGTTACATGACCATTGCTCCTATAGTCGATGAAGGAAGAAGTGATCACTACTGCATCATTCACACAGGAGACTTTGGGACCCCCATGATCTGAGAGAGTTACATAGACATACCCCTAGCAATCATACAGCCTATGGATAGTTCATGGAATAACACTGATTGTTCATGGAATAACATAAATGATTCAGTTTTGATTATATATGTACCTTGGAAAAATTTCACAAATCATAAAAAATATTGTACCAACAAGTTTTTCATAGTTGTTATGTTAGCTCATAAGAGAAGATAAAATGTAAAGTGCTAAGGTATATGCTGCCGCTAGAGAAATAAAATTATTATCATGAAATGATTCCATGGGCTCGCCACCTGACTATGCAGAACTACTATTTATCAACTTGCAAATTGTCTCTTCAGAGAGGAAGAGAACTAGAACTCTAGTGCCACCTATTGGAAGTAGCAATCCTAACAGTCAATGTCGACCCTTTAAAGAGCCTTATCACATGACTTAGGATAAGAGCCAAACCAGATCTCAATTTGCAGACACTGTGTTTTGGGGTACTGCCCCTCATCAGTGCAAAGTGGACATCTGGTTTGGCTGAGAGAGAGTCAACTTAACATTGAAAATGATAACAATTAGGCGTCTTTCAGGTGCTGCTTGCCACCTTCATACTCCTTGCCACACAAGAGGTCATGGGAATCCCAAATAATTTTCATGGCTCAAATACTTTTTCAACTTCCTTTTTTTTTTACGTTGTAGCACATGTGGTGAAGGTCAACTTCAATAAACTAAAGTATGTATAAGCTTGTAATGAGAACTTCTCAACAAAAACATATTGACAATTGCAGGCTAAGCGTCATATTAAAGAGAATCTGTCAACACCATTTTGTAATTAAAATTAAAGACAAGGATGTAAGGGCGCTGTAGTGCAGATTACATTGATACCTTTGGTGAAGAAATTCTCTTTGCTGTTCTTCTTTAATCACGGTTTGAAGTATTCTGGGCCGAACTGTGCACTGGGTCTTCTCCTCCCTGTATGTAATTCCTCCGCATGCGTCCAGTCTTTCAATGACAGGTCAAAGATTTACATTAAAAAATCGTGCTGATGGGTTCTCTTTAAAGTTATCATTATACATAGACAAAATTGACGAGATATCATTAGAATGGTGCAACTATAGCAGCCAGGCTGTGTGTGGGGGCCTAATAGCCCCTTTGTGAGATACCTTGACATTATTATAGACACCATTATCATACATGTAATGGCTTAGGTCAAAGCTCTGTCATATGTTCTACTTGGTGAACCAGGAGCTGAAATATCTTCCTCAGAGAATTCTGTAGTCTGCAAATAATCAAGTCGTAAAGGCTTTTCCCTTAAGGACAATTATGTGCATAAAGACTATTTAGATATGATTTGTCTCCACTCCTGACATGTGTGTCTTAGTAAAAATGCATTTTCTATTAATGAAATAATCACTCTGGAACTTCTTTGTTCATAATTCTGAATTATGACATTCCTTTGTTTTACTGCCTGAGAATTTATGAATAAATTGACAACTAGGTATTACCATTTAGTGATTGAATGGGGTGTATACTACATTGTCTGATACAAACAGCACTGATTGGGTAATGCCAGAATGAAACACACATCCTTCTGGAAACAGAGTCACCACTTTTGACAATATAGCAAAAGTATGAGGGGAATTTGTAGTCAGGTTTTGCACATAAAGCACAGTCTATCCAAGCAAATTGATTGCTGCATTAGAATATTTGGTTACTCACATAGTTTGTCTTATGAGCATACTGACGTGTCTCACCCCTTTCAAGTAAACCTAGTTTTTAGGCTTTCCTTCCCAAGCAAGACTGTGCCCCAGATTCGATCTGTAACCAACCTGAAAAAGAGCTAAATATATGCTAAAAACAATGAACTCATACACTTCAAGATGATTCGCTGTTCAAATTTCCAGCCCTTTTAAGTTTTTAAAGCAATTTCAGGTTTCTGAAGACATGAAATGACCAGTCCATTATTTGGGCAGCTTCTGTTTGGAAGCTGCTTTACAGTTTATAAAAAAGTAAAAATTAAAGAAAAAATGTTGACTAAAAGATGTCTGAACAGACAACAGAAAAAAAGCAAAACAAAGTTAATTCAGAACAAAATGACAACTATGAGTCCTGAAGAGTCTTCTGTCTGAAAAACTCAAGGCATTTGCAGATGTCTAAAAGACGTTGTTTGTATCCTGACAATGCCCATACCCTTCAGCTACTAGTTAAGACCATACACATTAGACTAAATTTGGCCAAACACAACAATATCTATAGGTTTTGCTGACAGTCCAATGTGTATGGGTGGCTCTGACTGATGATTGTCAGGGGAGCTAACTATCCGATTTCAGACTGTAGATCCTATCGTTCCCCAAGTTATAAGCTGCTGCCAGAGATGTCTAACATCGGCTATCATAGAATGCAGGAACGCTCAGCAGAGGGAGCGATCCTGTATATGGGAGAGAAGGGCAAGATTGCTGCTTACCGAATGATTGTACAGCTGTCTACAGTGTATGGGGGCTTTAGTCAATTTCTTGTTCAGTGACAGACATTCAGACAGCTGTATTTTTAGTTGAGCTCACTAACCTTATAATGCTTATATATCAAGTCTGATAAATTAAAGAGTACAACATCTACATGACTACATCACCAGAACCACAGTCAGTACAGTAAATCACCAAAACCACTATCAATACAGTAATACATCACCACAACCACCAACAGTGCAGTAAAACATCATCAAAACTACCGTTAGCACAGTAACACATCACCAGAACCACTGTCAGTGCAGTTAGGGTACGTGCCCACAATCGGGAATTGCTGCGGTTTTGATGCTGCATATTTATGCAGTGTCAAAACCATAGCAGTCAGATGTTACAGCATAGTGGATGGTATTTCTAGAAATTCCATGTTCACTATTCGTGTATGTGCACCTGCGGATCACCCATGGATACTGACATGCAGCACGTTTTTGAGGACCGCAGCATGTCAACTTCGCTTATGGAGACACTAGTCTTCGCAACTATTCAATAGAATGTATTGAATAGGATAAATACACATGGCTAAATGAACACATGAAGATTTACCTGCATTCAATAGAATGCAGCAAAAATACGCCACATCCAAAAGGCTGCTACCTTCTGATCGTAGGCAAATAACCTAATGCATCACCATTACCACCATCCATACAATAATACATCATCACAACCACCGTCAAAACAATAGTACATCACCACAACCACTGTCAGTACAGTAATACACCATCAGAATCTCTATCAGTACATGAATACATTGACAAGCCTAGTACAGCAATCAATTGTAGTGCCAGATTAGCCCCAAATACAATTGTATTGAATTAACCTACAACTCCCAGTATGCCTTTAACAATAGTAAGGAGATGCTTGAAGTTGGTGTTACCCAACTTACCAGCCATCATCAGACTGCAGACCATTTAGGAATCACAGTACTGCTTGGTTCTAGGCAGGAGCTTTATTAAACATTTAAAGAGTAAATTAACTTTTGGAAGATATCTTAGATGTGTTAGATCCATTAATTCTCAGCAGATTGGTGTGAGTCTTAAGTTGTCATAATGTGGAGAAGGGGCTTCATGGGGTGTGACCTGAGACCCCAACTGACTGCTCAAAAGGGCTCTTAGAAATGCACAGTTCAGGAGACAGGAATATGACTTTCTACTCACTGGTCACTCAGGAGCTCTCCTGTCTCCTGAGCTGCGGTCTTCTAGGAGGTCTTTGTTTAGCAACTGGTGGGGGAATCAGAACTGGGTGACCCATCAATCTGCTCAGAATGGGTGTAAAACATAAAATAATTCCAAAAGTTTAGATACTCTTTAAAGTGGATCTCCCTGGGAGTCCAAGCTCCGTGGTTCCCATCGATCCTGATGAATGGGGATCTGAAAAGCCCCTGTTGAATGGTACACAGGTATCCACACTACTGCTCCATTCATTCTAAAGGGAATGCCAAAGATCAGTAGAGCGCAGCGCTCAGTAATTTCTGGCCCTCTCATTAAGAATGAATGAAAAAAGGAATGAATGGAGCGATACTGAGGATGATTGACCTCGGCTCCAGTTCTCAGAAATGCTGGGAGACCGACCACCAGCAGACCGGATAACTTTCCAACTTAAAACAACTCCTTTAAGAGGTATTAAGGGGTTGTCAGTCTAAAACTATAAATCTGCAGTCACTCTTTGTGACTGCAGACTTGTGAATCCTCACATGACACACTGCATGGTGGGAGGATTTTCTGGTGTCAGAATCGAGAATGGTAGTCATGTGTCTGCAAGTATGCAATATTCATACTCCTGGCTACAATTTGATTAGATGAGCATGGCTCGCTCAATTTACTTCCATAGTCAGATTGTGGCCGGAAGTATGCAAATCTCATACTTTCAGCACATGACTTCTGTTCCCACTGCTTACATTGCCGTATTCAGAATCGCCCGATCTATCAAGATATTAAAATAATGAATCTGATCAGTTAAACGATGTAGCGAAAAAAAGGAAAAACTCTAGAGTACTGATTTTTGGTCGCCACAACATTGCATTAAATTGCAACAAATGGTGATCAAAAGATCGTATCTGCACCAAAATAGTATACCTAAAAAAATCAGCTGGGAACAGAAAAGGTAAGACCTCACCCAGCCCCAGATCACGAAAAATGTAGATGCTACAGGTCTCAGAAAATGATGCAATTTTTTTTTTTTTTAACAAACTTTGGACTTTTTACTTTTTTTTACCACTTAAATAAAAAAGAACAAATACATGTTCTTCAAATTAGTAATGACTTGGAGAATCAAAATGATAGGTCAGTTTTAGCATTCGGGGGAATATGGTAAAACTAAAAAAAACTGTTGTGGAATTGCACTTTTTGCAATTTCACCGCACTTGGCATTTTTTTTTGCCATTTTCCAGTACATGATATGGTAAAACCAATGGAGTCTTCAAAAGTACAACTTGTCCCGCAAAAAACAAGCCCTCACATGGCCTTATTAATGGAAAAATAAAAAAGTTATAGCTCTGCGAAGCAGAGGAGCAAGAAACAGAAATCAAAAATGAAAATGGGCTGTGGCATCAATGGGTTAAAAGAGGTTTCCCCGCAAAAAAAAGGTAAGTTTTATCAACATGTTGATCAATAGATCTTTGAATAATAATAAGCTCCACAATCGGATGTGGTTAAAAAAGTATCTATTAAAAGATCTATTAATTAAAATGTAATTAATTAATTAAATTGTTTGTGGAAAACCCCTTTAACTTGTCCCATGCAAATCATGGGCATTTCTGGAACTTATAAGGTACTTTGTCCCACTATGGGACTATCATTTTTTTGCATGCTGATCGCTTCTATAGCATGGAGATGAAGCAGCATCACCATGCTATAGAAACTGTCAGCTCTGCAGTGACAGAGAAACTAACTCATCATGCACTGGGCATGATCAGCAAGTTTGCCAGGTCTGTTCACCATGGCAACGATTGGGACCCCGTGTCACACCATGGGGTCTCCGATCCAAAGGCAGAGGGTCTGTCAGCCCTCTACTGGCTTCCAGAATGCTGTGATCGTGTTTGATCGCAGCATTTTGGGGGTTAAAGTGGCGGGAGCAATGTGTGACAACTCCTGGCACTTACTGCCGGGTGTCAGCTGTCAGAATCAGCAGACGCCCAGCGGCGATTGCTTAGACGTAATGATCCGTCCCTGGTCAGATAGGCCCAGGGCACATGGATCATTACGTCAAATGTCAGAAAGGGGTTAAAGCTTATTTTCCACAGGATCTTAAGATCTTCCATTTTTACATTTATTTTCAGCTTACATTTGCATTGACACAGAGAACGTTCAAAATTATGGTTGTGGTTAACTTGTTATTCTGTCATGATTAAATGCACTGCCATTAAATGCAAGACAGTTACCTTATGGATGGCGTGTAGGCTGCTTAACATTACTATGTACACTAAAATAATGTTATTACTCTAGTTAGATAATTACCTCCATATGCAATATAATTAGAATTAATGGTCTGTGACATAAATGAGCTCAGATTATCTTGCCTGTTTTACCTTTAATAGTATAAAAAGTATTGTGAAATAAAGGCTATTATTGACAGTCGGAATTGTTTTGCAATTAAAATACTCACAATAAGTATTAATGGCTTCACTTCAGCTTAGAGGAACGACAATGGTGCTGCGATTTCTACTAATCAACATCTAAACCAAGACTCTATAGTTGTTGGTTATTTAAATTCTGTAAGGGAAATGTGGTTGTATGTGTTGGGCCTGTTGCCATTTTGTCTTCTGTTTGTCAGTATTAACCGAACCTATAATCTTTTTCTATTCGCATCAGTGGTCCAACATTGCAATTCCTGCAGGAACCGCAGTGTAGTCGGCCAATAGATGGATCCCCACAGATGTAATAATGGCATGTCCTAAAGATAAGCCATCAATTTGTAAAGGTTGGTCAACCTCTTTCAATATATGCCCGCCCACGACTTGTGAGTATGGAGTTTAGGACACTGGTGTTTGGGGCCTCCGTGTGTGACATTGTGGAGGGCGTTATGCATATATCACAGCAGGTACTGCAATAAGGATCACACTGCATTTTTTGCAATGTTCAGCTCTGTATTAATAGGTGAATTGTTGTTAAGGGACTTTGTAATAAAAAACATTTTTCACCTACCCACATGTCCAGCTGCTGAGACCCATGATAAAAATACCTTCACTGGGGTCTTGCTGCAGAGAAACGCCACTGTAAGAAGAGAGACAGGACTGGAGGTACCTTTTTCGCGCCGGGGCTGGAACTGTCATCTTTGTTGTCTGGGGGAAAGCTTTGAGACCCGGACCGACCTTTGCACTCAACAGCAGGGGGCGAAGCTAGGACAAAAAGGGCAGAGAATGCAAAATGGCAGACAGACTTGGCGGGAACACGCAGCACGCAGCAGGAGAAGTTTGGTGCTCCATCCTCTGAACACCCTCCCGGCTGCTACTTACAAAGACTGTGACCGAAGAACTGTATTCCGCCCGTTGGCCCTCACTGCTCAAGGTACTCAACACCACGGGCCAGTGAATAAGGCGCGTATGCCGCCTAAGAGATACCGGGTGACTTACCAAGAACTTAACCCTTTCTCACCCACATACTTCTGCTGAGCTCTGTCAAGCCCCGACAGTGTTAGAGACTGCTCTTCATTCTGCAACCTAGGACCCCGTGCAAGACGTAGAGAACTCACCATCACCGCCAGGAACCAGATCATCAACGCCTGTAGGACGACACCGGATTCATCATGTGCCGACCATGTCGGCACCACTGTGAGAATCTAGAACTCAGCACTCGGGAGACCATCGGACTGATAAGTTTACTCTTAGTGAACAGTTGTCATACCTTTTGCCCTCATTACCTCCCTTAGCACACTGATTGTGCCAATATCACCTGCCTATACTTCCCCCTCCCTGCATGGAGTATACCCCTGTTGCAGTATAGTTAACTTTAACCCTTGCTCTGCCTCCTGACTGTTACTGCATCTCGCCATCTGCTCACACCACCATTCCCAAGAATGCAAGTCCAAAGGCTCCCTTGAGCATTAGTATCTATATGTATCCACCACTCCTATAGATAAGGTACAGCAGTGGTTGTCCATGATCACTACTGCTACAGTCACACAGGGGACTTTGGGACCCCTATTCTTGTGATCAGTGGAGGGTCTTCTTGTTCAGTCCCCAACGATCATACGTTTGTCACTTATCCTGTGGATAGATAATATATGTAGTTTATGGAACAGGATAGGAGCAGTGGGAGATAACAAGAGGGATGTGGCTGTGCTGCAGTGGTGAGATAACTGCACCAAGCATCTAAGTAAATATGCAGCGATCTCCTGTAATGTATATTTACGTATATAACAATCGTCAGCAGCGGGCTGGCGATTTATTAGGCTGTGTGCACACGTTCAGGATTTTTCGCGTTTTTTCAGCCGTTTTCCACGGGAAAAACGCTTAAAAACACATACATAAGTATCCTATCATTTTTATTGCATTCTGCAATTTTTGTGCACGGGAAAAAAACGCATCATGGTAAAAAACGCATCATGTTCATTAATTTTGCAGATTTTTCGCATTTTTGCCGCTATTTTTTGCATTGGGAATGCAAAAGTCTGGTTTTGTTCAGGAAAATTCTGCAGAAAATCCTGACGTGTACACATAGCCTCAGGGTATGTGCACATGTCAGGATTTCTTGCAGAAAATTCCTGAAGAAAACCGGACATTTTCTGCAAGAAATCCGCATGCGTTTTATTTGCGTTTTTGACACGTTTCTGCTCGTTTTTGACGCTTTTTAGTGCATTTTTTTTGCGTTTTTTTCCGGAGCTTCCCAATGCATTAAATAGCAGGAAAAAAGCAAAAAATCCGCAAAATTAATGAACATGATGCGTTTTTTGCCACGACGCGTTTTTTTCCGTGAACAAAAATTGCAGAATGCATTAAAAATGATAGGATGCTTATGTATGTGTTTTTTAAGCATTTTTCCCGTGGAAAGCGGTCAAAAAAACGCGAAAAATCCTGAACGTGTGCACATAGCCTAATAAATCGCCGGTCCGCTGCTGACGATTGTTATATATGTAAATATACATTACAGGAGATCGCTGCATATTTACTCAGGCGCTTGGTGCAGTTATCTCACCACAGCAGCACAGCCACATCCCACAGAATGGATATATATGAGAGGGCCATAATGCATGTATGGGGGTATGGGGGACAGGATGGATATATGGGGGAGGGGCAGGACAAGGGACCAGGATGGATATATGGGGAGCCAGGATGCATATACATGGTACAGCCAGGATGCATACATATGGGAGGCCAAGGTGGATTTATGGGGGAGGGGGGCAGGACAAAGGACCAGAATGTATATATTTTGGGGGGGCAGGAGGGATATATGGGGATGGGCCAGGATGGATATGTATGGGAGAGCCAGGTTGCATATTTGTGGGGCCAGGATCGATATATGGGGGGGCAGGACAAGAGACCAGGAAGCATATATATGGGGGGCCAGGATGGATATATAGAGGTGGTAGTACAAGTGATCAGGATGGATATATGGGGTGCAAAGATGCATAAATGGGGGAGCCAGGATGCATATATATGGGGGGCCAGGATGGATTTATGGGGAAGCAAGACAAGGGAACAGGATCCATATATATGGCAGGTCAGGATGCATATATGGGGTGGCTAGGATGGATATACAGGGGAATCAGGATGGATATATGGAGGAGGCAAGATGGATATATATGAGGGGCCAGAATGCATATATGGGGGATCAGGATGGATATATGGGGGAGGGGTAGGACTAAAGACAAGGATGGATATATGGGGAGCCAAGAGGCATATATATGGTACAGCCAGGATGCATACAGTATATATGGGGGCCTAGATGAATTTATGGGGGAGGGGGGCAGGACAAGGGACCAGGATGCATATATATGGGAGGGGGCAGGATGGATATATAGGAAGGGGCCAGGATGGATATATATATAAAGTACAGACGAAAAGTTTGGACACACCTTCTCATTTAAAGATTTTTCTGTATTTTCATGACTATGAAAATTGTACATTCACACTGAAGGCATCAAAACTATGAATTAACACATGTGGAATTATATACTTAACAAAAAAGTGTGAAACAACTGAAAATATGTCTTATACTCTAGGTTCTGCACAGTAGCCACCTTTTGCTTTGATGACTGCTTTGCACACTCTTGGCATTCTCTTGATGAGCTTCAAGAGGTAGTCACCGGGAATGGTCTTCCAACAATCTTGAAGGAGTTCCAGAGATGCTTAGCACTTGTTGGCCCTTTTGCCTTCACTCTGTGGTCCAGCTCACCCCAAACCATCTCGATTGGGTTCAGGTCTGGTGACTGTGGAGTCCAGGACATCTGGCGTAGCACCCCATCACTCTCCTTCTTGGTCAAATAGCCCTTACACAGCCTGGAGGTGTGTTTGGGGTCATTGTCCTGTTGAAAAATAAATGATGGTCCAACTAAACGCAAACTTGTTGGAATAGCATGCCGATGCAAGATGCTGTGGTAGCCATGCAGGTTCAGTATGCCTTCAATTTTGAATAAATCCCCAACAGTGTCACCAGCAAAGCACCCCCATACCATCACACCTCCTCCTCCATGCTTCACGGTGGGAACCAGGCATGTAGAGTTCATCCGTTCACCTTTTCTGTGTCGCACAAAGACACGGTGGTTGGAACAAAAGATCTCAAATTTGGACTCATCAGACCAAAGCTCAGATTTCCACTGGTCTAATGTCCATTCCTTGTGTTCCTTAGCCCAAACAAGTCTCTTCTTCTTGTTGCCTGTCCTTAGCAGTGGTTTCCTAGCAGCAATTTTACCATGAAGGCCTGCTGCACAAAGTCTCCTCTTAACAGTTGTTGTAGAGATGTGTCTGCTGCTAGAACTCTGTGTGGCATTGACCTGGTCTCTAATCTAAGCTGCTGTTAACCTACGATTTCTGAGGCTGGTGACTCAGATAAACTTATCCTCAGAAGCAGGGGTGACTCTTGGTCTTTCTTTCCTGGGGCGGTCCTCATGTGAGCCAGTTTCTTTGTAGCACTTGATGGTTTTTGCCACTGCACTTGGGGACACTTTCAAAGTTTTCCCAATTTTTCAGACTGACTGACCTTCATTTCTTAAAGTAATGATGGCCACTTGTTTTTCTTTACTTAGCTGCTTTTTTCTTGCCATAATACAAATTCTAACAGTCTATTCAGTAGGACTATCAGTTGTGTATCCACCAGACTTCTGCACAACACAACTGATGGTCCCAACCCCATTTATAAGGCTAGAAATCCCACTTATTAAACCTGACAGGGCACACCTGTGAAGTGAAAACCATTCCCGGTGACTACCTCTTGAAGCTCATCAAGAGAATGCCAAGAGTGTGTAAAGCAGTCATCAAAGCAAAAGGTGGCTACTTTGAAGAACCTAAAATATAAGACATAATTTCAGTTTTTCACACTTTTTTGTTAAGTATATAATTCCTCCTGTTAATTCATAGTTTTGATGCCTTCAGTGTGAATGTACAATTTTCATAGTCATGAAAATACAGAAAAGTCTTTAAATGAGAAGGTGTGTCCAAACTTTTGGTCTGCACTGTATATTGGGGGGCAGGTTGCATATATGTGGGGCCAGGATGGATATATGGGGGGCAGGACAAGAGACCAGGAATCATATATATGGGGGGCAGGATAGATGTGTGGGGGACCCAGAACAAGGGTCCAGGAAGAATATATGGGGTCCAGGAGAGATATATGGTGGGGCAGGACAAGGGACATATGAGGGCCAGTATGTATAGCTGCGAAAGCGGGATGGATATCTGGGGGGCAGGCTAGACAAGGGACATAGGGGGTCAGGCTGGAGCCTATTATAAAATAAAGGGGGCCAGGCTGGGGCATATTATAAAATATAGGGGGCCTGGCGGGGCAAGATTATTAAATAAAGGAGCCCAGGATGAGGGACTTAATTACTGTTCGAGGGCCAGAATGAGGAACATACTATATTAGTTTTTGGTGACAAGTGGGGTACACCATTTCTTTAGGGTCCAATTAGGGACATTATTACTACTGTAATAAAATTTACTTTTTAGGAAACTGTTTTCCATGGAGGGAACAAAAGGGAGATCCTGTTACTGTGCAGGGCGGCACTACGTCGCTTTTCTTCTTCAGCTGACGTAGTGTAGAAGTAAGAGAAAAAGTGGGGAAAGTGCTCGGGAAGTGATCAGCTATTGATGACTGTGTGTTATTTTTTGCAGAGACGAGTCCTGGCTGGAAGAAGTGACGGCGGTCTGTGCTGGTTGAAGAAAAGCGAAGATGAAGGACTTCCACTGGAAATGTCACTGGTGAGTCAGTGTATTACATGTACAAGCACACTATACACTATATACTGTGTACAGAGCTCCTGTGTATAATGTCACTGGTGATCACTGTATTACCTGTACACTAATGCTATATGCAAATCTCCTATGAATAATGTCACTGGTGATTCCTGTATTACCTGTACACTGACACTATATACAGAGCTCCTGTGTATGATGTCACTGGTGATCACTGTATTACCTGTACACTGACACTATATACAGATCTCCTGTGTATAACGTCACTGGTGATCACTGTATTACTTTACACTGACAATATACATTATATACAAAGCTCCTGTGTATAATGTCACTGTGACCACTGTATTACCTGTACATTGACACTATATAGAAAGCTCCTGTATATAATGTCACCAGTGATCACTGTATTATCTGTAGACTAACACTATATACAGAGCTCCTGTGTATAATGTCACTGGTGGTCACTGTATTACTTTACACTGACACTATATACAGAGCTCCTGTGTATAATGTCACTGGTGATCACTGTATTACCTGTACACTGACACTATATACAGATCTTCTGTGTATAATGTCATTGGTGATCACTGTATTACCTGTACACTGACACTATATACAGATCTTCTGTGTATAATGTCATTGGTGATCACTGTATTACCTGTACACTGACAATAAATGCAGAGCTCCTGTATATAATGTCACTGATGATCACTGTATTACCTGTACACTGATACTATATACAGAGGTACTGTGTATAATGTCACTGGTAGTAATAACAGTTTTGTTAGTATTGTGGATTGTATTCATGATCAGTATTGTAGTATTCAATCACTATGTGGTGGTAATTTGAGGTCTGGTCACAGTCTGGCAGTATTTCTCCTTGTATGTGGTATTATTTGGTCCCTAAATGCTGGTAATATGTCATATTATTCGGTCACTATGTGGTGGTAATATGTGGTTGGGTTATGGTGTGGCGGTATTTGTCCCTTGTATGTAGTATTATTCGGTCACTATGTGGTCTGGTCATGGTGTGGTGGCATTTCTTCCCTGTATGTGTTAGTATTGGTCTTGGTATAGGGGATTGTGTTGTGTATGTAGGTCATTTGTTCTCTCTGATATTAATTAGAAGATTCTTTATTTCCATTAGAGATTAGATACTTGGAACACAGCAGCAGAGATGCATTTGCAGGGGTTTTCCTGTGAAAAAAAGGAATCACCTATCCACAGGATAAGTATTGATTGGTGGGGTCTGACTACTTAGACCAATTCAGCAAAATGTGGAACTTTTTATTCCCATTAGCCTGGAGTGGTATGTCCGACTTGACCACTGATCCATTCATTCCCTCAGTGGCTGTACTTGTTTTTTTCTAGAAGCCCCAAAGAGAATTAATGGAGCTGTGTTCAGATATCCCACCTGCAGCTCCATTTAAAAATGGGATGTGTCCTATCAACCATAAAACTTCCTCATTCTTCCGATCGGTGGAGTTTCTAATGGTTGGAGGTAGCGATCACCTATCTTGTGAAGCCCATGGATCGGTAATAACTTGTTTTTACCAAAGAACCCCATTAATGTAAACTACCGTAATTATACATCCCAGTTATGGGGGCACACAGTAGATGTGCAGAAGCCCCCCTGTGTTTTACAGCTGATGCTCCACTATAATGGGGATAACAACTGACAGATATTTGCATATAGCTACAGGGTGGGCCCCTAGAGTCTGGTGGGCCCCAGATATTACAGTCTGATCCTGGGTACAGTAGAAGTAGGATGGACTCCCAGAGTAAAGGCCACCTGTGGGCCCTTGTCACCCCAGTCTGACTCTGGCTGTAATGGTATGTTCCCACAGTCAGTAAATGCTGCGGGTTGGATGCTGCGTACATCCGCAGCATCCAACCCATAGCGGCCAGATGTTACAGCATAGTGGATGGGATTTCAAGAAATCCCATGCCTACTATATTTGCACCGGCGCCCGTGGCTTCCCTAGGAGATGGACAGGCAGCTCGTCTTTCCAGATCATAGCATGTCAATTTATCCGTCCAAAGTATTGGACGTGGTGATTCCACAGGGTTCAATGAACACATGCGGAATCACCTGCATTCAAAATCCGGCAGCGCTTTGGATGCAGTGGACATGTGATATGTCCAAAGTACTGCGAATTACTGACCTGGGGATGTAGCCTAACGAGTTTTCATAACTGCATTCACTTAAACTGTGTGTGCAACCGGAGACCAGACAGAAGAAGTTTCAGAGAGCAGGTCTGTAGTACACACCTGACTTCTGGCTTCGGTATGCAGCTATAATCAGTGCTGCACTCAGCAGAAGAAGCAGAGATAAGCAGATCTTTGCTTCCTTTCTCTTGTAATGCTCTTCCTGGCACTGCAGCTGCTAATTGTTATTTATACTAATAAATAAACAATAGTCCAGAGGGTGCTGCACAAATAACTGAAACCAATTGCAGCAAATATAAGGATGAAAACCACTCAGTTCATCTGTAGAATAAACAATATAGAAATAAATATAAAAATATTTGCGCTAAAAATTCCAGTAAAATAAAATGAATAGGGACATAACACCGTATAGAACTTAAAAAAATCCTGCCATAGGTGCAGAAAAAGTATTACCTCCGTCTTTAGTGCTGTATATGGGTGATATCTCCTGAATCCTAGAAGGTCCTCCAAAGCGCGTCGGTTTGATCTCACGTCACAGTTCAAAAGAGTGTCCCAAGGAGGGATGAATAATAAGGTGCTGGGCAACTAGAAAAACTAGTGTGGGGGGCGCCATCCCAGCCGGTGACAGGCGTACCTCCCCAACAAAGAGAAAAATCTGCCGTGCACAGGCAATACAGGCTCTGTCCTCAGATAGAGCCGGCAAGGCGCAGCCTGGCTGCAGGACCTTGCATAATGTCACTGACACGTGATGGATCACGTGACCGGCTACGGAAAGCACACCACACCACTTTTCCAACGCGTTTCGGAATCTCTGATTCCTTCTTCAGGGATCCCAGCACCTTATTATTCATCCCTCCTTGGGACACTCATTTGAACTGTGACGCGAGATCAAACCGACGCCCTTTGGAGGACCTTCTAGGATTCAGGAGATATCACCCATATACAGCGCTAAAGACGGAGGTAATACTTTTTCTGCACCTATGGCAGGATTTTTTTAAGTTCTATACGGTGTTATGTCCCATTCATTTTATTTTACTGGAATTTTTAGCGCAAATATTTTTATATTTATTTCTTAATTGTTATTTATGTTTCTATTTTGGAGACAGAAGCAGTCAGTCCTGTACTATGGCCATGCCCTCTGCATCTTCCCATGTTTGGGATCTGCCATCTATCCTCACAGTGCCAGACGTATAACCTATACTGTGCCCTGACATCTGCTGTTCAGTGTCAGACACTTGACCACTTAGGCCTCTTTCACACTTCCCTTTTTTGCAATCCGTTGCAATCCGTCAATTTGTGCAAAAAACGGATCCTGCAAATGTGCTCGCAGGATGCGTTTTTTGCCCATAAACTTGTATTAGCGACGGATCGCGACGGATTGCCACTCGTCGCGTCCGTTGTGCGACGGATCCATCGTGTTTTAGTGGACCGTCGTCACAAAAAGCGCTCAATGTAACTTTTGTTGTGCGTTGCGTCCGCCATTTTTGACCGCGCATGCGCGGCCGAAACTTTGCCCCCTCCTCTCCGGACTGCAGAATGGGCAGCAGATGCGTCGAAAAACTGCATCTGCTGCCCACGTCGTGCACAAAATTCACAACGTCCGTCAGTACGTCGGCCCGACGCATTGCGACGGACCCGTACCGACGGAAGTGTGAAAGGCCTTACACAGTTCTGAGGTTGCACAGTAGCTCCTGTCAGGACACAGCACAGTAGCTGTGTTACCACCCAGGAGAAGTTTTCCAGTAGCTGCACTTCATCACCAGTCACACACTACACAGCAACACAAATCTACCAAATAATGAGTATAAAAAAGATGAAAAAGGAACAAACATAAAATAATCTAAAAAATGAATGATACCTGCTGTCACCTATGGGTATCCTGCACAGCCGGCTCTGTAATTTGCGCTGGAGTGATGACGCCACTGTATTTTCTAACCCAGAACCATTTCAGTGTAAAGGCTCACTTAGAATTTTGCCCAGGGCCGCTATTTGTCTAAAACCAGCCCCTCTCCCTGCACTACCAGAGGGCTTAACTATATTGGTTGCCCCTCAGTGTGCGGGGTTCAGGGCAACTGTCCACTCTTCCATCCCCTTTAGCTACACTACTGGCAGTTTGTTAAATAAATGGTGAGATGCTACCTTTTTATATACGTAGTGAATTCCATACACCGTGCAAACTACTGCATATATAGAGGGGCAGGGGACTACAGGGGGATTCGCCTATTCCCATGTGGGCCACTCCGAGTCTGCCTACATCTGATACGTACTCCAAAGCTTATACTACAAGCGACAAATAAGGATAGTAGGACCAACAGCACAAATAGTAGTAGTACTGCCAAATATTAGTGTTAGTTATAGTCCTAACCCTTACACTTATTATATTCTATATTTTTTACTAAATATGCAGAATATTAAACAAAAGAAATAGAAATGCAACATGAACTTTTAGAGATCTGGCATTTTGCCTGTTTTCATTAGTAGCTGATTATAAAAAACCTGTTATTTGCAGATTAAGGGCAGAAGCAGGGCTGACTCATCCACTGAATGTTGAGTATTGACACAAATCTAGGTTATTCCACAAGGCAATAAACGATCCATTTGATTAAATACTAATACTTGTAAGGCACATATTTAAAACTAATTAGTTTTATTATTATGATCTCAGCACAACATCAATTTTGGTTCAGCATTAAGTTACTCCTAATTACTTATTAATTGCAAAAAGATTTACTCGTACATAAGCTTTATCCATGTGGCAAAATCTTCACAAACTATTTTTACTTTTTAATGTTGCTCAGCAACTATTAGTCGTGATCACTCTGCAAAGTTAACTGCCATGTCCTAGAGACGGCTTTGCTAAGCGTGAGCAATGCAAACTGCAATATATTGCAGCTAAAATAATGAAGCTAAAAACAAACTTATCAAAATAATGCTCTCAGTTCAAAAAAAGGAAAACGTGTTCTATTTTAGTTTGAACATTCCTGACTAAATCTATTTTTGTAGCTGAAAATATGCGGTAAAAACTTCACATTTTCTCAGTGTTGTGAACAAACCAGAGAGTGCAAATACAAAGATACCATAAATAGGGATGCATGCTACTTGTGTCCTCATGGGTGGAAATCAGTTTGTCCAACACTAGGGAAGAGTGAATTTATTCTAGTAGAATTGAACTCTACCTGAATATACAAAACATCATCATTTTGAGAAAACGGATTTTTAGTAAATTCACTTTCTATGGTTTCAGCAAAATTGTATTCGGCTGGCCGACATTTTAACAAAACCGCAGACGCTTCGTAAATGTAAAAAAAAAAAAGCAAGAAAAAGAAATAAATTTGTACTCACCAATACCTACTAGCCATCTTGTTGTCAGAGCCTTCTCTTCTTTCCCCGTCATGAGCCGCATCTCTTGTTCACTCTTGGCCTGACCACGAAGGTTACTGCACGTCGGTTGTCATGATGTCATGGACGTGCGACACGTAGTGATCTATGAGGCCTGGTCATGGACAAACCTACTGTGAACACGTCGAAGATGCAATAGTGAAAAGAAGTAGACCTAACAGCGTGCAGCACTGCTCATCAATTGGTCCTCAAGGTCTCTTTTTGCCATCATAGTGCCAGCCTGATTGCAGTCGGAAGTCCCACTGTAGAGAGACCCCAGAATATAATAGGATATTTAGTTTGATATTTACTCTTTTTTACCTTGATGAATGCACCACTCTAGTGCCGGAATGCGAAACAATAAACAACCATTTTGGAACACAAAAGGCTTCTTATTTATCACAGCACAGCCCGCTCAACATGCTATTGGCCTCCTCTTTACTACTAAGTGTAACAGACCTTCAATTCACAGAGAAGAACTTTGCTACAAATCAAATTTTGGAAAGTCCATGCTTTTCGGCAAATTCTAATTTTGTCATCTCTAATTAACATGTAATATTAATGTCATCTCCTATTTCATTAATGGGAAATCTGCTTCACCGAACACAAATTTAACCATAAATTTAGCATGAAATATCAATCGATGAGTAAACAGAAATAGACTTCTCTGATACTGCATGTTACAAAATTGCCATTTGAATTATTTACCATTGAATTATGAAACAAAAACTATAAAGATTCTTACCTTCTAATCACAATATAAACCCATAAAGTCACTAGATCAAAATACCACGAATATTGATAGTATGTTAGACCAAGTGATCATGTGCATCAGCTGTGTTAGGTGGGTGCACAGATTATCTCAGAGCACTTTTACCTCCTATTCATTTTCTTACAACATTCATACCAGTTTTGCAGTGTGAAGTGTTTATTGAATATTATTCTCCTTTTTTCCATACAGTGACCATTTTATATGCCTATATTGAGCATTAAGGACGTACCACACTATTTATTAACACTGTCTTTTTTCTGTTCTAACCTCCACCGTTATGCATTTGTGTGTGCTTTAATGGGTACTACTTTAACTGTTAATTAATAAAGTATATATTCCCATTTTTTCCCGCACGTTGCTTTTGTAGGTGTATTGATTGTGGGTGTAATTGGCCATTACTATTAACCAGGTATATGGTATAGAGTCTGTTTGATCCATAGAAAATAGTTGAATGGCTCTCACGATTCAGTGTTACTTATCCAATTATTGACTTTTTTGCTAATTATACCATTGAACAACTAACTTACAGTTTATTTTGTGCTATCTGCGATTTTTCTCAGTGGTAGATACATTTTCTTTAATCTAAACCGGACCTGTCACCAGTTTTAATGAGTAGTTATAAACAACAATTTTGAATAAACAATACAATGTACCCTTTATTTGCTATGTCTTCTAGAAATTTCTGAAAAAACTTGGCATTTGGGTGCTCCCATTCTCTTATCAAAGGGATGTGTCCTTGCTGACAGCACTGATTGGTCAATATTAGATTGTGCTGGGCCACTCCTCCATAATTACTGATAACACCCAGTTGTCAGCTTATTAAAATGTTTCCAGTAGGAATAATGAAGATTACTAGGAAAATTACTTCATAATTCTGAAATCATATGGAATTTAATTGCTTACTAAAATAGATATGTCTGGAGAACTGTCAGGTGCTCTTTAAGATAAACCAGTGAAATTTGTATGGACCTATTTATATGCATGGGAACAGCCCTCAAGTACTGTATAATTTATTCATTAAATTTTTCTAAAAATAAATGTCCAAGCACAAAAAAAAAAGCATTTTGGGGGATATATGTTCTTTACTGCTCTTAAACTATGTTGTTGCTTGAAAATGATTTATGTTATCAAGTATTCTAAATTTTCCAATTTATTTGCAAAAGTATTTCAAACCACTTTACATTATATATAATTATATATTATATTCACATAAAAAGTAAAATAACACCTTACAATATATTTCTAGCAGCTTTTCAAAGTAGGAAACTGTGCAAATAGTTATGTCTGCAAAAATACAATAAAGCTTAAAAAAAAACCTATAAAATGTACTGTAAGTGCTCAAAAAAAGAACATGCCTGTCCGCATACTTTGTATTTATTGATGTCTCCTATGCTTTCATTTTTTTAAATTGCTCACTGTGCAGTAAAGTTCATACAACTTACAACTTGAATGATAAAAGTGTATTAATCCAGTGATTTCATAAAATAATTCTCTAATTAGTCTAATCTCAGTTCCAGCTAGAAAGTATGTGTCACATCTTTTACTGTGCATATTGTCTCTTCAGAGAGGAAGAGGACTAGAACTCTAGTGCCACCTATTGGAAATAGCAATCCTAACAGTCCTACTTCCAATAGGTGGCACTAGAGTTCAAGTCCTCTTCCTCTCTGAAGAGACACTTTGCATATTTCCCAGAGGAGCATTGCGGCTTTTAATCTCCTTATCTCGACCTGCTTACATGTCACTCTCCGCAAGGAGAAACGATACTTCTTGGACATCTTTTACTAATACAGTAAAAAAGGGTTGGCAGTGCTTACCTGCCCAAGTCTCAGAACCCATGTAGCAAGGATGGCGGCAACACAAGTGTAAAATACTGGTGAGTAGTGTTGAGCGATACCTTCCGATATCCAAAAGTATCGGTATTGGATTGGATAGGCCGATATTCAAAAAATATTGGATATCACCGATACCGATACTCGATATCAATGCAAGTCAATGGGACAAAAATATCGGAATTAAAATAAACCCTTTCTTTCCTTGCAGGTTAATTCTAGATGAAGGAAAACAACTAAGAATAATGTAGGATGTATTGGGGGAGGTGAAGGAGACATTAAAGGCATAGAGGTTTAGCCCAATCAAATGGAATAGCATGAATTAAAAATATTTTTAAGACATTCGGAGTTACAAAGCTATTGACTATGTTAAGATTTTTTATATTTAGTCAGATATTTATGTTTCACTACTTCCATGCTGTTCACCTTCTCTTTAACTTCTCCCACACTTTCTTCTTCATCATCCTCAGCAGCAGCATCTTTTTCATCAACTTCTCATTCACCTTATTCATCTTCTTCTTCTTCACCATCTTCGTATTATTCTTTTTTTTTACATTCTTCATATTCTTTTTATTAAACTATTATTCTTCTTCATAATCAACTTCTTCATCTTCTTCATATTCTTCTTCTTCATCATGTTCTTATTTGTGACAGGCCTTCCTGTAGTTTTTATCTATAAAAGTTTGAAGATTACACCTCCTGTTCTGCCTGTCACAAAAAATTTACAACAGGATTTGTCCACGCTCAGTTTGGCCTGCAGCAGCAGGTTTTTTCCAGGGGCACCACGAGGAGGAATGGACTCACCCCCATACACTGCTTAGTCTTCTTCTGCTTATAATTTAGATAATAACTTTTGCTCTGATGTTTAGTCTTATGCTTAATGTTCTGCTTTTTGTTCTGCAGCTTCTTGTTCCTCTGCTTCTCGGTCTTCAGGGTCGTCGTCTCCAGGGTCATCGTCTCAGAGGTCGTCTTATCCGAGGTCGTCGTCATCTATGGGGTGATCTTCAGGGTCATCGTCTTTAGGGTCTTGAACTTGGAAATGTAGCAGAAGGTACAAGAAGGCTGAGGAACTGCCGAGAACCAGCTGACGGTACTGGAACCCGGATGGCTACCTGAAGGTACAAGAGCCAATGGAACTACCGAGGACCAGCTGATGGTACTGGAACCCGGTTACTAAGGAGGAGGTGCCCGTGCCAGAAAGCACTACCAAGGACCCCCAGACGTTGGTGGAACTCAGATACCCAGAAGGAGGCACCTAAGTCAAAGGCTTTGCCCGGAACCAGCAGACGGTACTGGAACCAGGATGGGGAGCAGAAGGTACAAGGGCAAAAGTCACTGCTGAGAACCAGCTGACGGTACTGGAACCCGGATGGCTAGCCGAAGATACAAGAGCCAATGGAACTACCGAGGACCAGCTGACGGTACTGGAACCCGGTTACTAAGCAGGAGGTACCCATGCCAGAAAGCACTGACAAGGACCACCAGACGTTGGTGGAACTCGGATAACCAGAAGGAGGCACCTAAGCCAAAGGCTCTGCCTGGAGCCAGCTGACGGTACTGGAACCAGGATGGGGACCTATTCAAGCTTGTCTTCCTAAGAACCAGCTAATGGTGCTGGAACTCAGATAGGCAGAAGAAGGTCCACAGGATAAAAATAAAATTACTAGGCCATGAGCCGCCGTAGTTACCAAAAACCCACAGTCCTACAGGGGGAGCTTGTCCTATTAGCACTACGGAACCAGCCTTCATTGCCAGTTCCCGCAGCCCACATAGGAAGCACTAAACTGCAGGCACCATAGAGTCGGCTAACCCGACTGCAACATGACAGGACAATGTATTGGAGGCAAAGTGACCTTGACACTACCCGGAAACAGCTGGCGTGCTGGAACCATGCTGGGCAGGAGGGAGTACCCATGCCAAAGACACTTCTGAGCAGCAACTGGCGGTGTTGGAGCCCAGGGAATAAAGGAGAAGCAGAGTGTAGGCTGAGGCCTAATTGGAGCAAGCTGAAAGGGAACCTTTAACCCCCCAGGTGTTTGCAACTAAAAGAGCCACCTTGTGCAGCACAAATGGTGCACAAGGAAAAGGTGCCTCTTTTAAATATGCTCCTTGCACACGCTGAAGTTAACACTTATAAAATGTGTCCCCTCATACCCTGAAACCGGCCCAGAGGCGGGACTTTCCTTCTTAATGAGACGCAGCACAGCCATCATTCACACCCCCTTGGCGCCGTGCACCGACTCCTCAGCATTGTTTGAATCTGTCCCGGAGCCTGCACTGGTATGTTATCCCTTGGCCAGAAAAATATTTAGAATTGAGAGTCCTCAGTGGTTGATACCTTTTAATGGCTAACTGAAAAGATGGTAACAAATTGCAAGCTTTCGGGACTACACAGGTCTCTTCATCAGGCAAAGACTAAAAGAAATTCTGAAGAATCACATATTTATGCACAACATAGCACAGGGAAAAAAAAAAAGGAAAAACCATGGATAAGACAGGTGACATGAAGCAGAATTACCATGAGTGATAAACAGTAATGTCCATAAATATTGGGCCAGTTCTTAAGTTCTTAGATAAGGATTGTTTTATTGTCCTCTGATTGGGGTCTGATTCTGTTGTGAAGACCCCTCATAGTCTGAGGAGCAAGTTCCTTAGTTGATGTAAAAAGACATAAATCCATGCAACACATTCATTCCCACAGTGAGACTGTCAAAGGTCATCATCAGCTTATATTCCCAGACTCTTCTGTCTCTCTTAGATTTGAAGCAACCTTTTAACACAAGTAATTTCATGTCCATCATGTTGATTTGGGAGACAAAAATGTATTGCCACAGATAGATCCATTCTTTTTTCTAATATTGTGTGGTGGTGAGAATTCATTCTTGTTCTAAGCTTTTGCCCTGTCTCCCCCACATACAGACCCCCAGTTGGACATTTAGTACAAATAATTAGGTACACCACATTAGAAGTGTTGCAGCTGAAAGTACCTGGTATCTTGTAGTCCTGATGTGAATTGGGGATCTGTATCTTGTCCATGGTCATTATAAATGACGGCACTAAAAACGCGTTCCGATAATACACTAGCAGCAGGGCAAGCCAGCACCTCCAATGCATACTGGCTAAGCTCTGGCCATGTATCCAGCTTAGAGACCCAAAACTTGAAGGGGGATTGCACCAGTGTGTCTTGGTACTCCCGCATTTTATGCTCCCTGTTCAACGGTTTTATGAGGCTTTGACAGTTGTCCCGATAGCGAGGATCTAGGATGGTGTACACCCAATAATCAGCCATGTTGAGAATGTGGGCGATGCGGCAGTCGTTTCTCAGGCACTGCAGCATGAAATCAACCATGTGCTGCAGACTGCCAACTGGCCAAGAAACGCTGTCCCCTGCTTGAGGTGTGATCTCTGCCTGCTCTGCATCACCCCACCCTTGTTCTACATACTGACTACTGGAGATTTGTGTAACTCCCTCCTCTGGACAGATGTCTTCCTCCATTGACTCCTCCTCATCCTCCTCACAAAGTGTCCCCTGCCTAGGTCTTTGTGAGGAACCACATTGCGCAGACTGTCCAGAAGCAGATGGCGTTTGTGACTCCTCTTCCTCCACACCTGCAACAACCTCCTTCCTTAGCGCTTGCAGTGTTCTTTCAAGCAGGCAGATAAGGGGGATAGTCATGCTGACTAGTGCAACATCTGCACTCGCCATCCGCATGGAATCATCGAAGGCATGCAAAACCTGGCAGATGTCCTTCATAGTGGCCCACTCAGTAGTTGTGAAGTCTGAACGTCGCACTTTTCTTTGTGCCTGATGCAGCTGGCCCTCCTTTACTGCTGGCTGCTGCTCACACAACCGCTCCAACATATGTAACGTAGAATTCAACCTGGTGGGTAGGTCACATATGATGCGATGTTCCGGAAGGTGGAATCGGCACTGCAGAGCTGCAATACACGATCTTGCCATGCTGGAACGCCGCAAGTGAGCACACTCTAGGTGGACCTTGTGCAGCAGTGCTTCAAGTTCCGGATAGTCCCTCAAAAACCTCTGCACGACCAAGTTGAGCACGTGTCCGACATGGGATGTGAGTGAGGTTGCCAAGGGCCAGAGCTGCCACCAGATTTCGGCCATTGTCACACACTACCATGCCTGGCTGGAGATTCGCTGGCACAAACCACACGTTGCTCTCCTGCTTGATGGCATTCCAGAGCTCCTGCACTGTGTGGTTTCGATTCCCCAAAGAAATTAATTTCAATATGGCCTGTTGACATTTGGCCACAGCTGTGCTCATATCGGTCGTAACAGGTAATCGTTCACTAGTCCATGTGGAGGTGGACTGTGACAGCTCCTGCAGCGATGATTCAGGGGAACTTGAGTATGAGGAGGAGTCAATGTGTACAGACTGGATTCCTGCAATCCTTGGAGTTGGCAGAACATGTACAGCACCACTCTCACGATCTGTACCCGGCTCCACAACATTTACCCAATGGGCAGTGAGGGAAAGATATCATCCCTGTCCATGGTGACTGGTCCACGCATCGGTGGTGTGGTGGACCTTGCTACTGACAGCGTTCAGTAGCCCGTGTTTTATGTGTCCCTCCACATGCTTGTGCAGGGCAGGGATGGCTTGCCTGCTGAAATAAAAGCGGCTGGGCACATTGTACTGTGGGACTGCCAATGCCATCAAGTTACGGAAGCTCTCAGTCTCCACCAGCCTGAATGACAGCATTTCAAGGGACAGTAGTTTTGCAATGCCAGCATTCAGAGCCTGTGCTCGGGGTTTTTCTGAGAATGGCCGCCTTTTCTCCCATGCCTGTGCTGCTGATGGCTGTAGACTGGGCTGGGAGTGCGAGGATGACTGGGAATGTGGTGCTGTGGGTAAATTACACTGGGTCTCTGGACAACAGTGCCAGAGGTTTCTTCCATGACGATCCTGTGAGGAAGCCGAACCAGCTGTGTGTGAGCTGGAGAAAGAGGCTACAACGTGAGCTGAAGAGGTGGTAGGTGCCGCTGTAGGTTGGCCTAGGTCTTCAGTGTGTTTTTGTAACTCCACCACGTGCTTGGTCCGCACATGTTTCCACATATTTTTGGTGTTGAGGTTGCTGACACTTTTCCCTCTTTTGACTTTCTGATGACACAGCTTGCATTTGACTAAGCAAATGTCATCTGCAACTGTCAAAAAAGGACCAGGCACTGCAAGTCTTGGAAGCGCCCGTTTTGGCTTTTGAAGAGGCATGCTCCTAATGGGTGCCGAAGTGGAGTCTACAGGCATTGCAGTCTTCCCCCTCCCTCTTTGGGCTGTTCGGGGAATCTCTTCCTCAGAGCTGCTCCCACCACCTTCCTGTACCTCATGCCATGATGGGTCAAGGACCTCATCATCTACACTACCCTCTTCCACCAACTGCTTCTCCTGGGTAGTCTTGGCAGCACAGTACGCACCTGAAAGTGACACCTGAGTCTCATCATCAGATGCCTACTGAGGTGTGCTGACCGGAGGCACTGGCCCACCTGTCTCTTCAGATTCAGAGAGACAAAGCTGTTGGGCATAACTGCATACTGCCTCTTCTTCCAGTTCTCCAATGCTGCTTGGCTGGCCCCCTCTTTCCAAGCCAAGAGATTCAGAGAACAGAAGTAGAGATGGCTCCTGTCCTGGGCTCTCTGACTGCCTGGGCAATTTGGCAGGTGGTGAAGAGACAGATGGGTGCTCTTCAGTGCTCTGTGCCTGAGAGGATGTGGCACTAATTGAAGTCGATGCATTAGCTGCCATCCATCCGACAACAGCTTC
This sequence comes from Ranitomeya variabilis, assembly GCF_051348905.1. NCBI lineage: Eukaryota > Metazoa > Chordata > Amphibia > Anura > Dendrobatidae > Ranitomeya > Ranitomeya variabilis. The sequence goes on from NC_135236.1 coordinate 199,805,306, forward strand.
AATTTGTTTGTCCCGCAGCAGCGGGGTACGGCGAGCTCCTACAAAGCTGCGCATGAAGGACTGTTCCCTGCTAAAACTGGTGGATAATGAGCCACCGGTGCCCGCAGCAGGCACAGAATCCCCACATCCTCTCCCTGCTCCACCTCCATGCCCACGTGTCTTACTCCCTGCCTTCTTCATCTTGGTAGACTGATAAAGATGGGCAGAAAAGTACTAAGGGCTTAGTGTGCTTATTCCTGAATAGCTGCTAACAGGTATAAGAAACACTAATGTTATAAAGTGTGGACTAGACTTTAATATGAGCTTATGTGGCCTACACTACTGTAAAGTGGACTGTTTGGTGGACTTTATTAACTTTTTGGTTTTTGCGCAGAACAGACTACAGAGTGAGCTGCACTCACACAGACACCATGCAGACAGCCGTGACCGGCGCTGCAAGGCCAAAAAAAGCTCCTCTATGTACTCCTATATAGTGTTTTTCCACAATCTAGCAGGATATGGATGGAAAGCCACTAATAGGGTAAATTTGAAAAAATGTGCAGCAGGCTGCACTAATTGAAAAAAGGACAATGGAACAGTATGAGGCAGTGACGCACCCTGAGCTGACTACAACTGGCTGTGGTGGCAGAACAGACTACAGAGTGAGCTGCACTCACACAGAGACTGTGCAGACAGCCATGAACGGCACTGCAAGGCCAAAAAAAAGCTCCTCTATGTAATCCTATATAGTGTTTTTCCACAATCTAGCAGGATACGGATGGAAAGCCACTAATAGGGTAAATTTGAAAAAATGTGCAGCAGGCTGCACTAATTGAAAAAAGGACAATGGAATGGTATGAGGCAGTGACGCACCCTGAGCAGACTACAACTGGCTGTGGCAGCAGAACAGACTGCAGAGTGAGCTGCACTCACACAGAGACTGTGCAGACAGCCGTGAACGGCACTGCAAGGCCAAAAAAAAGCTCCTCTATGTAATCCTATATAGTGTTTTTCCACAATCTAGCATGATACGGATCGAAAGCCACTAATAGGATAAATTGAAAAAATGTGCAGCAGGCTGCACTAATTTAAATAAGAACAATGGAACGGTATGAGGCAGTGATGCACCCTAAGCTGACTACAACCGGCTGTGGCGGCAGAACAGACTACAGAGTGAGCTGCACTCACACAGACACCGTGCAGACAGCCGTGAGCAGCGCTGCAAGGCCAAAACAAGCTCCTCTATGTAATCCTATATAGTGTTTTTCCACAATCTAGCAGGATACGGATGGAAAGCTACTAATATATTAAATTTGAAAAAAAGTGCAGCAGGATGCACTAATTTAAAAAAAGACAATGGAACGGTATGAGGCAGTGACGCTCCCTGAGCTGACTACAACCGGCTGTGGCAGCAGAACAGACTACAGAGTGAGCTGCACTCACACAGAGACTGTGCAGACAGCCGTGACTGGTGCTGCAATGCCAAAAAAAGCTCCTCTATGTAATCCTATATAGTGTTTTTCCACAATCTAGCAGGATACGGATGGAAAGCCGCTAATAGGATACATTTGAAAAAATGTGCAGCAGGCTGCACTAATTGCAAAAAGGATAATGGAACGGTATGAGGCAGTGAAGCACCCTGAGCTGACTACAACCGGCTGTGGCGGCAGAACAGACTACAGAGTGAGCTGCACTCACACAGAGACTATGCAGACAGCCGTGACCGGTGCTGCAAGGCCAAAAAAAGCTCCTCTATGTAATCCTATATAGTGTTTTTCCACAATCTAGCAGGATACGGATGGAAAGCCGCTAATAGGATACATTGGAAAAAATGTGCCGCAGGCTGCACTAATTGCAAAAAGGACAATGGAATGGTATGGGGCAGTGAAGCACCCTGAGCTGACTACAACCGGCTGTGGCGGCAGAACAGACTACAGAGTGAGCTGCACTCACACAGAGACCATGCAGACAGCTGTGACCGGCGCTGCAAGGCCAAAAAAAGCTCCTTCCATGTAATCCTATATAGTGTTTTTCCACAATCTAGCAGGATACGGATGGAAAGTCACTAATAGGATACATTTGAAAAAATGTACAGCAGGCAGCAATAATTGCAAAAATGACAATGGAACAGTATGAGGCAGTGACGCACCCTGAGCTGACTACAACCAGTGGTGGCTGCTGACCAGACTGCAGAGTGAGCTGCACTCACACAGACACCTTGCAGACTGCCATGAACAGCGCTGCAAGGCAAAAACAAGGTTCTCACACAGCGGTTGCTAAATTAGCCTGGGTAAAGCACAATGAATCAAATCGCTATCTCAAAACTGGCCCTCAGTCAGAACACAGCATCCTGTCCCTAACTGAATTCACAGCACAGTGAACCCAAAATGGTGGCGGCGACTTTTATAGTGCATCATGACATCATTTCAGCAGCCATTCACAGCCATGCCAGTAGTTACATGCCTTACATGCAGAACAGGATGTGCCCACACTTCTAATGATTCCTCATTGGCTGAATTCTGGCTCTTTGAATTATGGGAACTTCCGATTCTGTTATCCGATATACTGAAAGTATCAGAACTCAGTATCGGAATTCCGATAACGCAAATATCGGCCGATACCTGATACTTGCGGTATCGGAATGCTCAACACTACTGGTGAGACAACCACTCACACCCTACCAACTAATGGAGGGGGTGATTGCTTAGTATATGATTGCACAAAAGTGGGTGGTATTTTGGCTAAGATATGTGTGACGCCCAAGGGTCCCAGTTGTCACAGTGGCATTGCTTTCCTCATGGGGAGAGTGATGTCACGCTTGGAAGCGATGAAGGATTCCTTTTATCAGGTAACCACAAAGCACATACAACACCATTCTAACTCCAGGCCAGAAGGGGGAGCTCTACACCTAACTTCAGGGGAGCTGCTCTCTCTGGTTGGGAGGAGGAGTTAGTTGCTAGGCAGTTGCTAGGCAGTTAGGAAGAGTTAGACAGTTGGTGCCAGACAGCAGACTGGAGCAGTCTGAGGCAGAAGGACGTGTGGGGGGGCCGTACAGCCTAAAGTGCTGTAGCTCCTAGATAGCGAGATACAGAAGGAAGAACAGCCTTTAGCTAACGTGCCGGAGAGCGAAGCATAGCAGAGTGAAAACAAGGGAGAATAGCTGTGACTTGGCTACTTCCCTGATAGAGCGCAGATACCAGTAACCATAAGACCGAGGCTTTGTCGTACTCTAGGAGGCACAGAAGAAACCGGTAGGACAGCTAAACTACACGTAGCCTGTCTGCCCTAATGCCTAGGAGACACAGTGACACATAGAGCCCGGGTCATTATAGAGACCCTGTAAAAAGGCTTGAGTCACCTGTCATACGAGTTTGTGTCCCACTTCAATAAAGGACAGAGATAACTGAGAGGACCTTGCTAAGAAGCCATAGGCAGTAAGGGACTATAATACCACTGCGCAAAGAGGAAGGCTTTTAACTCCACCTGGTAAAGCTAGACTCTGAACTCGCTTCCAAGCCAGCCGGACCCTGCCTGTACCTGTGATCTGGTGCCCTGGACTGTGTCTGCCTGCTACCATCAGTAAACCAGGTAAAAGGACTGCAAACCTGTGTCCTTCGTTCTTTGCTGCACCATTCATCATCACCATCTACACACGGGAGCCCTGGGGACCTACTTCACCTGTGGGAAGTTATGCCATTTAGCAGCCATAACATCACCCCAGAGGACCCTTTCAAGCAGCGTCGGTCCCTACTGACCGAATACCACAGGTGGCGTCACAAACTTTCTTTATTTCAAAAACCCCTTTAAAGACCGTCCCTTTAACATGGGCGCCCAGGGCCACGGACCGGGTGGCCGCCGCCGTGACACGTCCCTTTAAGTACCGGACCCGGTACCGAGCGCCCCACGGCTCTGACGGGCAACTCATAAGCAAGCTCACAAAAATTCTTGAGTTTTTGGTGGATTCTTATTCTTATTTTTGTGACTTTTCAGTTTAGTGTTAGGACTCGCAAGTGTGAGGGCCCTTGACGCAGGTTTCGAGCTTGCATATCTTGGCCAAAATATCAACCAATACACCTCATATATTATGCAGATATATTTTTTGCACTTTATTTTTCAGGGTGCATCCAAGCCCAGCATTTTTGCCTTGTAAACCAGGGTGTCTGTTCTCATGTGGGATGCACTTAGATAGTGCTGGGTAGTCCCGCTAATCTAATAGTATGGGCATCACTAATAGGCTGTAACCCTCTTGCTTGCTTATCATTTTTTGGATATAAAATTTTTTGATTGAAAGTATGGTCATGTTAATATATTTACAATGAGCATTATATCCTTCTCTGTGCCTAGATTTGAACATTTAATAGATTGTCCATAGATAAACCAGGTGTGGCCTATGAAATGTATGATATGTAAATGAACCCTAGAAGGTTCTTGTGTCTATATTGTATAGAATTATGTGGTTACAGGATAAGGTATCCTGATAACAATTATGTATGTTATCTTTTTTTTTATACTGTGTTTGTTTTTGACACATAGTTTGAAAAGGACCCATATTGTAGAGTCGAAATGTCACAATTTGGGGATTGCTTTATAAATAAATGTCTTTTTTATTTGAAAGTCTGGGAGTGCTGAGTATCTTATATTGTTAATACCTGAAAACTCCTGCCAGTCTGCACCCCAACCCAGAAAACCTTGTTTAAGTCCAGATACCTGTACTGGGGTTAAAGTGTGAAAGTCAGGACAGCCCCTGTGATCGGGTAAGTGGAGTGGCTTGCACTAAGCCTGTCTGTGGTAGCCATTTTAGATCTGCCAAGTGATCACTGACAGAGCCCCATTAATGTATGACTTTCATTGGTTTAATACAGACCTAAAATGGATCTTAAGGCTATGTGCACACGTTCAGGATTTCTTGCAGAAATTTCCTGTGCAAAAGCGGACATTTTCTGCAAGAAATCCGCATGCTTTTTTTACCGCGGTTTTACAGCGATTTTACAGCGTTTTTACAGTTTTTGGTGCGTTTTTTTTGCGGATTTTTCCGGAGGTTCCCAATGCAATAATATAGTGGGAAATCCGCAAAAAATCTGCAAAATTAATGAACATGCTGCGTTTTTTACCGCAATGTGTTTTTTTCGCGGAAAAAACGCATCATGTGCACAAAAATTGCGGAATGCATTCTAAATGATGGGATGCATAATGTATGCAGTATTTTTTGCGTTTTTAGGCTATATGCACACACACGTAGGAAATGTGGTGCAGAATTTTCTGCACTAAATCTGCATCTCCTGGCAGAATCCGCAGGTGCGGTTTTGATGCGTTTTTTTATGCGATTTTAGTGCATTTTTTTGTGCGGAATTGATGCAGATTTTGTGCAGTTTTTGTGCAGTTTTTACCACTGCGGATTTCTATTAATGGAGGGGTGCAGAAACGCTGCAGAAATGCACAAAAGAAGTGACATGTACTTCTTTGAAATCTGCAGTGTTTCTGTGTGGATTTTTCTGCACCATGTGCACAGCTTTTTTTTTTCACATTGATTTACATTGTACTGCAAATCACAGTGCAGATCTGCAGCAGAAAAATCAGCTGCAGATCTGCACTAATTCTGCACTAAATCTGCATCGTGTGCACACAGCCTGACAGCGTTTTTATAGCGAAAAAACGTGAAAAAAACGCGTAAAATCTGCAACGTGTGCACACAGCCTAAGGCCGGGGTCACACATGCGTGTTTTACGGACGTAAGAGCGCAGAAACTACGTCCGTAAAACTCGCATTAAATACGGCACAATTATTCTCAATGGGGCTGCTCCTATTAGCCGTATATTACGGTTCAGTATTATACGGCTTTCTACGGCCGTACAAAATCGCAGCATGCTGCGTTTGTCAGCGTACTGCGCAAAAAAATCGCCAATGAAAGTCTATGGGGGCGATAAAAATACGGATTCCACACGGACCAGCAGAGTGACTTGCGAGAAATACGCAGCGGTGTTAGTGAAAAGTCGGTAATTCAATTGCCGGCTTTTCATTTCTCCTGCACAAACCCGACAGGATATGAGACATGGTTTTCATACAGTAAACCATCTCATATCCCCTTTTTTTTTGCATATTCCACACTACTAATGTTAGTAGTGTGTATGTGCAAAATTTCAGCGCTGTAGCTGCTAAAATAAAGGGTTAAATGGCGGAAAAAATTGGCGTGGGCTCCCGCACAATTTTCTCCGCCAGAATGGTAAAGCCAGTGACTGAGGGCAGATATTAATAGCCAGGAGAGGGTCCATGGTTATTGGCCCCCCCCGTGGCTAAAAACATCTGCCCCCAGCCACCCCAGAAAAGGCACATCTGGAAGATGCGCCTATTCTGGCACTTGGCCACTCTCTTCCCACTCCCTGTAGCGGTGGGATATGGGGTAATGAAGGGTTAATGTCACCTTGCTATTGTAAGGTGACATTAAGCCAGATTAATAATGGAGAAGCGTCAATTATGTCACCTATCCATTATTAATCCAATTGTTTGAAAGGGTTAAAAAAACACAGACACACATGATTTAAAAGTATTTTAATGAAATAAACACAGCGGTTGTTGTAATAATTTATTGCTCTCTCAATCCATTTCCACGCCCTCGCTTGGCAAAATAATAAACCCACAAGATACATACCTTCTGGTGAACCGTCTCGTCCCACGAGGTAATCCATCTGAAGGGGTTAACTAATACTACAGGCAGGAGCCCTGCTAATGCAGCTGTGCTCCGTGCCTGTAATCCCTGGCGAATGAATGAAATGTAGGTCATTGACCTACATTTCCTTCAGTCGCGGTGATGCGCCCCCTGGTGGATGTCCTCATATGACCTGGAGCGTGGGAAAAAGTTTCCAGGCTGCAGTTCATGAGAACATCCACCAGAGGGCGCCTCACCGCGACTCAATGTAAGTACAGATCCAGCTTTCCTTTCAGCACCCGGGGATTACAGGCACGAGCGAGTGGTTTATCGCAGCTCATGCCTGTAATATTAATTAACCCCTTCAGATGGATTACTTCGTGGGACGTGACGTTTCAGCAGAAGCTATGTATCTTGTGCGTTTATTATTTTGCCAAGCGAGGGCCTGGAAATGGATTGAGAGAACAATAAATTATTACAACAACCGCTGTGTTTATTTCATTAAAATACTTTTTAATCATGTGTGTGTGTGTTTTTTTAACCCTTTCATACAATTGGATTAATAATGGATAGGTGTCATAATTGACGCCTCTCCATTATTAATCTGGCTTAATGTCACCTTACAATAGCAAAGTGGCATTAACCCTTCATTACCCCATATCCCACCGCTACAGGGAGTGGGAAGAGAGTGGCCAAGTGCCAGAATAGGCGCATCTTCCAGATGTGCCTTTTCTGGGGTGGCTGGGGGCAGATGTTTTTAGCCACGGGGGGGCCACTAACCATGGACCCTCTCCTGGCTATTAATATCTGCCCTCAGTCACTGGCTTTACCATTCTGGCGGAGAAAATTGCGCGGGAGCCCACGCCAATTTTTTCCGCCATTTAACCCTTTATTTTAGCAGCTACAGCGCTGAAATTTTGCACATACACACTACTAACATTAGTAGTGTGGAATATGCAAAAAAAAGGGGATATGAGATGGTTTACTGTATGTAAACCATGTCTCATATCCTGTCGGGTTTGTGCAGGAGAAATGAAAAGCCGGCAATTGAATTACCGACTTTTCACAGATATCGCGCTGAATGAAATATAAATACAGAATATATATATGTGTCTCAATGACATATATATATATATATATATATATATTTACTGTATATATGTTTTCCCTAACATTTGAGCACATAAATCCATTAGATGTCGGTTTTGCAAGCCTGCGCGAAAATATCGCAGTACAGATGCCATACGAATTACATACGGAGGACGCCATGCGCAAAATACGCTGACTCACCCTGACTACGGATCAATATTTTGGGAACATTTCTCCGTATTACGGCCGTAGTACGGACGTATAATACGTGGCGTATTGTCTTACGCCAAGTGTGACTCCAGCCTTAGAGTACAAAAGACATCTCATAATGAACTTTGCCTGGTTTCTATAGGTCAGTCTGTTGTGACTTTAATGTTACAAAATCCATGACTCCACTTTATATAGATTCACTCTATGTAAAATTTTCCAAACATTGCCTTAGAGACAATCTTAAAAACCAGGTTTTTCAATGGTCATTGTCTAGTGATTTTTCGAGATGTTGTAAGACTTTACCTTGAAGAGTGACTAATTTTTATTATTTTTATTAGTATCCCTTAAATACCTTGCAGATCAGTTGCATCTGGGGCCTTAAGGGTATGTGTCCACGTTCAGGATTGCATCAGGATTTGGTCAGGATTTTTCATCAGTATTTGTAAGCCAAAACCAGGAGTGGGTGATAAATGCAAAAGTGGAGCATATGTTTCTATTATACTTTTCCTCTATTTGTTCCTCTCCTGGTTTTGGCTTACAAATACTGATGGAAAATCCTGACCAAATCCTGATGCAATCCTGAACGTGGACACATACCCTTAGAAGAAAAGTATAAAAGAAACATATGCACCACTTCTGTATTTATCACCCACTCCTGGTTTTGGCTTACAAATACTGATGAAAAATCCTGACCAAATCCTGATGCAATCCTGAACGTGGACACATACCCTTATACTACCCCACCAACACCAATTGCTCAAATCTCTGCCCACAAGTGATCAGCTTTCCACGAAGAAGTGCTAAGTTGTGTATGGACCTCTAAAGTTTATGTTGAGTGTGCATACTCATGCTTGTTTGCCTAGAGAGCTTTGTACTTCTGCCCAGTTGTCTGAGTGATTGGTTGAGGTCTGAGGTCATGGACTCACTCCTACCTACAAAGCATTTATAATGCTCCCATATAGAAAAATAACAAAAGCTTAATTACTCTTTAAATAACAATAGCTAAGGTTATCCAAGTACCATGATAATCATTTGGATATGTTTTTGTGCCATCTTAATACCAGATTTAAAACAATTCACAATGAATATATGTACATAGTTGTTTCTGCCAACAAAAGTGAGAAGCAATAACACGCAATGACAGATTTCCAATTGTGAATGCTTAAAGTGTCAAGTTTTGTCAGAGCACATTGTTGTTAAACTTGATTGTGCTCATTGGAAAAATTCCATGTGTTCAGCAAATTTTAGGGTTGATGTGATGGGGAATACAACAGACATCTTTTCCTTACGTTAACATTCTTGAATACCTATTAAGCTACTTATTTACCAGTAATTTCTCAGCATGAGTATTACAAGGAACCCAAATAGACTTGGTTTTCCAGGATTGAGTGCTAATCCAGATGTTGCTAATGCATAACGTGATAGATCATTAAAACGAGTTTCTTTTTCCTGACTATCCTGATTTGTCCCTCTACTAACTTTCTAATGAGTCATGTCTTCCAAATCGCAAAGTTTGAAAAGCATTCATTTTTTCTTTCCTGGCCATTCTTCAATATACAGTCTCGTCTCTTCTGCAAAAGAAAGGGAGAAAAGTTTAATCAGTTATTATTATTTGATTCCAGGGATTAACTGGATCTTAACTCCTTAGTGACCAAGCCAAATTGTTTAAATCTGACCAATGTCACTTTATGCTGTAATAACTCTAAGATGCTTCAACATATCCAATTGATTTTGAGACTGTTTTTTCATGACATACTGTACTTTATGATAGTGGTAAATTTAGGTGGATACGTTTGGCATTTATTTATAAATATATCAGGAATTTTACCTAAATTTAAAAAAATTTTAATTTTCAAACTTTGATTGATAATTTCTTTTAGCCCACTAAACATATGACAAATTGGTCCGAGTCACCCTGCCAAGAGTTGCACAAGTGTTCTCCATATGGTAATCCATGTGTAATGCTTTTGCAATGCAATGATGCAATTTTCTCTCAGCCATTTATCTGTATGACATCCGTATGACATGCATATGGCTTTACATTTCTCACTGATTTTCCCCATTAAATTAAATAGCTCAGTGGTCGGAAATGAATTAAAACCTAATTAAGGAGCCCATATATTGGCTCCACAAGAAGTTCCCTTCTCCAATCTTTCAAATTGAGGCCCTGCTATTGTCTTCTTTTTGCTGGTTTATGACAAACATGTGTGAGAGCTAGTGATGAGCGAGTGTGCTCTTTACTTGAGATTTCCGAGCATGCTGGGGTGTTCTCTGAGTATTTTGGGCGTGCTTGGAGATTATGTTTGAGTCGTGGCAGCTGCAAGACAGCCTGAATACATGTGGGGGTTGCCTGTTTGTTAGGAAATACCCACATGTATTCAGGCTGTCTAGCAGCTGCAAGTCATGCTGCTGCCATGATTCAAACATAATCCGTTGGACCTCAGGAGGTGTCCCAGCCCTCGTTCCCTATTTTTAGGGCCTTCCTCTCCCCTTAGCTATCCCGTTGTCTGTATTGTGCTATCCGCTGAACACACCCCCTGTTGGGTCTTGATTTGGAGACTATTGAAATAATGGCAGGGCTCTAACACATGTTGCCAATCCACGTCATTAGCCCTATGGCCTTAAATTGTGGGACATATTAACAAATTATTTTCTATTACCATAGGGATATACCCCATGGCTAGACTATGCTGTGTCTATCTTGTAATAACCTTTGTTCAATTCTTTTCAATAAAACACTGTTATGGAGCAAAGTGTGTGAAGACAATTTATGTGTTGAAATACACTCTGCATGTCATAAGTCTCGACTATATATTTGTAAAAACCAAAATTACACTTCAAATAACAAGTTTATTTTTTACAACTGTATTTTTAAAAAATAAAACAAAACATGTAACAACATGAAATAAATAAACAAACACATTACCCATATCCATTCTGCTGTGGATTTGTGTTTTCCATTTGGCTCAAACCCCCAGAATGGCCATTTTGAGACCACTCTCCTAGAGTGGGTATGTTCAAGTGGCCACATTGGGCAGGTGCAGCTGGATTTGAGAATAGCGCATGTGGTTGGCGGTGTTGGTATGGGGTTTGATGTGGCTGAGGTGATGGGATCCGTGGTGGAAGTGGTTCTGCGAGTGCTATTGGCTGGTCATGATCGCTTTCAGGTACGTGTAGGTGGTTGTCGGTGAATATCTGCCATATTTCAAGGAAGTTGAAAACCACACTTGGATTTTTAGGTTCTTTGCTTAATAATTCTATCACAATTTGAACCACACCTCTGGCGCACAGCCTAACCTCGCGGTGCGCATATACCGTGCAAGACTCCGACCATATACCTCCTCACCAGCATTGTTAACAGTGCGCGATAATGCAAAACACCAATGTCTACTTGGCATCTGTTACCCTTGGTGGGAAGCTCCCTGCTGCGCGGCCTCGGCGTTGGATGGCCACAGTCTGTGGTGAGGTATCCAAGGGTAGCGTAGGACTGCTTTCATGTCCATGTTCATCCTCATCTCGATTGGACTTCTGTCCTGCAGGAGGTTGTGGTGGCGTTTGGATTGTTGATGATGGTGCAGAAGAAGGTCCAGCTTCATCTTCAACTTCACCAACAAGGTCAAAGCTGACCCTAGAATCCGATGCTGCTTCTCGTTCAGAAATGTTGGATTCAGTTCTGTTATTTGACAAAATTGAAAGGTACAAAATTAAGGCCAAGTATAAAAATGTATGTCAAGCATGCACTTACGAACAGAGATCCAGAATGGTAGCTTGGAAATTCAAGCGGTCATAATTAGTGTTGAGCGATACTTTCCGATATCGGAAAGTATCGGTATCGGAAAGTATCGGCCGATACCGTCAAAATATCGGATCCAATCCGATACCGATACCCGATCCCAATGCAAGTCAATGGGACGAAAATATCGGAATTAAAATAAACCCTTTATAAACTTGTAGGTTCATTCTACATGAAGGAAAACAACTAAGAATAATGTAGGATGTATTGGGGGACGTGGCGGAGATATTAAAGGGACAGAGGTTTAGCCCAATGTAATAGAATAGCAGGATTTTTATTTTTTTTTTATGAAGTTCGGCGTTAGAAAGAATTTGACTATGTTATTTTTTTTTTTTTTTATGTCAGATATTGATGTTTCACTACTTCCACGCCCTTCACCTTCTTTTTTACTTCTCCCACGCTTTCTTCTTAATTATCCTCATCATCAGCTTCTTTGACATCAACTTCTTCACCTTATTCATCTTCTTCTTCATCTTCTACCTATTATTTTTTGGGTTACATTGTTCATATTCTTTTTATTTTACTATTATCTTCATCATATTCAACTTCTTCATCATATTCTTATTTGTGACAGGCATTCCCGTAGTTGTTATCTATAAAAGTTTGAAGATTACACCTTCCGTTCTGCCTGTCACAAACCAGTTACATTTGTCCGCGTTCAGTTTGGCCTGCAGCATCAGGCTTTATCCAGGGGCACCACGAGGAGGAACGGACTCACCCCCATACACTGCTTAGTCTTCTTCTGCTTATAATTTACATAATATTTTTTTGCTCTGATATTTTGTGTTATGCTTAATGTCCTTCTGCTCTTTGTTCTGCAGCCTCTTGTTCTTCTGCTTCTCGGTCTTCCAGGTCGTCGTCGTCTCCAGGGTCGTCGTCTCCGGGGTCGTCGTCATCGGGGTGGTCTCCGGGGTCGTCGTCATCGGGGTGGTCTTCAGGGTCATCGTCTCCAGGGTCGTCGTCATCACGGTGGTTGTCGTCTCTGGTGTCGTCGTCATCTTAGGGGTGTTCTTCCGGGTCATCGTGTTTAGTCTCTTGAACTTGGAAATGTAGCAGAAGGTACAAGAAGGCTGAGAAAATGCCGAGAACCAGCTGATGGAACTGGAACTCGGATGGCTACCCGAAGGTCCAAGAGCCAATGGAACTACCGAGGACCAGCTGACGTTACTGGAACCCGGTTACTAAGCAGGAGGTACCCGTGCCTGAAAGCACTACCAAGGACCACCTGACGTTGGTGGAACTCGGATACCCAGAGGGAGGCACCTAAGCCAAAGGCTCTGCCCGGAACCAGCTGACGGTACTGGAACCAGGATGGGGAGCAGAAGGTACAAGAGCAAAAGACACTGCCGAGAACCAGCTGACGGTGCTGGAACCCGGATGGGTAGCCGAAGGTCCAAGAGCCAATGGAACTACCGAGGACCAGCTGACGTTACTGGAACCCGGTTACTAAGCAGGAGGTACCCGTGCCTGAAAGCACTACCAAGGACCACCTGACGTTGGTGGAACTCGGATACCCAGAGGGAGGCACCTAAGCCAAAGGCTCTGCCCGGAACCAGCTGACGGTACTGGAACCAGGATGTGGAGCAGAAGGTACAAGAGCAAGTGTCTGCGTGGCTTTTGCAGGACACGTTGCCGGCTGCACAGCAGGGGAACAGCTGGCGGTGCTGGACCCCACTGACACATTGGCGAGGTGTTTGGCTCTGTGCAGCCAGCACTTCCGGACAGCAACGAGCGGTGTTGTAGCCCGGGCTCTGCAGGGGGAGCAGAGTGTAGGCCGAAGCCTACTTGAACCAATTTCAAAGGTAACCTTTAACCCCCCCTCAGGGGTTAGAAAGTAGAAGAGCCACAGCTTATGCAGCAGTAGTGCTGCACAAGTCAAAGGTTGCTCTTTTAATTTCGCTCCTTGCACACGCTGAATGAAACACGTATAACATTTAGCCCTTTATACAGTCAAACTGTGTTGGAGGCGCGAGTTCCCTTTGTAATGAGACGCAGCACAGGTGTCAAGAATCCCACCTTGGTGCTGGGTGCAGCCTCCCGAGCGTTGTTATTTGCTGTACAGGAGTCTGCGCTGTCGTGTTATCCCCTGGCCTAGCGCCGTTAGCGCTGCCCATCTTCTGGCATCATGTAATGTCGGCCGGTGCGGTTCGCGATGCCCATGAATCCCAGCCCCGCAGTGTCTTAACATTGTTAAAACACTGCGGGGCTGGGATTCAGGGCCTGGCGCAGCACATATGTTCGCCTCTCACACTCGGGTCCTTACACCCGCTTCAGACTGTGCGGCGTCATCTGATCCCTTATCGCATGCCACGGCCATGAAGCCGCACAGTCCGAAGAAGGCGGAAGGAGAGGAGGGACAGGCGAACTGATGCACTGATCCTGCCCATCAATCACACCCTCGCAGTCCCAATAAATAAGACACCGAGGGGCGTTGTGTGGGTCAGGGCGGCCGCAGAGGCGCAGGCAGCCAAACAATGATGCCAGAAGACGGGCAGCGCTACCAAGGGGGTTGCAGCGTGTCATTACAAAGGAAAGTCACACCACCGGGACGGTTAAATGGTCACACAGAGGACACATTGCAGACGTGTTTTCAGTTCCACATGTGCGAGGAGAATACGTTTCTGAGCCACCTTGCACACATGCAGCATTACCGCTGTACAAGGTGGCTGGATAACGTAAAAACGCCTGGGGGAGGGGGGACAGGTTCCCTTCAATTTCAGTTCTTGTGTCTGCGTGGCTTTTGCAGGACACGTTGCCGGCTGCACAGCAGGGGAACAGCTGGCGGTGCTGGACCCCACTGACACATTGGCTGGTGTTTTTCTCTGTGCAGCTAGCACATCTGGGCAAAAACTGGCGGTGTGTTAGAGCCCAGGGACAGCAGGAGGAGGAGCAGGAGGAGGAGGAGCAGGGGGAGGGGAGTGTAGGCCGAAGCCTGCACAGGCGGCAGCTTTGGGTGTGTTGTGTCTGCGTGGCTTTTGCAGGACACGTTGCCGGCTACACAGCAGGGGAACAGCTGGCGGTGCTGGACCCCACTGACACATTGGCGAGGTGTTTGGCTCTGTGCAGCCAGCACTTCCGGACAGCAACTAGCGTTGTTGGAGCCCGGGCTCTGCAGGTGGAGCAGAGTGTAGGCCGAAGCCTAATTGAACCGATTTCAAAAGTCACCTTTAACCCCCCCTCAGGGGTTACAAAGTAGAAGAGCCACAGCTTATGCAGCAGCAGTGCTGCGCAAGTCAAAGGTTGCTCTTGTAATTTTTCTCCTTGCACACGCTGAATGGAACACGTATAACATTTAGCCCTTTAGACAGTCAAACTGTGTAATGGAGGCGAGAGTTCCCTTTGTAATGAGACGCAGCACAGGTGTCAAGAATCCCACCTTGGTGCTGGGTGCAGCCTCCCGAGCGTTGTTATTTGCTGTACAGGAGTCTGCGCTGTCGTGTTATCCCCTGGCCTAGCGCCGTTAGCGCTGCCCATCTTCTGGCATCATGTAATGTCGGCCGGTGCGGTTCGCGATGCCCATGAATCCCAGCCCCGCAGTGTCTTAACATTGTTAAAACACTGCGGGGCTGGGATTCAGGGCCTGGCGCAGCACATATGTTCGCCTCTCACACTCGGGTCCTTACACCCGCTTCAGACTGTGCGGCGTCATCTGATCCCTTATCGCATGCCACGGCCATGAAGCCGCACAGTCCGAAGAAGGCGGAAGGAGAGGAGGGACAGGCGAACTGATGCACTGATCCTGCCCATCAATCACACCCTCGCAGTCCCAATAAATAAGACACCGAGGGGCGTTGTGTGGGTCAGGGCGGCCGCAGAGGCGCAGGCAGCCAAACAATGATGCCAGAAGACGGGCAGCGCTACCAAGGGGGTTGCAGCGTGTCATTACAAAGGAAAGTCACACCACCGGGACGGTTAAATGGTCACACAGAGGACACATTGCAGACGTGTTTTCAGTTCCACATGTGCGAGGAGAATACGTTTCTGAGCCACCTTGCACACATGCAGCATTACCGCTGTACAAGGTGGCTGGATAACGTAAAAACGCCTGGGGGAGGGGGGACAGGTTCCCTTCAATTTCAGTTCTTGTGTCTGCGTGGCTTTTGCAGGACACGTTGCCGGCTGCACAGCAGGGGAACAGCTGGCGGTGCTGGACCCCACTGACACATTGGCTGGTGTTTTTCTCTGTGCAGCTAGCACATCTGGGCAAAAACTGGCGGTGTGTTAGAGCCCAGGGACAGCAGGAGGAGGAGCAGGAGGAGCAGGGGGAGGGGAGTGTAGGCCGAAGCCTGCACAGGCGGCAGCTTTGGGTGTGTTGTGTCTGCGTGGCTTTTGCAGGACACGTTGCCGGCTACACAGCAGGGGAACAGCTGGCGGTGCTGGACCCCACTGACACATTGGCGAGGTGTTTGGCTCTGTGCAGCCAGCACTTCCGGACAGCAACTAGCGTTGTTGGAGCCCGGGCTCTGCAGGTGGAGCAGAGTGTAGGCCGAAGCCTAATTGAACCGATTTCAAAAGTCACCTTTAACCCCCCCTCAGGGGTTACAAAGTAGAAGAGCCACAGCTTATGCAGCAGCAGTGCTGCGCAAGTCAAAGGTTGCTCTTGTAATTTTTCTCCTTGCACACGCTGAATGGAACACGTATAACATTTAGCCCTTTAGACAGTCAAACTGTGTAATGGAGGCGAGAGTTCCCTTTGTAATGAGACGCAGCACAGGTGTCAAGAATCCCACCTTGGTGCTGGGTGCAGCCTCCCGAGCGTTGTTATTTGCTGTACAGGAGTCTGCGCTGTCGTGTTATCCCCTGGCCTAGCGCCGTTAGCGCTGCCCATCTTCTGGCATCATGTAATGTCGGCCGGTGCGGTTCGCGATGCCCATGAATCCCAGCCCCGCAGTGTCTTAACATTGTTAAAACACTGCGGGGCTGGGATTCAGGGCCTGGCGCAGCACATATGTTCGCCTCTCACACTCGGGTCCTTACACCCGCTTCAGACTGTGCGGCGTCATCTGATCCCTTATCGCATGCCACGGCCATGAAGCCGCACAGTCCGAAGAAGGCGGAAGGAGAGGAGGGACAGGCGAACTGATGCACTGATCCTGCCCATCAATCACACCCTCGCAGTCCCAATAAATAAGACACCGAGGGGCGTTGTGTGGGTCAGGGCGGCCGCAGAGGCGCAGGCAGCCAAACAATGATGCCAGAAGACGGGCAGCGCTACCAAGGGGGTTGCAGCGTGTCATTACAAAGGAAAGTCACACCACCGGGACGGTTAAATGGTCACACAGAGGACACATTGCAGACGTGTTTTCAGTTCCACATGTGCGAGGAGAATACGTTTCTGAGCCACCTTGCACACATGCAGCATTACCGCTGTACAAGGTGGCTGGATAACGTAAAAACGCCTGGGGGAGGGGGGACAGGTTCCCTTCAATTTCAGTTCTTGTGTCTGCGTGGCTTTTGCAGGACACGTTGCCGGCTGCACAGCAGGGGAACAGCTGGCGGTGCTGGACCCCACTGACACATTGGCTGGTGTTTTTCTCTGTGCAGCTAGCACATCTGGGCAAAAACTGGCGGTGTGTTAGAGCCCAGGGACAGCAGGAGGAGGAGCAGGAGGAGGAGGAGCAGGGGGAGGGGAGTGTAGGCCGAAGCCTGCACAGGCGGCAGCTTTGGGTGTGTTGTGTCTGCGTGGCTTTTGCAGGACACGTTGCCGGCTACACAGCAGGGGAACAGCTGGCGGTGCTGGACCCCACTGACACATTGGCGAGGTGTTTGGCTCTGTGCAGCCAGCACTTCCGGACAGCAACTAGCGTTGTTGGAGCCCGGGCTCTGCAGGTGGAGCAGAGTGTAGGCCGAAGCCTAATTGAACCGATTTCAAAAGTCACCTTTAACCCCCCCTCAGGGGTTACAAAGTAGAAGAGCCACAGCTTATGCAGCAGCAGTGCTGCGCAAGTCAAAGGTTGCTCTTGTAATTTTTCTCCTTGCACACGCTGAATGGAACACGTATAACATTTAGCCCTTTAGACAGTCAAACTGTGTAATGGAGGCGAGAGTTCCCTTTGTAATGAGACGCAGCACAGGTGTCAAGAATCCCACCTTGGTGCTGGGTGCAGCCTCCCGAGCGTTGTTATTTGCTGTACAGGAGTCTGCGCTGTCGTGTTATCCCCTGGCCTAGCGCCGTTAGCGCTGCCCATCTTCTGGCATCATGTAATGTCGGCCGGTGCGGTTCGCGATGCCCATGAATCCCAGCCCCGCAGTGTCTTAACATTGTTAAAACACTGCGGGGCTGGGATTCAGGGCCTGGCGCAGCACATATGTTCGCCTCTCACACTCGGGTCCTTACACCCGCTTCAGACTGTGCGGCGTCATCTGATCCCTTATCGCATGCCACGGCCATGAAGCCGCACAGTCCGAAGAAGGCGGAAGGAGAGGAGGGACAGGCGAACTGATGCACTGATCCTGCCCATCAATCACACCCTCGCAGTCCCAATAAATAAGACACCGAGGGGCGTTGTGTGGGTCAGGGCGGCCGCAGAGGCGCAGGCAGCCAAACAATGATGCCAGAAGACGGGCAGCGCTACCAAGGGGGTTGCAGCGTGTCATTACAAAGGAAAGTCACACCACCGGGACGGTTAAATGGTCACACAGAGGACACATTGCAGACGTGTTTTCAGTTCCACATGTGCGAGGAGAATACGTTTCTGAGCCACCTTGCACACATGCAGCATTACCGCTGTACAAGGTGGCTGGATAACGTAAAAACGCCTGGGGGAGGGGGGACAGGTTCCCTTCAATTTCAGTTCTTGTGTCTGCGTGGCTTTTGCAGGACACGTTGCCGGCTGCACAGCAGGGGAACAGCTGGCGGTGCTGGACCCCACTGACACATTGGCTGGTGTTTTTCTCTGTGCAGCTAGCACATCTGGGCAAAAACTGGCGGTGTGTTAGAGCCCAGGGACAGCAGGAGGAGGAGCAGGAGGAGGAGGAGCAGGGGGAGGGGAGTGTAGGCCGAAGCCTGCACAGGCGGCAGCTTTGGGTGTGTTGTGTCTGCGTGGCTTTTGCAGGACACGTTGCCGGCTACACAGCAGGGGAACAGCTGGCGGTGCTGGACCCCACTGACACATTGGCGAGGTGTTTGGCTCTGTGCAGCCAGCACTTCCGGACAGCAACTAGCGTTGTTGGAGCCCGGGCTCTGCAGGTGGAGCAGAGTGTAGGCCGAAGCCTAATTGAACCGATTTCAAAAGTCACCTTTAACCCCCCCTCAGGGGTTACAAAGTAGAAGAGCCACAGCTTATGCAGCAGCAGTGCTGCGCAAGTCAAAGGTTGCTCTTGTAATTTTTCTCCTTGCACACGCTGAATGGAACACGTATAACATTTAGCCCTTTAGACAGTCAAACTGTGTAATGGAGGCGAGAGTTCCCTTTGTAATGAGACGCAGCACAGGTGTCAAGAATCCCACCTTGGTGCTGGGTGCAGCCTCCCGAGCGTTGTTATTTGCTGTACAGGAGTCTGCGCTGTCGTGTTATCCCCTGGCCTAGCGCCGTTAGCGCTGCCCATCTTCTGGCATCATGTAATGTCGGCCGGTGCGGTTCGCGATGCCCATGAATCCCAGCCCCGCAGTGTCTTAACATTGTTAAAACACTGCGGGGCTGGGATTCAGGGCCTGGCGCAGCACATATGTTCGCCTCTCACACTCGGGTCCTTACACCCGCTTCAGACTGTGCGGCGTCATCTGATCCCTTATCGCATGCCACGGCCATGAAGCCGCACAGTCCGAAGAAGGCGGAAGGAGAGGAGGGACAGGCGAACTGATGCACTGATCCTGCCCATCAATCACACCCTCGCAGTCCCAATAAATAAGACACCGAGGGGCGTTGTGTGGGTCAGGGCGGCCGCAGAGGCGCAGGCAGCCAAACAATGATGCCAGAAGACGGGCAGCGCTACCAAGGGGGTTGCAGCGTGTCATTACAAAGGAAAGTCACACCACCGGGACGGTTAAATGGTCACACAGAGGACACATTGCAGACGTGTTTTCAGTTCCACATGTGCGAGGAGAATACGTTTCTGAGCCACCTTGCACACATGCAGCATTACCGCTGTACAAGGTGGCTGGATAACGTAAAAACGCCTGGGGGAGGGGGGACAGGTTCCCTTCAATTTCAGTTCTTGTGTCTGCGTGGCTTTTGCAGGACACGTTGCCGGCTGCACAGCAGGGGAACAGCTGGCGGTGCTGGACCCCACTGACACATTGGCTGGTGTTTTTCTCTGTGCAGCTAGCACATCTGGGCAAAAACTGGCGGTGTGTTAGAGCCCAGGGACAGCAGGAGGAGGAGCAGGAGGAGGAGGAGCAGGGGGAGGGGAGTGTAGGCCGAAGCCTGCACAGGCGGCAGCTTTGGGTGTGTTGTGTCTGCGTGGCTTTTGCAGGACACGTTGCCGGCTACACAGCAGGGGAACAGCTGGCGGTGCTGGACCCCACTGACACATAGGCGAGGTGTTTGGCTCTGTGCAGCCAGCACTTCCGGACAGCAACTAGCGTTGTTGGAGCCCGGGCTCAGCAGGTGGAGCAGAGTGTAGGCCGAAGCCTAATTGAACCGATTTCAAAAGTCACCTTTAACCCCCCCTCAGGGGTTACAAAGTAGAAGAGCCACAGCTTATGCAGCAGCAGTGCTGCGCAAGTCAAAGGTTGCTCTTGTAATTTTTCTCCTTGCACACGCTGAATGGAACACGTATAACATTTAGCCCTTTAGACAGTCAAACTGTGTAATGGAGGCGAGAGTTCCCTTTGTAATGAGACGCAGCACAGGTGTCAAGAATCCCACCTTGGTGCTGGGTGCAGCCTCCCGAGCGTTGTTATTTGCTGTACAGGAGTCTGCGCTGTCGTGTTATCCCCTGGCCTAGCGCCGTTAGCGCTGCCCATCTTCTGGCATCATGTAATGTCGGCCGGTGCGGTTCGCGATGCCCATGAATCCCAGCCCCGCAGTGTCTTAACATTGTTAAAACACTGCGGGGCTGGGATTCAGGGCCTGGCGCAGCACATATGTTCGCCTCTCACACTCGGGTCCTTACACCCGCTTCAGACTGTGCGGCGTCATCTGATCCCTTATCGCATGCCACGGCCATGAAGCCGCACAGTCCGAAGAAGGCGGAAGGAGAGGAGGGACAGGCGAACTGATGCACTGATCCTGCCCATCAATCACACCCTCGCAGTCCCAATAAATAAGACACCGAGGGGCGTTGTGTGGGTCAGGGCGGCCGCAGAGGCGCAGGCAGCCAAACAATGATGCCAGAAGACGGGCAGCGCTACCAAGGGGGTTGCAGCGTGTCATTACAAAGGAAAGTCACACCACCGGGACGGTTAAATGGTCACACAGAGGACACATTGCAGACGTGTTTTCAGTTCCACATGTGCGAGGAGAATACGTTTCTGAGCCACCTTGCACACATGCAGCATTACCGCTGTACAAGGTGGCTGGATAACGTAAAAACGCCTGGGGGAGGGGGGACAGGTTCCCTTCAATTTCAGTTCTTGTGTCTGCGTGGCTTTTGCAGGACACGTTGCCGGCTGCACAGCAGGGGAACAGCTGGCGGTGCTGGACCCCACTGACACATTGGCTGGTGTTTTTCTCTGTGCAGCTAGCACATCTGGGCAAAAACTGGCGGTGTTAGAGCCCAGGGTCAGCAGGAGGAGCAGGGGGAGCGGAGTGTAGGCCGAAGCCTGCACTCGAGCAAGTTGAAAGGAAACCTTTAACCCCCCCCCCCCCAGGCGTTTGTAGCTGAAAGAGCCATTGTGTACAGCACTAATGCTGGAAAAGGTAAACTTAGCTCTTTTAATTATGGTCCTTGTACATGCGGAACCTAACATTTATGAAATGTGTCCCCACACAGCGTTAAACCGTCCGGTAGGTGGAACTTTCCTTTGTCGTGTGACGCAGCACAGCCATCATTTTTACCCCCTTGTCGCCGTTCGCCCCCTCCTCAGCGTTGTTTGAATCTGTCCCGGAGCCTGCGCTGTTAGGTTAGCCCATGGCCATGCACACATGTTGCGCTGCCCGTCTTCTGACCTCATTTGGTGTCAGGCTGGCTGCGCCTGTGCGGGTGCGCTGGCCGAGATCACGCCTCGCAGTGTCGTCTAATGTAATCCCACCGCGGGCCTGTGATCCGTGCCCGTGCGCAGTGCATATCCTCTCCTCTCACTCCCCTCCCTACGGCTTCTTCAGACTGTGCGGTGTCACAGCCGTGGCATGCTATTAGGGACCAGCTGACATCGCACAGTCTGAAGAAGCCGTAGGGAGGGGAGTGAGAGGAGAGGATATGCACTGCGCACGGGCACGGATCACAGGCCCGCGGTGGGATTACATTAGACGACACTGCGAGGCGGGATCTCGGCCAGCGCACCCGCACAGGCGCAGCCAGCCTGACACCAAATGAGGTCAGAAGACGGGCAGCGCAACATGTGTGCATGGCCATGGGCTAACCTAACAGCGCAGGCTCCGGGACAGATTCAAACAACGCTGAGGAGGGGGCAAACGGCGACAAGGGGGTAAAAATGATGGCTGTGCTGCGTCACACGACAAAGGAAAGTTCCACCTACCGGACGGTTTAACGCTGTGTGGGGACACATTTCATAAGTGTTTGGTTCAGCATGTGCAAGGAGCATCACGAAAAGAGGCACTTTTTCCCTTTGCATCATTACTGCTGCACAAGGTGGCTCCTTCAGTAACAAACGCCTGGGGGGGGGGGGGGGTCAGGTTCCCTTACATTTAACTTGTTGTGCCTGCGTGGCGGTCGCAGTACACGTTGCCGTATACACAGCAGGGGAACAGCTGGCGGTGCTGAACCCCACTAACACATTGGCGAGGTGTTTGGCTCTGTGCGTACAGCACTTCTGGACAGCAACTAGCGGTGTTGGAGCCCAGGGACAGGAGGAGGAGGAGGAGGTGGAGGAGATAGGAGGGATTGCCACACACACAGCAGGGGAACAGCTGACGTTACTGAACCCCAATAACAGAGGAGGGACTGTTGACTGTGCGTACAGCACTTCTGGACGGCAACTGGCGGTGTTGGAGCCCAGGGACAGGTGGAGGAGGTGGAGGAGGAGGAGGTTGGAGGAGGTAGGAGGGATTGCCACACACACAGCAGGGGAACAGCTGACGTTACTGAACCCCAATAACAGAGGAGGGACTGTTGACTGTGCGTACAGCACTTCTGGACGGCAACTGGCGGTGTTGGAGCCCAGGGACGGGTGGAGGAGGAGGAGGTTGGAGGAGGTAGGAGGGATTGCCACACACACAGCAGGGGAACAGCTGACGTTACTGAACCCCAATAACAGAGGAGGGACTGTTGACTGTGCGTACAGCACTTCTGGACGGCAACTGGCGGTGTTGGAGCCCAGGGACGGGTGGAGGAGGAGGAGGTTGGAGGAGGTAGGAGGGATTGCCACACACACAGCAGGGGAACAGCTGACGTTACTGAACCCCAATAACAGAGGAGGGACTGTTGACTGTGCGTACAGCACTTCTGGACGGCAACTGGCGGTGTTGGAGCCCAGGGACAGGTGGAGGAGGTGGAGGAGGAGGAGGTTGGAGGAGGTAGGAGGGATTGCCACACACACAGCAGGGGAACAGCTGACGTTACTGAACCCCAATAACAGAGGAGGGACTGTTGACTGTGCGTACAGCACTTCTGGACGGCAACTGGCGGTGTTGGAGCCCAGGGACAGGTGGAGGAGGTGGAGGAGGAGGAGGTTGGAGGAGGTAGGAGGGATTGCCACACACACAGCAGGGGAACAGCTGACGTTACTGAACCCCAATAACAGAGGAGGGACTGTTGACTGTGCGTACAGCACTTCTGGACGGCAACTGGCGGTGTTGGAGCCCAGGGACAGGTGGAGGAGGTGGAGGAGGAGGAGGTTGGAGGAGGTAGGAGGGATTGCCACACACACAGCAGGGGAACAGCTGACGTTACTGAACCCCAATAACAGAGGAGGGACTGTTGACTGTGCGTACAGCACTTCTGGACGGCAACTGGCGGTGTTGGAGCCCAGGGACAGGTGGAGGAGGTGGAGGAGGAGGAGGTTGGAGGAGGTAGGAGGGATTGCCACACACACAGCAGGGGAACAGCTGACGTTACTGAACCCCAATAACAGAGGAGGGACTGTTGACTGTGCGTACAGCACTTCTGGACGGCAACTGGCGGTGTTGGAGCCCAGGGACGGGTGGAGGAGGAGGAGGTTGGAGGAGGTAGGAGGGATTGCCACACACACAGCAGGGGAACAGCTGACGTTACTGAACCCCAATAACAGAGGAGGGACTGTTGACTGTGCGTACAGCACTTCTGGACGGCAACTGGCGGTGTTGGAGCCCAGGGACAGGTGGAGGAGGTGGAGGAGGAGGAGGTTGGAGGAGGTAGGAGGGATTGCCACACACACAGCAGGGGAACAGCTGACGTTACTGAACCCCAATAACAGAGGAGGGACTGTTGACTGTGCGTACAGCACTTCTGGACGGCAACTGGCGGTGTTGGAGCCCAGGGACGGGTGGAGGAGGAGGAGGTTGGAGGAGGTAGGAGGGATTGCCACACACACAGCAGGGGAACAGCTGACGTTACTGAACCCCAATAACAGAGGAGGGACTGTTGACTGTGCGTACAGCACTTCTGGACGGCAACTGGCGGTGTTGGAGCCCAGGGACAGGTGGAAAAGCAGAGGAACACAATGTAGGCCGAAGCCTGAGAAAGTCGAAAGGGAACCTTTAACCCCCCCCCAAGGCGTTTGTAGCTGAAAGAGCCAGCTTGTGCAGCACAAAAGATGCAAAAGGAAAAGGTGGCTCTTTTCATCATGCTCCTTGCAAACACAGAACTAAACACTTATAAAATGTGTCCACTGATACCGTAAAACCGTCCCGGAGGTGGGACTTTCCTTCGTAATGTGACACAGCCCACCCGTCATTCCTACCCCCCCGGCGCCGCGCACCGGCTCCTCAGCGTTGTTTTATTCCGTCAAGGAGCCTGCGCTGTTATGTTATCCCGTGGCCAGGCACACTTAGCGCTGCCCGTCTTCTGGCATCATTTGGTGTCTGGATGGCTGCGCCTGTGCGGCCGCGCTGGCAGAGAGCCCGCCTCACAGTGTCTTCTGATTTAATCCCACTGGGGGCCTGGGATCCATGGACATGCGCAGTGCATATCTGAACCTCCACCTCTCACTCATCTCCCTATGGCTTCTTCAGACTGTGCGGTGTCACGGCCGTGGCATGCTGTTAGGGACCAGCTGACACCGAACAGTCTGAAGAAGCCATAGGGAAATGAGTGAGAGGTGGAGGTTCAGATATGCACTGCGCATGTCCATGGATCCCAGGCCCCCAGTGGGATTAAATCAGAAGACACTGCGAGGCGGGCTCTATGCCAGCGCGGCCGCACAGGCGCAGCCATCCAGACACCAAATGATGCCAGAAGACGGGCAGCGCTAAGTGTGCCTGGCCACGGGATAACATAACAGCGCAGGCTCCAGGACGGAATAAAACAACGCTGAGGAGCCGGTGCGCGGCGCCGGGGGGGTAGGAATGACGGCTGGGCTGCGTCACATTACGAAGGAAAGTCCCACCTCCGGGACGGTTTTACGGTATCAGTGGACACATTTTATAAGTGTTAAGTTCTGCGTGTGCAAGGAGCTAAACAAAAATAGCTACCTTTTCCTTGGGCAGCATTACTGCTGCACAAGGTGGCTCTTTCAGTAACAAACGCCTTGGGGGGGGGGGGACAGATTCCCTTACATTTCAGTTGTTGTGTCAGCGTGGCGGTCGCATGACACATTGCCGGCTACACAGCTGGGGATCAGCTGACGTTACTGAAACCCAATAACACTGGGTCGTATGTTTTGACTGTGCAGACGGCACGTCTGAGCCTCAACTGGCGGTGTTGGAGCCCAGGAATTTAAGTTCAGGTGGTAGAAAGATGAACACAACAGGAGACCTGGATAACGTATACAGTGACCTAATTATTCAATCAGGAGGAGGAGTGGCAAATTCCGGCGAGATCCAGGCCTTGTTCATTTTCAGGAAAGTAAGCCGGTCAACGTTATCGGAGGATAGTCGCATGCGACGGTCAGTTAGTACACCACCTGCAGCACTAAAGACACGTTCCGATAATACACTGGCCGCAGGGCAAGACAGCACCTCCAATGCATACTGGCTTAGCTCTGGCCATGTATCCAGCTTTGAGACCCAAAACTTGAAAGGGGAAGAGCCGTCTGGGAGTACAGCAAGAGGGCAAGACATGTAGTCTGTCACCATCTGACGGAACCGTTGCCTCCTGCTGACTGGAGCCGTCTGTGATGGTGTAGACTTTTGTGGCGGGCACAGAAAACTGTGCCACAGTTCGGCCATACTGGTCTTGCCTTGGGCAGAGGCACTGCTTCTGCTCCCTCTTTGTGCAGAGCCTCCACCACGGCCTGGACGCACTGAGCTGCTTTGGAATGCACTAGCAGCACTTCTCTCAGTTGGAATGGAGAAGATGATGGAATTGACCAGTGTGTCTTGGTACTCCCGCATTTTTCGCTCCCGGTTCAACGGTGTGATGAGGCTTTCTACGTTGTCCCGGTAGCGAGGATCGAGGAGGGTGAACACCCAATAATCAGACATGTTGAGAATGTGGGCGATGCGGCGGTCGTTTCTCAGGCACTGCAGCATGTAATCCACCATGTGCTGCAGACTGCCAACTGCCCAAGAAACGCTGTCCCCTGCTGGAGGCGTGATCTCTGCCCGCTCGTCATCACCCCACCCTCGCTGTACACACTGACTACTGGACAATTGTGTAACTCCCTCCTCTGGACGGATGTCTTCCTCCTCCATTGACTCCTCCTCATCCTCCTCACAAACGGTCCCCTGCCTACGCGTTTGTGAGGAACCACGTGGCGCTGACTGTCCAGAAGATGATGGAAATGGTGAATCCTCATCCTCCACCTCTTCCACAACATCATCCCTTAGCGCTTGCAGTGATTTTTCAAGCAGGCAGATAAGGGGGACAGTCATGCTGACTAGTGCATCATCTGCACTCGCCATCCGCGTGGAATAATCAAAGGGACGCAAAACCTGGCAGACGTCATTCATAGTGGCCCACTCTGTGGTTGTGAAGTCTGTACGGCGCTGACTGCGACTTTTTTGCGCCTGAAGCAGCTGGTACTCCATTACAGCTTGCTGCTGCTCACACAACCGCTCCAACATATGTAACGTGGAATTCCACCTGGTAGGTAGGTCACATATGATGCGATGTTCCGGCAGGCGGTGTCGGCGCTGCAGAGCCGCAATGCGCGCTTTTGCCGTGCTGGAACGCCGCAAGTGAGCACACTCTAGGCGGACCTTGTGCAGCAGTGCATCAAGATCCGGATAGTCCCTCAAAAAGCTCTGCACGACCAAATTGAGCACATGTGCCAGACATGGGATGTGAGTGAGGTTGCCGAGGCCCAGAGCTGCCACCAGATTTCGGCCATTATCACACACTACCATGCCTGGCTGGAGATTCGCTGGCACAAACCACACATCGCTCTCCTGCTTGATGGCATTCCAGAGCTCCTGCGCTGTGTGGCTACGATTCCCCAAGAAAATTAATTTCAAGACGGCCTGTTGACGTTTGGCCACGGCTGTGCTCATGTCGGTCGTAACAGGTACACGTTCATCACGGGTCCATGTGGAGGTGGACTGTGACGGCTCCTGCAGCGATGATTCTGAGGAACTGGTGTAGGAGGAGGAGTCAATGCGTACAGAATGGATTCCTGCAATCCTTGGAGTGGGCAGGACACGTCCTGCGCCACTCGCACGGTCTGTACCCGGCTCAACGACATTAACCCAATGGGCAGTGAGGGAAAGGTATCGCCCCTGTCCATGTTGACTGGTCCACGCATCGGTGGTGAGGTGGACCTTGCTACTGACGGCGTTCAGTAGCGCGTGTTTTATGTGTCCCTCCACATGCTTCTGCAGGGCAGGGACGGCTTGCCTGCTGAAGTAAAAGCGGCTGGGCACATTGTACTGTGGGACTGCCAATGACATGAAGTCACGGAAGCTGTCAGTCTCCACCAGCCTGAATGACAGCATTTCCAGTGACAGAAGTTTGGCAATGCCTGCAGTCAGAGCCTGTGCTCGTGGGTGGTTTGACGAGAAAGGCCGCCTTTTCTCCCATGCCTGTACTACCGATGGCTGTAGACTGGGCTGGGAGTGTGTGGATGACTGGGAAAGTGGCGCTGCGGGTGGAATTACAGCGGGTCTCTGGACAACAGGGGCAGAGGTTCTTCCACGGCGATCCTGGGAGGACGCCGAACCAGCTGCGTGTGAGGTAGAGGAAGAGGCAACACGAGCTGAAGAGGTGGTAGCTGCCGCTGTTGGTTGGCCTACCTCTTCAGTGTGTTTTTCTAACTCCGCCGGGTGCCTGTTGCGCACATGTTTCCACATGTTGGAGGTATTGAGGTTGCTGACATTTTTCCCTCTTTTGACTTTTTGATGACACACGTTGCATCTGACATAGCAAATGTCATCTGCAACTGTGTCAAAAAAGGACCAGGCACTGCAAGTCTTGGGAGCGCCCTTTTTGGCTTTTGGAAGAGACATGCTCCTAACGGGTGCCAAAGCGGAGGCTGCAGGATCCGCAGTCTTCCCCCTCCCTCTCCCTCTTTGGGCCGTACGGGGAATCTCTTCCTCAGAGCTGCTCCCACCACCTTCCTGTCCCTCACGCCAAGATGGGTCGAGGACCTCATCATCTACACTACCCTCTGCCCCCAACTGCTCCTCCTGGGTAGTCTCAGCAGCAGAGCACGCACCAGTAAGTGGCACCTGAGTGTCATCATCAGCTGATGCGGCCTGCGATGTGGTGACCGGAGCCACTGGCCCACCCGCCTCTTCAGAGGAAGACAGAAAAAGCTGTTGGGCATCACTGCACCCTGCCTCTTCTTCCATTTCTCCAATGCTGCTTGGCTGGCCCCCTGTTTCCAAGCCAAGAGATTCAGAGAACAGAAGTAGAGACGGCTCCTGTCCTGGGCTCTCTGTCTGCCTGGGCAATTTGGCAGGTGGTGAAGAGACAGATGGCTGCTCTCCAGTGCTCTGTGTCTGAGAGGATGTGGCACTAATGGAAGTTGATGCATTAGCTGCCATCCATCCGACAACAGCTTCAATTTGTTCTTCACGCAGCAGCGGTGTACGGCGCTCTGACACAAAGCTTCGCATGAACGACTGTTGCCTGGTGAATGTGGGTGCTGATGAGTCACCGGTGCCCGCAGCAGGCACAGAATCCCCACGTCCCCTCCCTGCTCCGCGCCCACGCCCACGCCCACGTGCCTTACTCACTGCCTTCTTCATCTTGGTTGACTGATAAAGATAAGCAGAAAAGTACTAACGGATTTGTGTGCTTATTCCTGAGCAACTCCTCCTAACAGGTATAAGAAGCACTAATTATCTAAAGTGTGGACTAGACTTTAATATGAGGCCTACAGAAATGTAAAGTGGTGTAACTGGTGTGTTTGGTGAACTGTATTATTTATTTATTTTTTGGGGGCTGAACTGACAACAGATAGAGCTGCAGTCACACGGAGACCGTGCAGACAGACGTAAACGGCGCTGCAAGGCCCAAAAACCCTCCTCTACTTTATCCTATGTAGTGTTTTTCCACAAATTAGCTGGAGACGGGTGGAAAGACACTAATAGGATTTTTTAAAATAAATTAGCAGCAGACTACACTACTTTGAAAAAAAAGAAAATTGATTTGGCGGTATGACGCAGTGAAAAACCCTGAGCTGGAGACAACCAGGCTACAGCTGCTCACAGATTACAGGGCGAGCTGCAGTCACACGGAGACCGTGCAGACAGCCGTAAACGGCGCTGCAAGGCCCAAAAACCCTCCTCTACTTTATCCTATGTAGTGTTTTTCCACAAATTAGCTGGAGACGGGTGGATAGACACTAATAGGATTTTTTAAAATAAATTAGCAGCAGACTACACTACTTTGAAAAAAAAGAAAATTGATTTGGCGGTATGACGCAGTGAAAAACCCTGAGCTGGAGACAACCAGGCTACAGCTGCTCACAGATTACAGGGCGAGCTGCAGTCACACGGAGACCGTGCAGACAGCCGTAAACGGCGCTGCAAGGCCCAAAAACCCTCCTCTACTTTATCCTATGTAGTGTTTTTCCACAAATTAGCTGGAGACGGGTGGAAAGACACTAATAGGATTTTTTAAAATAAATTAGCAGCAGACTACACTACTTTGAAAAAAAAGAAAATTGATTTGGCGGTATGACGCAGTGAAAAACCCTGAGCTGGAGACAACCAGGCTATAGCTGCTCACAGATTACAGGGCGAGCTGCAGTCACACGGAGACCGTGCAGACAGCCGTAAACGGCGCTGCAAGGCCCAAAAACCCTCCTCTACTTTATCCTATGTAGTGTTTTTCCACAAATTAGCTGGAGACGGGTGGAAAGACACTAATAGGATTTTTTAAAATAAATTAGCAGCAGACTACACTACTTTGAAAAAAAAGAAAATTGATTTGGCGGTATGACGCAGTGAAAAACCCTGAGCTGGAGACAACCAGGCTATAGCTGCTCACAGATTACAGGGCGAGCTGCAGTCACACGGAGACCGTGCAGACAGCCGTAAACGGCGCTGCAAGGCCCAAAAACCCTCCTCTACTTTATCCTATGTAGTGTTTTTCCACAAATTAGCTGGAGACGGGTGGAAAGACACTAATAGGATTTTTTTGAATAAATTAGCAGCAGACTACACTACTTGGGAAAAAAAAAAAAAAAAAGGAACAGTATGAGGCAATGAACCACCCTCCCTGAACTGAATACAACCAACTATGGATGGCCTATGTGGCTGCACTCAGACTGGAGACTGGGCTGCACTCACACACACACACACACAGACCCTGCAGATCGCTGTGAAAACAGCGCTACAAGGCAAAAGCAAGGTGAATAGTAGGTGAACACAGCGGTTGCTAAATTAGCCTTTGGAAAGCACAAAGAAGCAAATCGCTATCTCTAAACTGTCCCTCAGTCAGCAAACAGCGTCCTGTCACTAACTGAATTCACAGCAGAGTGATCGCAAAATGGCGCCAGCGACTTTTAAACTGCATCATGACATCATTACACCAGCCAATCACAGCCTTGCCAGTAGTTTCATGCCCTCCATGCTAAACAGGATGTGCCCACACTTGGAATCAATCTCATTGGCTGAATTTCTGCTTTTTGAATCTTAGAACTTCCGATTCCGGTATCCGATACGCGGCAAGTATCGGAATCCCGGTATCGGAATTCCGATACCGCAAGTATCGGCCGATACCCGATACTTGCGGTATCGGAATGCTCAACACTAGTCATAATATATATTTTTCCGCTTTTTACTGGCTGCTACACCACTCCTGGCCCACTGCTGGCCCTCACGGCAATACTGATCATGGCAGCTGCATCACCGTCTTGTGACATCAGCTACTGCAAAGTGACACAATAAATCAATCTAAGTATGATCACCTTTTTTGCGCTTTGAATGATAGGTTACAGTGTAAACTTGCCTTCAGTTTACCAAGTGTGTTAGGACAAACATGCCAGTTATTCCAAATAACATCATTTGGATTAATGTATTTCATTTGTTTTATTTATTTTTTTTACTAATGACCTGCTGTGCCTCACGCGTACTTTCTTCATAATTGGGGAACATCTGGCAGCATATATGTCTTCAAGCTGCATCCTTTATATTGCGGTCCGCATAGTTGGCATCGCATTGATCCCAGATTACAGGCCTCTCCTGCACCAGAACAATCAGCATTACCACATTGATATGTCTGGCCATGTTGCTGGCATCCGTGGAGGCATGTTCCTGACTTTTTTATTGGTTACTAGGGCAATCTGTATGCCAAACTTCCTGATTTTGCCTGATGCAATTTCCTGCCTTCAGGAATATGTATGCGTATTTGTCGCACGCTATACGGATGGCTTGTGACGCGTCTGAGTTTTTCTCTCACTCATTAACTTGCATTGGCGAGTCTAGGGTGATATACGTGTACAATCGCAGCATCTGTGATTTTACACGCACGTCGATTACGCCTGATAAAAAAGATGCTGATGTGAGCTGCCCCATAGATTAACACTGGGCCGAGTTCTATGCGATGTTTTCTCGCATAGTATTTGGCCGTATTCTACGGTAGTATGACTCTGACCTAATCCAGACAGTCATACCACACAAAAACATTAATGAACAACATTTCCCTCATGTGCGCCTTATATCAGCAACATTTGTAAAATGTTGTTTTATTTTGCTAGCATTTTAGAAGGTTTAAAAATATAGCAGTTATTTTTCATTTTTACATAACCTATTTTTTTAGGGATCTATTCAGTTTTGAAGTAACTTTGGGGGTCCTATACATTGGAAAACCCAAGAAGTGATACCATTTTAAAAACTGCACCCCTCAACATATTCAAA
Source organism: Ranitomeya variabilis (assembly GCF_051348905.1). Lineage (NCBI taxonomy): Eukaryota > Metazoa > Chordata > Amphibia > Anura > Dendrobatidae > Ranitomeya > Ranitomeya variabilis. Next base: position 199,837,464 of record NC_135236.1, read on the forward strand.
ATTGCTTTGAGGTAGTTTATTAATCCTTCAGATGCTTTTCAGGAATTAATGTAAAATTGCAAAATGACACAATAGGAACAAATAGATTTATTTTTACCATCTAAATGTTGATAACTTCTGAACAGGCCGCTATAGCTGGCAGACTTTAAGGCCATTATATGGCCATGAATTGCCATGGCAAACATCAGCACCACAAGATCAACATTTCAGAGTGTTGATGGGGTTAAAGAAGGAGACCCCACACTCTGTTAACCATCTAGATGCTTTGGAAATTCTCATTGTGATCTGCAGTGAAGTCACTGAGCTTGTACTGCTGTGACCTCATTACTGACTTTTTCGCACGGTGCTGAGATCACAGCAGTTCAGCCCGGCTGGGAACGCAGCCTCAGTGACAGGCAGTAACCTCGATTACGCCATCACTAGTCCCTGAGGCTGCTTTTCCAGCATGGACGGTCGCATCTTGGCACTGTCCAGGTTGAAAACTATTTATCCCCAAGATATAGATTATGGCGTGGGACAGAACGACTGGGAGGTGAGGGATATGGTTGTTTTTTTATTATCGTTTTATTACAGAGGACGAGGGATTCGGTGGAATTAGATGTTAGGTGAGTATAATTGTTATTTTTAAATGCAATTTCCTGGAAAAAAAATGGAAAAAACTGTATTTTGTTTTCATTCTAATAAAAGACTTTATTCTGGCTGTGGCTTTATTTACCATATCACTATAGGATAAGTAATGGAGAGGTGTCTTATAGACACCTCTCCATTACTTAATCGTGGGTTTGATGTCACCTGACAATACAAAGGTGACATCAACCCCACAAGCATGAACCCCACTTGCTAACGCTACAGGGCAAGTGGGAAGAGCCGGGCAAAGTGCCAGAATTTAATGCATCTAATTGATGTGCCTTCTCTGGGTGGCGGGCTGCTATTTTTAGGCTGGGGGGATCAACATACATGTCCCTTTATCAGCCTGAGATAACCAGCCCCCAGCTGTCTACTTTAGCAAAGGCTAGTTGTAAAAAACGGGGGGGGGACCCCATGCTGCTTTTTTAATTATTTATTTAAATAATTAAAAAATATTGTGTGGGGACCCCTCTATTGTTGATAACAGCCTTGCTGAAGCTGACAGCTGAGGGTTGCAGCCCCCAGCTGTGAGTTTTGCCTGGCTGGTTATCAAAAATGATGGGGAACCCATGCTGGATTTTTCATTCATTTATTTATAGCACAGTCGGTGGATGAGGAATACTTCCTTCAGCCGCTCCTGCTGTCACTGTTATTAGTGGCAGAAGGTGTCAGCTGATGGGAGCTGTAGTACCATCAGCTAACACAAGTAATGGGAGGTAAGCTTTATACCTCTGATCATAGCTGAGCGCTCACACTGTCTTTTGACAGCATGAGAAAGGCTGCTCTCTAGCCGGCAGGGAAGATTTCACTGCCGATCAGAAGCAGTGTTTGCCGCACATGACAGCGCAACAAACACCTGGTATTCGAGCTGCCAATCACAGTAATTCCACACCAAAGATGGTGCCAGCATTACTGTGATTGGCAAGCAAATAAAGCCCCAAACATGCTGAGCGCGTCACTCGAATATACAGAGGCGAATATCAAATTACTCACCGAGTAACAAATAGCCCAAATACTGAACTATTCCTGCGAGTAACGAATAATGCTGAATATATTCGCTCATCCCTACTTATGACATTAGACGTAGCCAAAGTGGCTTCAACCATAATGCCTTTCAGTATCACATCACAAGGTCCAGCGCAGTCAATCAGGGTGGACTATCACAGCCATTATAACAGATGATGGCTGGCCAAGTAGCAACATTTTAGGATTTTACAGCTTAGAAATATGGGTGGGAGTGCACAGTACATTCCACATAAGGATAGAAAATCTGAATGTGGTATAATGCCAGGCAGTGAAGCAAATTGAAAATGAGGGTAGTCCTAGCTAATCAGCAAAAAAACCTACAAGTGACTACATATTGGACAGTATACAAGGTGTAGTTAGCATCTTGAACCCAAAAGTACATCACAGAATTTTATAGCATTGGTCTTTGGAAATAAAAATGTTTTTGCTGCAAACTTTTCATTTTCATAATGTGTAATAGGAATAGATAAGTGTGTCCATTTGCGAAGAATCAACTTCAAATAGAATTTCCTTAAATTTGCGGTTTCACATGAATTCTTACATTTTGAGATTTCATTATTGGTTCTCATAAAACATTTTCCTGGCATCATTTCCCACACTGCTGAAGCACCACAGAGAAGGCAAACGTCATTTTGCTTTGCAGCACGGGCTTCCCTCTAATGTCCTGCAGCTATGACATTTTATTTATCATAGTAAAGTATCAATATAAAGGTGTTCAAAAAACACATAATAAGTGTAGCATGGGGATAAATTATGTATTTTACCCCCTAAAGTAAATCCAGTAAATAGTGGAGTACTTCAATAACATAACTGAACCAAAGACACCAAAAAAGGGAGTAAACACAAACCACTGTTGCAAAGGAATAATACAAATTATCTTTTTATTATAAAAAAATAATAAATACAGTACCAAAAATATGGGAATCAGATCAAAGTTGGAAAAAATAATAATGGGCTGAAAAACGCAACAACATCAGGTCCTAAAGCAATTCAAATGGGTGTATACACAGACAACCACCAATACAAAATAATCCTCATGTTAATCCAAGAGGGTAAAGGGGATGGTGTCCTGAAGCAGCAATATTGGTATGGTAAATAAAGATGGATAGACTAAGATGACTGTGCTTCTAAAGATGTCATATGGCTGTAGTGCTTACCCATGATTGGAGGAGACTGTGTGCGCCCACCAAAGACAGCCCGGATGCGCGTTTTGCACATGCTTATTCAAGGGAATGTAAGGAACTTGAAAAACCATGTACGAAACGCACGTTGGGCTGTCTCTGTAATCCTTACTATATTTCTATATATTGTATGTGCAACAACAAGATTACTCTCTGGCCGCGGTGCAAAACACAATGTTAAATGCACTGCAGGATGCGACAGACCCCCATGATAAAGGCTGAGGCAGTACACGTGCAATACGTATGAAACAGCCACTCACAGCCTGCCATTCATGGAGGGGGTGTTTGTCTTGAATTACAAATGCATATAAATAAGGCTTATATAGGGCGTGCCAGTCACACAGATAAGTGTAGTGCACAAAGATATTAACTCCTTTTCCCCAAGGGTGATTTGCATGTTAATGACCGGACCAATTTTTACAATTCTGACCACTGTCCCTTTATGAGGTTATAACTCTGGAACGATTCAAAGCATCCTGGTGATTCTGACAATGTTTTATTGTGACATATTGTACTTCATGATAGTGGTAACATTTCTTTGATATTACTTGCGTTTATTTGTGAAAAAAATGGAAATTTGGCAAAAATGGTGACAATTTTGCAATTTTCCAACTTTGAATTTTCATGCCCTTAAATCACAGAGATACAGTATGTCACACAAAATACTTAATAAGTAACATTTCCCACATGTCTACTTTATATCAGCACAATATTGGAACCAAAATTGTTTTTTGTTAGGGAGTAGTGTTGAGCATTCCGATACCGCAAGTATCGGGTATCGGCCGATACTTGCGGTATCGGAATTCCGATACCGAGATCCGATACTTTTGTGGTATCGGGAATCGGTATCGGGATTAATATCAATGTGTAAAAGAAAGAATTAAAATAAAAAATAGGGATATACTCACCTCTCTGGTGGCCCCTGGACTTTACCGCCGTAACCGGGAGCCGTTGTACCTAAGAATGCGCGCTTGAAGGGCCTTAGATGACGTCACGGCGCTCTGATTGGTCCGTAGCGGTCGCGTGACCGCTACGTGACCAATCACAAAGCCATGACGTCATCTAAGGTCTTTCAAGCGCTTGAAAGACCTTAGGTGACGTCACGGCTTTGTGATTGGTTGCGTAGCGGAAACGCGACGGCTACGCGACCAATCAGAAGCTGCGGACGTCTTCTAAGGTATTTCAAGTGCTTGAAAGACCTTAGGTGACGTCACGGCTTTGTGATTGGTCGCATAGCGGTCACGCGACCGCTACGGACCAATCAGAGCGCCGTGACGTCATCTAAGGCCCTTCAAGCGCGCATTCTTAGGTACAACGGCTCCCGGTTACGGCGGTAAAGTCCAGGGCGCGTCAGAGGGTGAGTATATCCCTATTTTTTATTTTAATTCTGTCTTTTACACATTGATATGGATCCCAGGGCCTGATGGAGAGTTTCCTCTCGTTCAGACCCTGGGAACCATACAGGATACCGTCCGATACTTGGTGTCCCATTGACTTGTATTAGTATCGGGTATCGGTATCGGATTAGATCCGATACTTTGCGGTATCGGCCGATACTTTCCGATACCGATACTTTCAAGTATCGGACGGTATCGCTCAACACTATTAGGGAGTTATAAGGGTTAAAAATTGACCAGTGATTTCTCATTTTTACACCATTTTTTTTTAGAGACCACATCACATTTAAAGTCACTTTCTATATTGTAGAAAAAAGCAAAAAGTGACACCATTCTAAAACCTGCACCCCTCAAAATGCTCAAAACCACATTTAAGAAGTTTATTAACCCTTCAGGTGCTTCACAGGAATTTTTGGAATGTTTAAAAAAATTAACATTTAACTTTTTTTTCCCAAAAAAGGTACTTCAGATCCAATTTGTTTTATTTTACCAAGAGTAACAGGAGAAATTGGACCCCAAAATTTGTTCTAAAATTTGTCCTGAGTACGCCGATACCCTGTATGATGGGGCAAGCCACTGTTTGGGCACATGGCAGAGCTCGGAAGGGAAGGAGAGCCATTTGACTTTTCAATGCAAAATTGACTGGAAATGAGATTGGACGCCATGTCGCGTTTGGAGACCCCATGATGTGGCTAAACAGTGGAAATTCCCCACAAGTGACACCATTTTGGAAAGTAGACCCCCTAAGGAACTTATCTAGATGTGTGATGAGCACTTTGAACCCCCAGGTGCTTCACAGAAGTTTATAATGTAGAGCAGTAAAAATAAAAAATCATATTTTTTTCACAAAAATGATTTTTTGCCCCCAATTTTTTATTTTTCCAAGGGTAACAGGAGGAATTGGACCACAAGAGTGGTAGTGCAAGTTGTCCTGAGTTCACTGATAGCCCATATGTGCGGGTAAACCACTGTTTGGCGCATGGCAGAGCTCGGAAGGGAAGGAGCACATTTGACTTTTTCAACGCAGAATTGGCTGGAATTGAGATCAGACGCCATGTCGCGCTTGGAGAGTCGCTGATGTGCCTAAGGCTACGTTCACATTTGCGTTGTGCGCCGCAGCGTCGGCGCCGCAATGCACAACGCAAACAAAAACGCAGCAAAACGCATGCACAACGCTGCGTTTTGCGCCGCATGCGTCCTTTTTTTGATTGATTTTGGACGCAGCAAAAATGCAACTTGCTGCGTCCTCTGCGTCCAGACTCGGGCGCCGCAGGGACGCATGCGGCGCAAAACGCAAGTGCGACGCATGTCCATGCGCCCCCATGTTAAATATAGGGGCGCATGACGCATGCGGCGACGCTGCGGCGCCCGACGCTGCGGCGCAGACCGCAAATGTGAACGTAGCCTAAGCTGTGGAAACCCCCACAAGTGACCCCATATTGGAAACTAGACCAACTAAGGAACTTATCAAGATGTGTGGTGTGCACTTTGAACCCCCAATTGTTTCACTAAAATTTAGAATATAGAGCCATGAAAATTAAAAAATCATTCTTTTTCCACAAAAATAATCTTTTCACCCCCCAATTTTTTATTTTCCCAAGGGTATCCAGAGACTTTAGACCACAAATGTTGTTGTGAAATTTGTCCTGAGTACGCCGATACCCCACAAGTGAGGGGTAACCACTGTTTGGGTGCATGCCAGAGCTCGGAAGGAAGGAGCACCATTTTGGAATGCAGACTTTGATGGAGTGGTCTGCGGGCATCACGTTGCATTTGCAGAGCCCCTGATGTACCTAAACAGTAGAAACCCCCACAAGTGACCCTATGTTGGAAACTAGACCCCCAAAGGAACTTATCTAGATGTGTTGTGAGAACCTTGAACCCCCAAGTGTTTCACTAAAGTTTATAACGCAGAGCTGTGAAAATAAAAAATCTTTTTTTTCCACAAAAATGATATTTTAGCCCTCAGTTTTGTATTTTCCCAAGAGTAAAAGGAGAAATTGGACTCCAAAAGTTGTTGTACAATTTTTCCTGAGTACGCTGATACCCCATATGTGGGGGCAAACCACTGTTTGGGCGCACATCGTGGCTCGGAAGGTAAAAAGTGGCGTTTTGGAATGCAGACTTTGATGGAATGGTTTGCAGGTATCACGTTGCGTTTGCAGAGCCCCTGATGTGCCTAAACAGTGAAAAAAAAACAATTCTAACTCCAACCCAAACACACCTCAACCCTAATCACAGCCCTAACCATAACCCTAACCACACCCTTAACCCTGATACACCCCTAACACAAACAGAAATGTAATCCAAACCCTAACCCAAACTGTAGCCCCAACCTCAACCCTAACTTTAGCCCCAACCCTAACCCTAACTTTAGCCCCATGCCTAACCCTAACCCTAATGGGAAAATGGAAATAAATAAAAAAAATATATTTTATTATTTTTCCCTAACTAAAGTGGTGATAAAGGGGATTGATTTACTATTTATAGCGGGTTTTTATAGCAGATTTTTATGTTTGGCAGCTGTCACACACTGAAAGACGCTTTTTATTGCAAAAAATTGTTTTTGCGTCACCACATTTTGAGAGCTATAATTTTTCCATATTTTGGTCCACAGAGTCATGTGAGGTCTTTCTTTTTGCGAGATGAGTTGATGATTTTACAGGTACCATTTTGGGGCACATGACATTTTTTAATCGCTTTAAATTCATAGTTTTGTTAGGCAGAATGAACAAAAATCAGCAATTCATGAATTTCTTTTGGGGGGGCATTTTACCGTTCTGCATTTAGTAAAATTGATAAAGCAGTTTTATTCTTTGGGTCAGTACGATTACAGGGATACCTCATTTATATTTTTTTATGTTTTGGCACTTTTATGCAAAAAAAAAAATTATATAAAAAATAATTATTTTAGGATTGATTTATTCTGAGGGCTATAACTTTTTTTTTTCGTTGATGAAGCTGTATGGTGGCTTGTTTTTTGCTGGACAAGATGATGTTTTCAGCTGTAACATGTTTTCTTATATCCATCTTTTTGATTGCGTGTTATTCCACTTTTTGTTCGGCGGTATGATGATAAAGCATTGTTTTTTGCTGAAGGGGTTAACTAGTAGGACAGTTTTATAGATTGGGTGATTACGGACGCGGCGATACTAAATATGCATACATTTATTGTTTTTTTTTATTTACATAAAGAAATGTACTTATTGGAGCCATATTTATTTTTTTTCTTTATTTAGGAATTTTAAAAATTTTTTTTTTACACAGTGTAATTTTTTTTTTAACTTTCTTACATTGTCCCAGGGTGGGACATCACTATCTGTAGAGCACTGTGTCAGATTAGCGATCTGACAAGCAGTGCAGGAGGCTTGCCGGCACCTGCTCTCAGCAGGTGCTTGCAAGCAACCTCCCTCAGGACCTGGAAGGACTCCTGTGGCCATTTTGGATCTGGGGCCTGCAGGGAGGAGAACGGAGAAGACCCTCCGAACAACACAATCACATTGCGGGTCTCAGGGAAGCACGCAGTGTTCCGGGGGTTAATGTGCCGGGAGCGGTCCGTGACCACTCCTGGCACATAGTGCTGGATGTCAGCTGTGATAATCAGCTGACATCCGGCCGTGATTGGCCGTGTTCCCCCATGAGCGCGGCTGATCGCGTATGACATACTATCCCGTCGATGGTCATACGGGCCCAGGTCACCTCGACGGAATAGTATGACAGATGTCAGAAAGAGGTTAAAAGTAATTGGTCCTAGCACAGATCCCAGCGGTACTCTGCTGCTGACTATATCCCATTTAGAGAATGTACCATTTACAAGGACTATTTGTTTCCTGTCCTTTGAAGGGAATCTGTCAGCAGTTTTTTGCTATGTAATCTGAAGACAGCAGAAGATAGAGGTTGAATTCAGGAATGTGTCACTTGTCAAAGCATGTGCTGTAGTTTACTAACTGTGACAGATTTATCACTGTGTTAAATGAATAATAATAGTAATAATAATAACATTGCCAAACTAGTCCGGCAACTAAGCACTTCACTGTCTATGGACTTTGTACACAGACAGCCTGGTGTGGGCGGGGTTTGCTGTGGTGGGGGCAGGGTTAACTGTGGTGTGTGTCAGCTCTGCTTCATTCTACATCTAAGGACTCTGATTGTGTCATAACGGCTGCACCCAGTAATCTAAGTAATACTTAGCTGTGGTGTGGGCAGGGTTAGCAGTGGTGTGGGTGGGAGCAGCTTTCTCAGCTCTGCTTCATTCTAAATTTAAAACCTCTGATTGTGTCCTAACTGCTGTACCCAGTAAAGTAAGTGATACATTGTTGGATTCAGCTTATTTTTGCTATAGCATGCTGCTCTCTGATGAGGTAGCAAAAACCTGCTGACAGATTCTCTTTAACTAGGTTTTTATCCATGTGCGTAGAGCATTTCTTAGTCTGCTGCTGAAGCTTCAGTACAAGATTGTAGGTAGTCATGACCTCATTCATTTTTTTTTGTCAAACTGAGTCAAAACACAGAATAGCAAGATAAAAACTGAAAGACATAAGAATAGATACAGGATATACGCCACTATATTTAATACTAGAGAAATAAAGAATTCCCCAAACCACTCCTTGGCCTCAAGGCTTGTTCTGCTGTGGGGTGAAGAGGGGACATCAGGACAGGGGAGCATTGCAGTAGTGCAGTGAAGTATGAATATAATGATGAGTTTTGCCCCAAGTGTTCTTTAAATACAACCATCTATTTACTATCAAATAGAAAGATGCATTTCTTTATTAGGTGCTATCATTCTGGAGGTAACACTTCAGTAGCTGTGAAATCACTCAGTTGAAGTTATCCATAATGATGTGACCTCAGAGCACATACAAGAATAATCTAGAGTCAAACATTAACCGGTTCATCAATCTTGATGAACGTTCAATGAGTTCTGTAGATTCCACTAAAAAAAGAAATGATATTTAAAAGGAAAATTAAAAATAGAATAAAATGGAATAAGAAAATGCCCTGGGACTTGGCCATATGTACTAATTAATGACCATTTGCCCTTGTTATTGTAGCCAGATATATAGCTAGCCTTTAAATGTCTTTTTATACAGAACTTGATGCTAATATAATGAGATAAAAATTTTCTTTCAGCAGTGTCCATACTGAATTAATTTTCTTCCACTATTAATTCAATATAGAGGGAAAATAATGAAATAAAGACGCATTACAATGAAAGAGTTGAAAATTGTTTTGCTCAGGTCAGTCACTAATTAGATAATTGAGGAGGTGGGGTGAAATATGTCCAGAAGACAAGTATACATATATTTGCTCCAACATTAATTAGGCAGTGCTACCGTGTGTCAATATAAGGTCATCATTACCTTCATTTTGAGGATTTTTGTGGATGACTTGGAGTTCAGCTCTGGGCATTCCTTTACTAATGATCCTATGTTTTGTAGAGCCATAGAAAGTAATAAAATATTATTTGTCTAATTTTGTATGACTTTCATTAAACTGTTGTGTCTATTACAGCAACTAACCTTGAAAAAGAACATTACATTAGGTTCTAGGCATAAACTTTATTGTATAAAAATACTTACAATGTTAATTGATATGAAAATGATATGAAATTGATGTCATGATGTGGGAACTTAATAAGCAATATAATAGGAGAGAAACAAGGGACAAGCGATGCACAGGAAACTGGAGACTGACTTCCTGTCTACACAGTAGATCATGTACTGGATTGGAGAAGGAAATACAGGAGGCAGAAACACTCGCATATTCCTATTATTTTCTAGCCAATAACACAAAAAATAAAAAAACAAGTATAAAAATCACATAAAAATGTAGCCCCGTGTATCATAAAAAGGATGCAAAAATTATTTGAATGTCTGAAGGATTAAACATTTTAGAGCTATTAAACCGCATTTACTGTAGGAAAAAGTCCCCAAATGTTCCTGGTTAGGAATGGAGGTAAAAGACCTGGTCTTGAAATATTATATAATACACCATTTATTAATAACATTATTAGGATGATTTCCTAAAAATAATTCATGGGTGGTGTAATGACGACCAGATTAGTGCAAGTACTAAGATCTTAAAGAGGTTGTTTCTTTTCATAAAACTCTTGCTTGCCAGATCATTGAAGAAAAACCCAACCAAACTGCACTATGGTAGACTTTCCAGGTCCGGCGTTAGGACACAGCACTGCAGCCAATCAGTGAGTAGCGCTGCCCATGTAGATGGCAGAAGGCACTAAGGTCAGTGACTGGTTGCAGTGCTTTTGAGCTGACATCAATGCTGCAGCCAAACAATAAAGACTCGGATCGGAGAAACTAGTTTGCTTTTTTTGCAACAATTGAGCCAGCGATAGTATCATGGAAGTGGACAACCCCTTTAATAATAAGATAATATTTAAACTACTTGACAGAAAAGCTGTGTATACCTTTTTTTTTATATCGTATGGAGTAAATAAACACTTTCCATAGTCATATTTGCAATTTTGTGGGAGGTTGGATTAGATCCCATTAGATCCCTACCGCTTAGGAAGAACAATTTCTGCATTCCTTTAATTAAATGCAATGCCATTTTTGATGTAAGATTGACAGATCTCACACAAACTACATATATAATGGGGCCTGAGGTGTACCTTTATGGCTTGCGAGTTCATAGCCCTCATAGTTGTAGATTGTGGTTTTTATTCAAAGCAATGTCCATTAATGTGAATGCAGGGGATCCCCTAACACATGCATTATTAGCTACTTTGTGCTTTTATACTCATTTATTCTCTATTTCTTTAATAATAATAATAATAATAATAATAATAGTAATAACAATAATAATCTCTTTATTTCTTTAAAACAAAATACAAACACACATTGGGGCAGGGCAGGGAATAAAACCAGGTTCACACGGGCAGATTCACCACTAGTAACCCCCGCTCTCCTCTGGAGAGTTCACTTACAGCTAGCCCTCTCATACTAAACACTAGTCCATTAAGTGCAGAGTTCATTGCTTTAGACAGTGAGTTGCTGTTCTCATTGTGTTGACACAAGCACTTGGCAGACATTACTTAATACGATTTGGATGAGTGAAAGGTTTTATTCAAATTGCAAAAACTCAATTTCCATACAGCTGAATTTACTCTGCGGGCACTTTTCTGTTTGATTTCTATGCATCATGTGAAGATTGCAATGCAATAGCTGGAGAAAAGCCATGAATACGCTGCCATCCTAAACTGCTTGTGAGAACTGGTTAGAACTGTCAAGGAAGATTTTCGGTTGGTGCATCCGTAGCGCTGCGATGGCCGACTAATGATCTACATGTGACATGTCAAATGCAAAGATGGCAATAAGTCAGATAAAGACATCCATTATGTAACAGTAATCAATTGATCACGAAGGAAGGTCCAGCTTCATGATATCCATAAAAATTATTATTTATGAATAATTCACTAGAAATTGATACAATCGGCATAAATGTCACACACCCCTTATGGGGAGGTGTATAGGAGCAACGCGTTTCAAACCTTGCGGTTCTTAATCATTTAGAATGTGTTTGAGAAATAATAAATCATCCCTTACTTAGCGAGCTAGGGTATTGATGAAGTATTGAATGTTTCAAAGGATAACTCACACATACAATATGTAATTTCCTTACCATAGATGCAAAATTATTCTATCGTGGCACTGCAAAGTAGGTTTCTTAACAAAATTTACAACCATTTTGCCATATACTGTACCACTTAAAAAAAAAATTCAAATAGCTAAACAAACCTAATATAACAAATGGTTTCATCACAGACAACACAAAGTTAAACTTTTAACGACTTCATTATTCCCATAGTCCTGATAAATTACTGCTAAGGTCACTTCGACAGTGATAGCTACATATTCTGATATGGAGTACCATATGAGAAAAGAAGTGATAAAGGGATTGATATTAAAAGGTTAATTTTATTACATAAATAAATAAATTTACATAGAAACAATAAAGTATAAACTGAGGGAAAGGGGAAATAAAAAACCACCGGACTACAACGGGAGTTAGCGCAGGCACAAGGAGACTCCTAAAGTAAATAGACACAACCAGCCCTCAACAATACTGTGTGACAATGAGGGTTGTGTGGGTAGAAAACACTTAATAGCACAGCCTTATATGTGTGTGCACAGGATAATTATTAGTATATCCCAAAGCAAAAAAAGGGGTTCCTAGAGGTAAAGGTAAAAAAGTGGGGCAGAGAATCCAGAGAATACAACCGAGGTTGTTAATGAACTGGTAAGTGCATACACTATATATACCCAGCAATGCCAATAAAAAAGGAACAGCTCAACAACATGGGGTTAATTACCAGTAGAGCTGATGTAAGTCAGAAGAAAAAGGCCGTGCGTGATGTGGAGTGCCAGGGCTAGGCTCCCATGCCCGACGAGCGCCGTTTCGCACTAGCTTCTTCAATTGGGGCGTAGACTTCAGCAGTCTGAAAATTATTCTTTACCTTCATAACAAAAGTGTGTTCTAATAAAGTGTTATCTTTTTGCTTGTTTCTACAACCCAATGATCTTTTCTCTTAAAGAGAACCTGTCAGACAGATTTTATAGCATAAAGAAATGTCTGTAATGGTGCTATAATGCAGATTAAATTCATAAATTTGGTGAAGAAATCTGATTTGTGGTTCTTCTTTAATCACAATTTGCAGTTTTCTGATAATTAGATTTCGGTGCACAAGGGTGGGTCTGTGCACTGGGTCTTCTCCTCCGTCTCTGTGTCTGTGATTCTCCAGTCTCTCCATCTGCCTCTAGTCCGTGAATAATCTGTCTCCACTGTCTGACATTTCAGCATAGACCTGTCAATCAAACCCAGAGGCAAGAAGAGTGGCTGGGGAACCACAGACAGTAATTAAACAAAGTGCACATTCCAGCCCCTGTGCACCGAAATCTAATTTTCAGAAAATTTCAAATGGTGATTAAAAAAGAACCACAAAGTGGATTTCTTTCCCAAATGTATCAGCGTAATCAGTATTACAGCACAATTAAGAACATGTCTTTACTTAACATTACAAAATCATGCTGACATATTCTCTTTAACTTTTTGGATCACTCTTTTGACAACCCAACATTAGTACTGAACTGGAGGCAATTGTCCGTGATGAATGAGCTAAGTTTCCTCAGGAAAGCTGCCAGACGCTGGTGTCTGGCTATGCATCACTTTTACAGCAGATCAGAGTAGCCAAAGGGTCCTCTTCTAAAGATGCTTGTCACAAAGGTGTTGAATAATTTTGAGATTGCAGTTGGTAAAAGTGATATTTAGAGAAATCACTCATATCAGTTGTATTGAGCTAAATAAATTGTTTTCATTTTACAGGTTTATTGCAACAGCAGAAGGTTTGTAAATTTTTAGTGTAAACCTAATTTTCAACAGGGAGGGAATAATTTTGATTGTAACTCTCTATCTCACACCATAATATGTAATCACGTTGCCAGACATTAAATTGGAGTACAAGAATTAAGAATTTCTTGACATTCATTTGCCTCAGTATATGTAGCACAGTTAAATGATTTTAGTTTTTCAATTGTCATAAACTTGCTTGTAGTTTGTGATCCTATTTTCTGTGTGGCAATGTTGGGTTTTCGGTAGGTTTACGCATTTGCACAAAAAACAATCAGAACAAGAAGAGCTACAGCAGAGAGAGTGAGAAATGGCTAGAACAGTAACCTGAACCTGTGAACAGACAGAAAAAAAAGGATTTCTGATGTTTTCATAGTCCTTGTATAAATTGAACATTAAATGTGTCATCTAGGCTTGGTGTTCAAGTCTGCAATTATTCTATGGCAATGAAGACTTGTGAATTCTCCCAGTGTGTGCAGGTCAGGATTCTCCTGTGCCAGCAGTGAGTCTGGGTGGTAATGTGACCCCAAGTATGCAATTTGCATACTTCCGGCCACGATTTGATTTAGACGTGTCTAGCCTCGCTCAATTCAGTTGAATCGAGTGAGAATGTGCATGTGTAGCATGCATGTGACCGCAAATCCTATACTTGCAATCACATGACTGCCCACTTTCAGCACCAGCACCAAAGAATCCTAACATTGCAGGAGGATTCAAAAGTCTGAGTTGTACCAAAATATTAGCATTTTCACACCAGTTTCTTCCAGCTCTAACAAAATGGGCTGAACTGGGGTGGGATTGGGGCACGGTGGGGGCCAAACGCCGTGGCTCGTCTTCACCAGAAATCTCACTCTATTACCTGACTGGAGAAAGGTTTCTGTTGTCGAATATGGAGGCACGCATCACTTTTTAGATGCTCTTGATTCATGAAGAGACGTACACCTCTTAGTAAATCAAGAGCATCTGACTCCATCATGCCCCCTCATAATAATAATAATAATAATCTTTATTTATATAGCGCCAACATATTCCGCAGCGCTTTACAGTTTAACAGTTTCAAACACAACAGTCATGGGTAACAATGTTAACAATACAGTAATAAAGCAAAATAAGACAAAATAAGATGAAATAAGACAACCCTGCTCGTGAGAGCTTACAATCTACAATGAGGTGGGGAGATACAAAGTACAGGTGTGTATTTACAATGATGTATTTACAATGATGGTCCAGCCATCTTCAGGGAGTGGGGGGTAGGTGGAGATAGTGTGTGTGTGTGTGAATGGGCTACACACACACACAAACATAAAAAGAGTTTGATTAGGGAACATGATAGGCCGCTCTGAACAAATGAGTTTTGAGCGAGCGCCTAAAACTATGCAAGTTGTGGATGGTCCTAATATCTTGGGGTAGAGCATTCCAGGGGATTGGCGCAGCACGGGAGAAGTCTTGGAGTCGGGAGTGGGAGGTACGGATTAGTGCAGAGGTTAGTTGAAAGTCTTTTGCAGAGCGCAGTGGTCGGCTAGGCCGATAGACAGAAATGAGGGAGGAGATGTAAGGGGGTGCCGCACTGTGGAGAACTCTGTGGGTGAGAACAAGTACTTTGAATTGTATCCTGTAATGAATGGGCAGCCAGTGTAATGATTGGCGAAGAGCAGATGCATCTGAGTAACGATTAGCCAGATGGACAACCCTGGCTGCCGCATTAAGGATAGACTGGAGAGGGGAAAGTCGCGTGAGGGGGAGGCCAATTAATAGAGCATTACAGTAGTCCAGACGGGAGTGGATTAGGGCGACAGTGAGAGTTTTTGTTGTCTCCATGGTGAGAAAAGGGTGGATTCTAGAGATGTTCTTTAGGTGTAAGCGGTATGAGCGGGCAAGAGATTGTATGTGGGAGGTGAAGGAGAGATAAGAGTCAAACATAACACCCAGACAGCGTGCCTGCTGCCGGGGTGTTATTATGGTGCCACCCACGGATAACAACATGTTCTTGATGAATCAAGCCCTCAGTATCAAAAACGGATTTTTGCTTAGCTTTAAATAAGCACAATGTAATATTTTTGCCACAGGGAAAATGAACACTTTTAGAAATGTTTCCTTGGTGATAAGAGTAAAGGCTCCAAACAACGTAAAAGGATCCTAAATGGCAAATGGTTAACTAGAGAGCACAACTGCCTAAATGAGTTTTATGTTTGAAGTGTAGCCCAGATTGCTCACTCCTGCCTGCTACCGATATGTTCCATATGGAGATAAATAGTGATGAGCGAATATACTCGTTAATCAAGATTTCCCGAGCATGCTCGGGTGTCCTCCGAGTATTTTTTAGTGCTCGGAGATTTAGTTTTTCTTGCCGCAGCTGAATGATTTACATCTGTTAGCCAGCATAAGTACATGTTGGGATTTCCTAGCAACCAGGCAACCCCCACATGTACTTATGCTGGCTAACAGATGTAAATCATTCAGCTGCGGCAAGAAAAACTAAATCTCCGAGCACTAAAAAATACTCGGAGGATTCCCGAGCGTGCTCGGGAAATCTTGATTAAATTCGCTCATCACTAGAGATAAACTGTTAGGTAATGATTTGGTATCATGCTCTGGTATAGACCATAACCAGGGCATGATGTGTTGTGTAGTACAGGGGCAGACAGCAGACAGTCCTGTGACTTAAGCTTTATTGGCTAGAAACTTGTATAACACATTCTCACTTTTCAACAGATGAATTCCTTTTAATAAGCTATGAAGATAGAAGTGAATTTATCGTAATGTCTCAATCTAAGTGTAGTCATGCCTTGTAGTAAAGTTTACCATCTGTCCTACTCCTCCTGTTGAAGCATTCCTCGGCCTATAAAAATAGCATGACATATGCTGCGCATATCAGCTCCAAACACCACTTGTAAGAGGAGGAAGGATTCCTGCTGTGCAAACCATTAGCATGACTGACTTGTGACACCTAATGTAATGTATGACTATAAGAGCAATAACAAGAGGTAGCAAGAGATTATGTTTATTACAAAACAAATATGACAATAGTACACAGACATGCACTGCTTAGAAAATCTGTGCACTTATAGGAAGAAATGCAAAAAATAACTGGAGAATTAGGGTTACATCCATTTATAGGGTTTGTCTCATCTTCAGGAGCACAGTGCTCCTCTGCCTTCTGGAATCCTGTTTCCTATCAGAGAGGTACAGTCCTGATGATTGACAGTTTGGACCAGCAGCATGGTTGCAGGCTGGACTGAAGTGAACGCTCTCACATGCTGCTAGAAGGGGCAGATTTGTCTCTGTAGCATCAGAGTAGCCCAAGTTCACTGAAGATGGCCGGATCCAACGATTGAGACTTACATTCTGAGATTGCAGGGTGGCCAGTAATCTATTCAATTAGCTGTGCACATTAGAAATAAAAATCCCACTGTGCTTAAAGAAACAGTCCCATCAAAGTTTTTATCCTCTTAAAATATTGCAATCATCATATTCAACTACACTTTGTACTTACAACTGCTCATTTTGCTTTTCTACCCAGCTAATTCTGCTCTTTTCTCTGCTCTATGTAGAAACAGTTAGGGTACCTTTACACAGTGCAATTTTGATTTGATCGCTCCAGCGTCGTAGACTGCGGTCACACGTTGCAATACACAGCGCTGGAGCGATAATTTCATGACGTATTTGCGATGTAGAAGCCGTTGGTTACTGTGCGCACATCGTATACAACCTGTGTCACACGATGCAATCATGCCGCCACAGCGGGACACTAGACGACGAAAGAAAGTCTCAAACGATCTGCTACGACGTACGATTCTCAGCGGGGATCCGGATCGCAGTAGCGTGTCAGACACAACGATATCGTAAATGCATCGCTGGAACGTCACAAATCGTGCCGTCGTAGCGATCAAAATTGCACTGTGTAAAGGTACCCTAAGTCTGTTCCTGCAAAAATCATTCTCCTCTTCAATGCCTGACCCAGTTGCTTACCCCATCTGCCAGCTCTATAATCTAATCCTGATCAGATTTAGATTATTCAGGCCTTGAACACAAGGTCGACTCAATGATGGAAACTTTACTACTGTGTATGGATCACACTATTAATGCGTTATCTTTACTGTGACTGCTTTTCCTATTTTAACTTCACTACAAGCTGCTATTTAGTATGTTACATTGAATGTATTTTTTTTTACAAATGTATAACATAGAATAGTAATCATTTTCTACATATCTCTTTTGTATTGTTACTGTGGCAATATTATTACTTGTGGAACTGCACACGAAGATACTTTAAACAGCATTCATGAGATATCGGCAATACATTGAGAGCACAGTATAGAAAGCAAAGAGCTGATGTAGATAGCGTAGGACAGAATACCTTCATTATTATGCTCATCATACTGGGAAATGCCGTCTGTCTTTTCAAGTGATGATTAATACTTATCTATAATTCAGTCCAACTAATTGGGTTCATGTCATTCTATGGGGCCGTGAACATGTTCGATTTTATTCTCAGTGTGAGCCGATCCGAAGAAAAAAAATACAGCATGCCTGAGTTTGATCGGATATTCAGATCACACTCGGCCATGCATGTCACAGGGTCCGTGGAAAACATTGGACTGCCCTTGGATGACATCTGACTGCAGTCTGATTTTCACAGACTGACAGAATGGAGAAGATGGAGATAATTTTTTTTTACATCTTCTCTTCATCCAACTCATCGGATCATACTCTGAACACACTCTGATCAAACGCTCATCACACTCTGATCAAACGCTCATCAAAGTTTGATTATAGTGTGATTTGTATAATCAGCCCGGTTCTCTCCGATGAGAGAATATGATCTGGTGTGACCCCAGCCTTATGGTCCCTGGTATAGCTGTCAACAGTGATTTACTTTCCACCTTTGGAAATCCATAATAATATACTCCGGATAATTGTTTTAGGTGGAAAAAGCAGTGCAATATAATAAAACGAAGATGTGGCAAAATCACAGGCTGCAAATTTGAATTTGGATTTTACCTGTGGGTTTGTGCACATAAAATCTACAGCCAAGTATAATACAAGGCAACTATGGAGGAATTTACAAAACTCATCCAAAAGCCGCAGATATCTTACACATGGAAAAATGGGCATGCTGCAAATTTCAGTGGAAAAATATGGTGTGATCCCTAGTGAATATGTAGCAAAATCCGCATGTAACACATTGATTTTTCTGAGGATTTGCAAAGATTTTTTTCTAAATCCACAGTGCAAAACTTCCCTGCGCATAGACTTACCCTTAGGCTAGGTTCACATTGCGTTAACAGCAGTCCGTTCAACACATGCGTTAACGCAAGTGCCGACATGCCAATGCGCTAGCGCAGATAGTGCTAGCAGATGCTCTATCTGCGCTAGCGGTGACGGACCCGGAAACGCTGCAGCCCACGTCCCAGGGTCCATCACTCAATGACGGCACATCGCTAGCGCACGCCCATTTTGGGTGAGCGCTAGCGATGCGCCCGAAATAGAGATTAATGGCAGCATTAACGGACTGCGTTACACCGCGATATGCCGCGGTGTACCGCAGTCCGTCTAATGGACTGCTTGGACATAATGTGAACCCAGCCTTAGCCTTGGTAAAAAGTATTCTCAGTACAGTTTTTATTTATCAGACAGCCTAAACCAAGAAACGAACCAAATGAAGACAGAGATATGGTTTATCATGGCAAGATGAAGAAGTTGCAGTGAATGCTACAATTATGCCTTCTGCGACCTTGGCTTTAATAGTTGCTTACATTTGGTATCCCATGAAACAAGGGAAAATGTATTTCTCTAAGCTGACATAGTTTCTGCTTACGATAGTGTAATATGTCATCTGTCAGGTGCAGAGGATTAAAATCAATCCCTGTACCATGTGTACAGTGCAGTGAAGTGCCGAACAATTTGTCCTGTGTAATCTATCTTCTGATTGTATCGATATCAATATAAATTATAAATTATAGGAATGTAACAGGAAGAAATGGTAATTACTCAGAGAACCTCGTCAGGTCTTGGAATCATTGAATCCTTCATGTGCTGCCAAGACACTATCCTCTAGTTATAATAGATGTGTACTTAGTAATATTGCATATTTTACCTTCAGGCTACTCCGCAGATGAAAAAAAATGTTTACTTGCCCTTTTTCATGTATATTTCTTGTTTCTAAGCTCAATGCCTTCCTAACAGCGGAGGTTGGCACCATAGACAGATAAACGGGTAATGGCACCCCCGCTCCTCGATGGCTGCCCCCGAATCTCCTACATGCCCTTATGCAGGTGATTCATGCAACCACCCAGTCTTACAAACATTGGAGAATAGAGCAAATGGGGTGCTATATGAGGACTAATAATGGCAGACACAAATGAAGGTGTGAGCTGGAAAGGTGAACAAGTCAACCTCAATAAAGTGACATGTGCATAAAAAACATTGACAGTACCTCACTATGCTGTTCCCTGTTTATACAAATCCTGCCTGTCAGCGGAGGTTGACACCCTAATTGTCAGCGGATATGGTGCCCCCGCTCAATGGAGGCTGACCCTAGGAGTCCCTCTTGATAAATATACTTATCTTCCACAGGGCTACCCCACAACAAATGATATAGGCAGGAAATATGTGTCATGTCAAATCTAAGGCAGAAACATGTTCAAAGGCACATGTAAGGAAATCTCAAAGCACATCATGATAACAGCATAGATAAGAGATGTTCCAAGAACCTCTATGCGTTTCACCATTATGGATTATCAGGAGGTCATCAGCAATGCAATTTATCAGACCTCCTGATGATCTATAAGGGTGAAACGCCATAGAGGTTCTTGGAACATCTAAATCATAAGTGCCTCTTATCTATGTTGTTATGATGTGTTTTGAGATTTTCTTCCATATGCCTTTGAACACCTATGTGTCTTAGGTTTGACAAATGAATGAATGGCCTGAACATCTAGCATTTCCCACGCTGTCATCTGTATGACAGTGCAAGAAACTCCAGCTCAGATCAGCAATAACCTTACATGATATTGTCGGTCACAAAAGTACGGTTTCCACACTGTCACAGAGATGACAGTGTGTGAGATAGCAGCTGTGACAATAATGAAAAGGGTACTACTGGTCAGGTGACGGTTGATGAATATAAGTCTCACCATAGTATACCTGTTCTCACTGATAGCAACGAGAGCAGGCGACTCTGATGAGAGTATTCCCCAGCTGATGCCTGCCAATTTAGCTAATAAATAAATACTTAAAAAAAATCATTTTGCATCCCCTTTATTCTTTATAACCAATGCAGGTAAAGCTGACAGGTGCAGCTGCAGCCCTCAGCTGTTGGCTTTACCTTGACTGGTTATAAAAAATAAACAATTAAAAAAGGTACTGGCCAGCCCCAATTTTTGATAACCAGCCAGCTGGGGCTTATATTCTCGGACTGGGAAGGGGCCATGGATATAGGATTTCTCCAGCCTAAAAATAGCAGCCCCCAGCTGCCTCAAAAAAGGTACATCCAATAGATGCGCCAATTCTGGTGCTTTGCCTGGCTCTTTCTACTTGCCCTGGTGCTGTTGCAATTTGTTTAGTAGTTGATGTTAGCTGTTTTATGTCTACTGACATCAAGCCCAGGGGTTAGTAATGGAGAGGCATTATCACGATGTGACACAACCCAACGGGGGGTCTGTCAGCGGACGGCGTAACACACACACAATGGGATGGAAATAGGGAGAGGAAGGTGCTACTGATAGGGAAATGGGGGATGGTCACCACCTGAGCACAAAAGCTGAGCCTGTCTCTTTCCCCCACCGCCATCAGGAACCTCGTCTCTCACTGTCACCTGACACTGCCCGGTTAGTGCACTGTCCAACAAGGGGTGCTAGCCTCACCACTGCAGATAGTATCACACAGGGAACAGTGACAAACACGAAAGGGACGAGGTAAAAACACCACACTTAGCTTCCAAACTCTACTGCTAAGCTCCACACCGCGGATCACACAGAAGCCGGACTCCAAACTCCAGAAACAGCAGACACCAGAGAGCTGCCACTGCAAGGCTGGTCTACATAGAGAAAGATAAACTCTATCACCAACAGTCAGCTGATGTATCAGGTGACTATTCAAAGGATGGTGGGAGTGGTCACCACCCACATCAGCTGACCCAGCAGCTCTGCAGTTACAACAGATTGCCAGAGGGAAAAACTGACATTAACTCTCGCTGGTCCAGAAAGGAAAAAACCTACATTTAAAAAAGAGTATAACTAGAGCTGCCACGAATCCAAAAAGTGGATCGTGATAGGCATCTATCAGACACACCCATTACTAACCCTGTTGTAAATTTTAATAGACACACACAGAGAACAGTTCTATAATTGAAATAAACACTACCCAACCCTTGGCTGATTATCAAAAATAGGGGCGCTCCACGCCATTTTTTCAAAATGATTTAAAATATATTAAAAAAGGCTTGGGATTCCCCCTGTTTTTTATAACCAGGAAAGGCTAAGCAGACAGCTGTGGGCTGATATTAATTGGCTGGAATGGATCCATGGATATTGGCCACCTCCCAGACTAGTAACATCAGCCCTCAGCCACCCAGAAATGGTGTATTCATAAAAAAAAACTTGTGGTCTCTGCTATTCTTGTTTACCAAAACAGGTAATGCTGACAGCTATGGGCTGCAGCCCTAAGCTGTCAGCTTTATCTTGTCTGGCTATAAAAATAGAAGGGTCTCCTAGTCGTTTTTTAAAATTATTGAAATAAATAACTTAAACAAATGGCATGGGCTCCCCCTATTTTTGATAACCAGCCAAACTAACGCAAACAGCAGTGGGCTGGTATTCTCAGAGTAGGAAGAATCCATGAATATTGGCTTTCCCCAGCCTAAAAATAACAGCCCACAGCCACCCCAAATAAGGTGCTTCCATTAGATATGCCAATTCTGGAAACTTACCCAGCTCTTCCCACTTGCCCTGGTGCATTGGCAACTGGGGTAATGGTTTTGTGGTCAATGTCAGCTGTGTTATGTCAAGCCGAGGGGTTACTAATGGAGAGGCATCTATCAGACACCCCCATTACTAACCCAGTAAGTAAAAAGTAATAAAGGCACATCCATAGCAAAATCCTTTAATTGAACAAAGCATTCTCCAACCCTCTTTTATCTATTTATTAATATAAAAATAAAATCAAAGTTATACTTACTAGTGATGGGTGAACGCCTGGATGTTCAGGTCCAGCTGGTCCGGCTGCACAGCTAAAAAAAAAGTTTTGGTTCAGATACCAGAACAGTACCTGAACCCAGACCCCATTCACATGAATGGGGGGCCGAACATCCATTGTTTTCCATGTTGCCATCTGCATAACAGTGCTGCAAACACTGCCTCTGATAGGTGGTAAGATCATTACTCACGGTCAGAGCGCTGTCAGATGACAGTGTGAGTCAGCAGCTATGATGAGAGGTAAAAAGTTCACCTCCAGTCACAGCTGTCAGCTGATGGGACTACTACTCCCATCAGCCTACACTTGCTGTTGATGATAACAGTGAGAGCAGGCGCCAGCAATTGGAAGTATTCAGCCGATGCTATAAATAAATTAATAAATAAATACATTTATAAACATACACATGGGTTTCCCTGTATTTTTGATAACCAGCATGGAAAAGCTGACAATGTGGCTGTTCTGAGGAAGGAGTCAGTTGAACTTTGAAATGCGTTGACATTAATCTATTTTTTTCTGAGATCTTTTGGATTGTGTCTAAATCAGCAATGCATATTTCAAATACACTTTACCCTGGTTTAGCTTTGAAAACACTCATGGATATTGCTGCAGCTGATATTTCTGCCTTATCAGTGGTTGTGTCTTACACAATACTTTCAAGAGTTTAAATCTTTTTTATTCTCACTATATTCCTTGGATAATACCCTATTGCTCTTTGCATTTTTTCATTTAGCATAGGTTACTATTTTGGACAATAGAGCATAAAAGCCATAATAGCAAAACAATGTGTGCCCAATCAAGATGGTCCTTAATTCTTGTAGTATACCTCACTACGTGCCAGCTGGCACCAAAATAGATGGGGGCAGAGCAGGACCCAGTCCTGACTGTTTCAACACCAGCCCATCTAAGCTATATAGACAGAAAACACAGCCCAAAAAGGGGGAGCTATGCCCCTGTATGTGCAAAGTACCAAAAACTAAAGCAAAACAATCCAGTAACAATACTGAGCAGAATATGATAAGTACCGTATATACTCGAGTATAAGCCGACCCGAGTATAAGCCGACCCCCCTAATTTTGCCACAAAAAACTGGGAAAACTTATTGACTCGAGTATAAGCCTAGGGTGGAAAATGCAGCAGCTACCGGTGAATTTCAAAAATAAAAATAGATGCTTCATACTGTTCATTATGGCCCCATAGCTGTGCCATATAGTGCTCTGCACCATTATTGCCCCATAGCTGTGCCATATAGTGCTCTGCACCATTCATTATTGCCCCATAGCTGTGCCATATAGTGCTCTGCACCATTATTGCCCCATAGCTGTGCCATACAGTGCTCTGCACCATTATTGCCCCATAGCTGTGCCATATAGTGCTCCGCACCGTCCATTATTGCCCAATAGCTGTGCCATACAGTGCTCTGCACCATTATTGCCCCATAGCTGTGCCATATAGTGCTCTGCACCGTCCATTATTGCCCCATAGCTGTGCCATACAGTGCTCTGCACCATTATTGCCCCATAGCTGTGCCATACAGTGCTCTGCACCATTATTGCCCCATAGCTGTGCCATACAGTGCTCTGCACCATTATTGCCCCATAGCTGTGCCATATAGTGCTCTGCACCGTCCATAATTGCCCCATAGCTGTGCCATACAGTGCTCTGCACCATTATTGCCCCATAGCTGTGCCATACAGTGCTCTGCACCATTATTGCCCCATAGCTGTGCCATACAGTGCTCTGCACCATTATTGCCCCATAGCTGTGCCATATAGTGCTCTGCACCATTGCCCCATAGCTCTGCCATATAGTGCTCTGCACCGTCCATTATTGCCCCATAGCTGTGCCATATAGTGCTCTGCACCGTCCATTATTGCCCCATAGCTGTGCTGCTGCTGCTGCTGCAATAAAAATAATAAAACACATACTCACCTCTCTTGCCTGCAGCTCCTCGGCGCCATCTTCCCGGCGTCTCTCCGCACTGACTGATCAGGCAGAGGGCGGCGCGCACACTATATGCGTCATCGCGCCCTCTGACCTGCACAGTCAGTGAGGAGAGAGAGACGCAGGGAAGATGGAGACAGCGCCCGGCGTGTGGAACGCGGACAGGTGACTATGTAATACTTACCTGCTCCCGGCGTCCCGCTCCTTCCCCCGGCCTGTCTTCGGTGCCGCAGCCTCTTTCTCTATCAGCGGTCACCGGCACCGCTTCATTAGAGAAATGAATAGGCGGCTCCGCCCCTATGGGAGGTGGAGCCGCCTATTCATTTCTCTAATGAGCGGTCCCACGTGACCGCTCAGGGGAAGAGGCTGCGGCACCCGGAGACAGTGGGACGGGCAGGGGGAGCGACAGGATCGCCGGAACTAGGTAAGTATATGACAGTGCTCACCCGCCGACCCCACCACCGATCATGACTCGAGTATAAGCCGAGGGGGCACTTTCAGCCCAAAAATTTGGCCTGAAAATCTCGGCTTATACTCGAGTATATACGGTAATTAAATCCAAACACTGAATATTATATCACTGAGTACAAAATGATGGAAATAGCTTATGCAAAAGCCAGGGCAATATGATATCTAGAGTGGAATAAGAAAGTGCAGCCACAAGGAAAAGGTATAGAGAATGTTTGAGGTGAATGAGTGCCTATGGCATCCCTTCAAATCTGCACTTACAAACTATATCTGGGGCTAGTGCTCAACCAGACCAGCAGCATGAATGTAATGTAACATACATAGTGAAAACCATAATACGTTAAGTGCTTAGACCGCAACAGAGATGATGGTGGACAGTTTGGGTATTCTACCTCACCCTGACGCGCGCTTCACCCTGAGCTTCTTCTGTTTCGCCCCCGTACTATTACTATTTATTTACTTACTGCAGAGTGTTTGCTCTTTTTGTGGCCTAGGCTCTGTCTGTTAGATGACCACAGTATGAATGTGCAACTACACATTCCGCTTATGCCAACATGTGTTCCCGCCCATTTCTTTGGCTTGCTTTTGTTTCTTGTACTTTGTACATACAGGTTCTTTTTTGGGCTGTACATTCCACCTATTTGGCTTGCCATGGCCAGGCATTGTCCTGTTCTACCCCTTTCTCTTTTGAGACCTGCTGGCATGTAGCAAAGTGAAGTACAAGAGTTAGGGACTTTCCAGATTGGTATGATTCTTTTGATCAAAATTGTTGTCAACTATTTACCCTATGCTATTTACATGTACTATTACTAATTATTTATTTACTTACAGCAGGGTATTTGCTAATTTGTTGTTATTATATGTTTTGTCTGTTATTGCACTTCTTTACATGTGCGTTGTTTGGCTATATAGCAGCCATTGTTTCCATATGAGCCACATTTATTTCCTTCCCTGGTGTCCTTTTCTTCATTCATTGTTTTTTTGCTTTCACTATATATGACTCTTGTCAGCTTTGGTGTTATTATTCTTTAACCAGAATGAATCAATTGAATTATTTTGTATAGTCATTTATACTTATTCTTGCACTTTTTTGCACTTTTTGAAGAAATATATCCCCTTCAATGTATTTTGTTATTTTATTTTTTTATCTGTATTATAATAGGGATAAAGAAAATAAATTACGGTAACAAAAATATATTGAAGGAGATATATTTCTTCCAAAAGTGCAAAAAAAGTACAAGTATAAGTATGAGACATGTTTCATATTGTTATATGCATCTAGAAGCACAGTAATGTATATTCTTTACATGTGGTAATGCATACGTGTGTATATATATATATATATATATATATATATATATATCTTTTAAAAAACTGATCTATTTTTTGTCATTTACTTGAAAATGGCCGGTGGTTGTAGAGGCCTACTAGTCTGCATTTTATCACAGGAAGCATGCATACTAAGGCATGTTGATTGCACATGTGCCAGTTCATGCATGTAGTTTTAAAATATTGCAATTTTTGTCTCTACTCAGTTTTTTTGGCAAATTTGACAGATAACGTGTTGGGTCATCCTTTGCGGTCTCAAAAAATGCCCAAGCTAGGCAACACTTGCCACACCTGCGACCTCCACACACATGACCGGTGCTGGCCGCAAGCATAGTTGGGGCTGAGGATGCAGTGATTTTCATGGTTTCATCAATTCATGTCTGCAAACTAACCTCCTCATCTTCCTCCTCCTCCACCTCCTCTGCTACTCAGCTGCTTAGCTCCTTACAACCTCATCATCATCCTATCTGTTCTCACACTCCTCGCCCTGAAAGTCACTATCCTCCTCTTCCTGCCCTGACATCACAGTACAGTCCACGTGCATCTCTGGTATCAGAGACTCATAAGGATCAACTCCACTTTTTCATGGTTACTGGAATCTGGAGGGTTACTGGAGGGTCTGGAATCTGCTCGGACCCTACTTGGTCCAGCCCCAGAT
Organism: Ranitomeya variabilis; assembly: GCF_051348905.1. Lineage (NCBI taxonomy): Eukaryota > Metazoa > Chordata > Amphibia > Anura > Dendrobatidae > Ranitomeya > Ranitomeya variabilis. The sequence continues at coordinate 199,864,652 of NC_135236.1, forward strand.
CCAACAGGAAAAAATGGGCATCGGTGCAAAAGGTTCACTTTCAGAAGCACAGCTCTAGCGCAGGAGTGACCTTTCTGCACTGTAACACTGAGCAAATGTCACCAGCAAAAGAAGATGTCCTCTTTTTGTATGACCAGGGACATGTGACTTGTCCCTTCTGCTCATTATACAGTACCACTGTCATGCTGGGTGAAGGATAAGTAAGTGCACAACAGGAAGAGGGAAGGGGCAGCCCAAACAATAGGGGAGAGGGGAGTTGAGAGGCCTAGGCAGATCTAAAATCATCCTGTCTGCCCTAAATGTCCCTTTATAGGTTCTGCATGTATCGTGGAGAAGAACTTAATCCCTGCCTAAACCTGGCGATAGGCGCTATATAGTGAGGGGATGAGATGAGATGAGTACTAGTCAGTCCGCACTAAAACTAAAGACACAGAAAGTAGACAGATGAGGGGAAACACTTAGCTTGAGAAGACCACTGAGATGTCACGCCAGTAATCCTCCAAGGAACCTCAGGGAGGACACTAACTAACTGCTAAAACTTCCAACAAGACTGAGGCAAGTGTGAGCTAACACCCGCTCCATGCTGCAGCAATTGAATGTATTTAAACCTTCAGCACAGGTGTGTAATTAGCAGCAGAAGGAGGAGGTAACTGTTGGGTCCTAGAGGGTGAAAGATGTTGCTCCATAACAGAAATGCAAAAATCAAGAAGGTGCTTGAGCTAAAGCAAAGACCTTCTGCAGCCGAATCCAGGATGACTGTCTGTCACACCTGACACACCCGTGACAACAACTATCATAGCAAAAAGTAATAAAAAAAACATTAGTGGAAACCCGATGATTTTCCGAACTGTGACTGACTTTTGCCGACTGAGTAAAAATGCTTGTGAAAGCGAACATGAATCCGAATGTGCTATGTTCGTGCCGAATTTGAGATTGGCAAACTTTTTTCGCTCATCTTGAATCATAAGAGCTTACACTCTATAGGCAAAAGAAAAACAGAGAGATAGAGGACCTTGCTGACCATAAGAGCTTACGCAGTACACAGAGAGACTTTCCCAATGACTCTGTATGGCACATGATTCTGCCATACAATCTGTGCTCCACTGGGAACCGCAGATCTGTGTTGACCCAGTTACTGACCACCATTGTACAAATTCATGAGATGTCATATTTGCAGCCACAAAAAATTACATCAAAGTTATTTGCTTGCTCTCTGATGCTTCAGTATTATAGGAAAAGGTGCCGGACAACTTTTTTATTTTAAGAAACTTAAATAAAATCTCGCATGAAACCACAAGTCCATTCACAGATCGATCCGCTCACCTCTAATAACTACAACTTATCTGCTACATATCCAACAAGACCAATATATAGAGCAGAAAATGTTATTTTAAGTAACTCTGTTATAACATTTTTCTTTACTGCTCCACATTCGGTTCAGATGTTACTCAGAAGTCCATTTTCCCTTTAAATAAGCAGGCATCTAGAAAGGTCACTTCATGGCTATACCCTTGCAATTTCATAGCTGTAAAATCAATTTATTTAAAAGGAAGACTAAATAATATGTCTATAATTGACACAATATGGATGAAAGGAAAATGTGCCACAGACTTTTCAAACTTGTATGCTTCTACCGGTTATATTCCTGACTGCAGGCAATGATCTTATTAAATAAGCATGGCTGTCCATTGAAGGATAGCTCATACCATATTGAATCATTGCTAGTGGGGAAGTAAGGCTTTGATGAATAGATGCTAGAGCTTCTTTTTTCTGGTGATCTGCTTCTAAAGAGATAAAAGACTGAAGGAAGCTCGGAGGAACTGGATAGGAAGAGTAAACTGATCCCAGCAGTACTAGAAAAGAAATACGCAGTGCAGGCTGTTACCCTTGGTGGACTTGACTTCATCTTCTTGTCTTTGATATGTCGGTAAATATTTATTCTGTCAGTAAACAGACTGTAGACCCTTCCATAGATGTACAAAAATAAGTAAGCATGGGTTCAGAGGTTAGACTTGGATGACAACAGTTTATTTCTTCAGAGACAGAATTTAAACATGTAAAGCTGCATGGCTTTGACTCCCTCTTGCCCTCCGTTGTGATGTTTCTGTTTGTCAATCAGTATTGACAAACAGAGAGTGAGTGGTATATAAAGGAGAAGTCTATTTGACAGACATCTTCAGAAATGCAGTTATCTGTTCCAAGCTCTTACAGCAGTGACAGCAATCTCCAAGCACAATAGAGACATTGTTTCATAGCTGGACCAAAGCTAAAAGCAGAGGCAGCTAAACCAAAATATACTTACAATTATTGTAAAATTTTTAATATCCTTCAACAACTCGCATATCACATGCTTATACTTGTAGCATAAACCTAATAAAGGCTTCCCTCCATACAGGGACTGCAGGGCTAGCAGATAGGAAATACCAGACAGAGACTTCCTTCTTAATTGTGGTAATGGTTGGATATTCTGCATATGTCCTGTGATAAAAGATTGTGTAGAAGGATAAAATGTACATATTGGCTGTTTCAGAATGGAACCTCAATTTAATGGGTTTTCCCAACAATGTGAGTATTAACTGTTAAGGAAGCATGTAGTAAATTGTGGCAAAAGCTAAAGTATTAGGGCTTAAACTTTGATCTTGGTAATATTCAAGGTACCAGATTAGGGGTACACCATTCATAAATAGTCAGGATGAAGCATAAAGGTTTTATTTCTGGTTCACCGTTATTGGGAAGGGTAAAGGCCTCCATATACATTTGATTAATATCAGCTGAACTTGCCGATATCAATGGGTTTGGTCGTCGATCGGACATGTATGATTTTGGACTACCAAATGTTAGGGGTCGAGTTCCCGCCTCTGCACAGCAGGAATCTCGGGCCATCTCCGCTGCGGTCGCCCATTCTTCTCCTGCTGCAGTGGAGCCTGCTCAGCGGAGACGTCGGTCCCAGCATCTTGCTCAGTCTGACTCTGTGCAAAGGGTTACTGCTGCTTTTTCAGCTTCTGCCATTGTAGCCAGTGCTGGGTAGCGGCAAGCAGACACTTTTGGGACTAAGTCCTGCTTTTCCCCTTATGAGCATGCCCAGGGCAAGATCTCTCATTGGAGATCAAGGGTCACATGCTTGGATACTGCAGCAAAGCCCATTGGTTCTCCAGTAAGGTCCAGAAGGTGCTCAGGCTCTGTGGCAGCCTCTCATTGGTCCTTCTAGGAAGGTCTTGTACTTGCTGCAGCTATAAAAGGTTTGCATGGCTGCACGGCCATGCGCTAGTATCAAATCTAAGTTACCGTATATACTCGAGTATAAGCCAACCCGAGTATAAGCCAACCCCCCTAATTTTGCCACAAAAAACTGGGAAAACTTATTGACTCGAGTATAAGGCTAGGGTGGAAAATGCAGCAGCTACCGGTAAATGTCAAAAATAAAAATAGATACCAATAAAAGTAAAATGAATTGAGACATCAGTAGGTTAAGTGTTTTTGAATATCCATATTGAATCAGGAGCCCCATATAATGCTCCATACACTTCATGATGGGCCCCATAAGATGCTCCATATTAAAATATGCCCCATATAATGCTGCACAAAGGTTAATAATGACCCCATAAGATGCTCCATAGAAACATTTGCCCCATACAATGCTGCATAAAGGTTGATGGCCCCATAAGATGCTCCACACATTATGGCCCCATAAGATGCTCCACACATTATGGCCCCATGAGATGCTCCATACATTATGGCCCCATGAGATGCTCCATACATTATGGCCCCATAAGATGCTCCATACATTATGGCCCCATAAGATGCTCCATACATTATGGCTCCGTAAGATGCTCAAAACATTTCCCATTAAAATGCTCCACACATTATGGCACCATAAGATGCTCCATACATTATGGCCCCATGAGATGCTCCATACATTATGGCCCCATAAGATGCTCCACACATTATGGCCCCATGAGATGCTCCACACATTAGGGGCCCCATGAGATGCTCCATACATTATGGCCCCATAAGATGCTCCATACATTATGGCCCCATAAGATGCTCCACACATTATGGCCCCATGAGATGCTCCACACATTAGGGGCCCCATGAGATGCTCCATACATTATGGCCCCATAAGATGCTCCATACATTATGGCTCCATAAGATGCTCAAAACATTATTCCCCATAAGATGCTCCACACATTATGGCACCATAAGATGCTCCACACATTAGGGGCCCCATGAGATGCTCCACACATTATGGCCCCATACGATGCTCCATACATTGTGGCTCAATAAGATGCTCCACACATTTACCCCATTTGCTGTTGCTGCGATTAAAATAAAAAAAATCACATACTCACCTCTCTTCGCTCAGGCCCCCGGCACTTGAGATAGTCACCTTCCATGTTCCATCGCTGCGCGCTGCTCTGTCTTCCATCCTCTGCACTGACTGTTCAGGCAGAGGGTGGTGCGCACACTAATCACGTCATTGCGCCCTTTGACCTGAACAGTCACAGTCAGAGGATGGAAGACAGAGCAGCGTGCAGCGATGGAACGAGGCAGTTGACTATCGTGCAATGCTCACCTCCCCCGATATACTCACCTGCTCCTGACACGGTCCCTGGCAGCGTCTCACTGTCAGATGGTCTCCGGGAGCTGTCGGCATCTTCCTGTGTTCAGCGGTCACGTACCACTCATTACAGTAATGAATATGCGTGCATATTCATTACTGTAATGAGCGGTACCACGTGACCGCTGAACACAGGAAGAGCTGCCGGAGACCATGGGACATGCAGGGACAGCGCCAGGAGCAGGTGAGTATGTGACAGCCGCCGTTCTCCCTCACCCGCCGACCCCACGCCGACACTGACTCGAGTATAAGCTGAGAGGGTCACTTTCAGCCCATTTTTTTGGGCTGAAAATCTCAGCTTATACTCGAGTACATACGGTATGTGCTTTGCGCCAGTATGGTTACGTGTGTATGTGTTCAGGGCCCTGGCTGAAATAAGCCCCTAGAATACCGGCACCTCCGGTGAGGAGATTGTGTGTATGGATTCAGGGCCCCAGCTGAAATAAGCCCCTAGAATACTGGCTTCTCCGGTGAGGAGATTGTACGATTGCATAACCACAAACTGCTCTCTGCTCGGCAGTTGCTGTGTTCTCCTGTGAGTGTAACAGGACACAGTCCTTTCTTTAGGTGACTCTGTGAAGTAACAGAGTTAGCTTCTACTGCCATATAGGGCCGCCATTTGCCAGCAGCAGGTTCTCTCCTGCACGGTGGACCCCGGGCTGTGAATGCACCAAATAACATCTCTCTATTTACTCGGTGCGTTCCACCAGCCCTAACACCAAATGCAAACTGCTGATCGCATTGTTCTACTGGAGATAAGCCACTGGCCAACAGGTCAATTGGTGGGTTTCTCTTAGGGAACACAGCCAACCGAGACTCCTATATATGGAAGAGTTGGCTAAGATGGTTGTCGGTCGAATGATCATCTGAAGCAATTTTAGGCTGAAATCCCGAATTGAAGAAAAATAGCAGCAACACTCCAAATGTTGGTGAAAAAACTCCTTAGTCCTTTATTTTACAAAGAATTGCATGGACAAGGTTATGCGGGCAAGAACAAGTGCAGATTATGCAGAAAAGAGAAACAGGACGACGGCCGTTTCGCGTTATTCACGCTTCCAAGGGTCTGAAAGACAGCTAATTTGTATGGCCAGCCTAAGTGAAATCAGGAAGAAAGAACAAACAGGAAAAAAAGAACAGTTTTGTATTAATCTATAATATATAAAACCCCAACCCACTAAGATGAATAAGTCACCAAATATCCTATTGACCTATTGAGATCCTAGGTAAGCCTACCACTGACACCTACCTTGCTGTGGGGGTTGGCACCCTAAGAGACGATTTTTGGGCGCCCCCGCTCAACGTAGGCTATCCCTTACTCCCCTACACTTTCCCTTTAGATAAAACGTGGGAATACAATATAGGTGAGGAGTAGTGGTGAAACAACAAATAAACAAAAACCTAGATCTCCAATGACACCTCCATATATAAATCAATATTTCCAACACATCGCATGAATTGCATATATAGTATCCTTTTGTTCTCAAACAATTTGGCCTTACCAGATAGTGTTAACATGGTCCCATATTATAAAAATATCCCCCATATCAGAAAAAAGGGGGTATAGAATATGCCAATAGATAATTCCTTATGAGAGGGATAACTTAGCGTGTGTCGGTTTCACTTCTCCTTTTTCCAACACATCGCATATATTGCATATAAAGTATACTCCTGATCTAACACAATTTGGCCTTAACAGACAATGTTAAAGTGGTCCCATATTAACAATGCATCCCCCATATCGGCAGAAGGGTATATAGTATGCCAATAAATAGTTCCTTATCAAAAGGATAACTTAGCGTGTGCCGGTTTAACTTCTCCTCGACGCGTTTCCCCGCTTTAGCAGTTCATCAGGAGGATTATACGATTCATGATGCCAGATGTTTCATCGATATATTGCCCTATATCGATGAAACATCTGGCATCATCGATATGATATACCCTTCTGCCGATATGGGGGATGCATTGTTAATATGGGACCACTTTAACATTGTCTGTTAAGGCCAAATTGTGTTAGATCAGGAGTATACTTTATATGCAATATATGCGATGTGTTGGAAAAAGGAGAAGTGAAACCGACACACGCTAAGTTATCCCTCTCATAAGGAATTATCTATTGGCATATTCTATACCCCCTTTTTTCTGATATGGGGGATATTTTTATAATATGGGACCATGTTAACACTATCTGGTAAGGCCAAATTGTTTGAGAACAAAAGGATACTATATATGCAATTCATGCGATGTGTTGGAAATATTGATTTATATATGGAGGTGTCATTGGAGATCTAGGTTTTTGTTTATTCGTTGTTTCACCACTAATCCTCACCTATATTGTTTTCCCACGTTTTATCTAAAGGGAAAGTGTAGGGGAGTAAGGGATAGCCTACGTTGAGCGGGGGCGCCCAAAATTCGTCTCTTAGGGTGCCAACCCCCGCAGCAAGGTAGGTGTCAGTGGTAGGCTTACCTAGGATCTCAATAGGTCAATAGGATATTTGGTGACTAGTGTTGAGCATTCCGATACTGCAAGTATCGGGTATCGGCCGATACTTGCTGTATCGGAATTCCGATACCGAGATCCGATATTTTTGTGGTATCGGGTATCGGTATCGAAACAACATTAATGTAAAAATGTGTAAAAGAAAGAATTAAAATAAAAAATATTGCTATACTCACCTCTCCGACGCAGCCTGCACCTTACCGAGGGAAGCGGCAGCGTTCTTTGTTTAAAATTCGCGCTTTTCTTTCCTTTACTGAAGTCCCGGCTTGTGATTGGTCGCGTGCCGACCATGTGGCCGGGACGCAACCAATCACAGCAAGCCATGATGTAATTTCAGGTCCTTCAGGATTTTAAAATTACGTTCCGGCGTTGTGATTGGTTGCGTCGCAGTCACATGGGCAACGCAACCAATCACAGCAAGCCGTGACGTAATTTCAGGTCCTTAAGGATTTTAAAATTACGTCCCGGCTTTGTGATTGGTTGCGTCGCAGTCACATGGGAGACGCAACCAATCACAAGCCGTGACGTCACGGGAGGCTGGACACGCGCGCATTTTAAAATGAGCGCGTGTCCAGCCTCCCGTGACGTCCCGGCTTGTGATTGGTTGCCTCGCGGTCAACCAATCACAAGCCGGGAGGCTGGACACGCGCGCATTTTAAAAAATTTAAAATGCGCGCGTGTCCAGCCTCCCGACTTGTGATTGGTTGACCGCGACGCAACCAATCACAAGCCGGGACGTCACGGGAGGCCGTGTTTGGGGGCAGACAGCTGGAAGGACAGGACCCGGTATTATCAGCGGGGTAGAGCTGCCCCCACCGGTATACACAGCGACCGCCGCTACAGCAGAGGGGCCGGTAATAATCCGACGGAGAAAGAACAGAGATTGAGAGGGAAATTCGAAACCAGCAATTTAATATGCGCGCGTGTCCAGCCTCCCGGCTTGTGATTGGTTGACCGCGAGGCAACCAATCACAAGCCGGGACGTCACGGGAGGCTGGACACGCGCTCATTTTAAAATGCGCGCGTGTCCAGCCTCCCGGCTTGTGATTGGTTGACCGCGAGGCAACCAATCACAAGCCGGGACGTCACGGTTCATATGAATTATATGTTGTATATCATTGTCATTAATTTTAAATATTTCTTTTTTTAATATGTCATTGTGCAGGCACTCTTGCACACTGTATCAAAAAATGTTTGCCATTCACCTTTAATAAAGGCATTTTATACTATCTATATTTGTGTCCCTCTCCCTACTTCTGTGTCTCAATTCATGTCCAGCGGTCCTTTGGATTTCTTCAGGAAGAAAGAGCACATCCTGTCAATGTACTATTATATAACCTCGTGCACAGCGTTCAGTGAGCACAGTGGAGGAAGCAGGAACTTTTGTACATCTTGTCCCTCATTTAATCAATCAAAGGCTATGACCTTATTTCATGGACCCTAAAATTTGTTGTGCAAATTCTTCTGAGCATGCTGATACCCCATATGTTGGGGAAAACTACTGTTTAGACGCATGGCAGAGCTCAGAAGAGAAGGAGTGCCATTTGACTTTTTGAATGCAAAATTTGCTAGAACAATTTGTGGACGCCATGTCACGTTTGTAGAGCTCCTGATAATCCTAAACAATGAAAATCCCCCACAAGTTACACCATTTTGGAAACTAGACCCCTCAGGGAACTTACTGTATTTAGATGTTTGGTGAGCACATAGAACAACCCGAGGGGGTTCACAGAAGTTTTTTAATGTTTAGCCATGAAAATAAAAAAATCACATTTTCCAGACAAAAATGATTTTAGCCACAAATTTAGCATTTTCATAAGGGTAATAAGGAGAATTTGCACCATACAATCTGTTGTGCAATTTCTCATGAGTAGACTGGTACCCCATTTGAGAGAAAACTACTGTTTGGGCACACGGCAGGGCAAGAAAGGGAAGGACAGTTATTTGACTTTTCCCCTCAAGGAATGTATTTAGATGTGTGGTGAGAACTTTGAACCCCCAGCTGCCTTACAGAAGGCTATAACATTGAGCCGAGAAAATAAAACAATTACATCTTCTTCACAAAAATGTTATTTTAGCCCCAATATTTTTATTTTCCCAAGGGTAACTGGAGAAATTGCATCATACAATCTAATGTACAATTTCTCTTGAGTACGCTGATACCCCATATGAGTGAAAAAACTACTGTTTGGGTGCAAGGCGGGGCTGAGAAAGTCATTTGACTTTTTGAACCCTTAATTTGTTGGAATAATTAGTGGATGCCATGTCCCGTTTGAAGAGCCCCCTGATGTGCCTAAACAGTGGAACCACCCCACAAGTGACCCCAATTTGCAAACTAGACCCCTCAAGGAATGTATTTAGATGTATGTTGAGCACCTTTAACCCCTTGGTGCTTCACAGAAATTTATAACGTTGAGCCGTGAAATTAAAAAAAAAATCACATTTTCCAAACAAAAATGTTATTTTAGCACTAATATTTTTATTTTCACAAAGGTATCAGGAGAAAATTGCACCATACAGTTTGTTGTGCAATTTCTCCTGAGTATGCCGATACCACATACAGTATGTGGGGGAATACTACTTTTGAGGCAAAGTGCAAAGCTCAGAATTGAAGAAATTCCATATTGGTGTTCAGATTTTGCCAGAATGGTTTGAGGGTGCCATGTCACATTGGCAGAGTCCCTGATGTGCCGGAATAACAGGAACCCTGCACATGTGAATTAATTTCACAAACTACACCTAGAATACATCTAGGGGTTTAGTGATTATATTGACACCACATGTGCCTCACAGATTTTTGTACCATTGAGCGGTGAAGAAAGAATAAATTACATTTTTACCACTAAAATGATGTTCTAGCCCCATGTTTTTAATTTTTCTAAGGGTAATAGGAATTTTTTTTTGCAACAAACTGAGGTCCATGTTTTTCTGAGTGCACCAATACCCTACGTGTAATCGGGAAATGTTTTTCAGGCACAAAGCAAAGCTCAGAAGTGAAGGAGCACCTTACTATAGTGCAGATTTTACTGTTTTGATGTGCGGAACAGCAGATACCTCCATAAGTGCTACCACATTTTAAAAATTACACCTCAACAAATTCATATAGGGGTGCAGCGATCATATTGACACCACCTATACCTTTGGGCAGTGAAGAAAAAATAAATACATTATAAATGTTATTTTAGTCAAATATTTTATATTTTCACACAAGAAGTGGGTAAAAATGGCACCATATTTTGTTCCACGTAGCAATACCCCATATGTGGCTGTACCGTATTGCCTTAGTCAGATGGTGAGACTCGGGATGGATGGAGTGCATATTTTCATACAATAGTTTGCCAACTCCATATAGAGCCACCAAGTCCTTAATGAGCAGAATCCCTCACTCAAGTGACCCCATTTTGGAAATTATACCCCTTTGGGAATTTATCTGCAGGTGTAGTGATGATTTTGACTACATGGGCGTTTTCCAGAAACAAGCAGCAATTTCTATAGTTTTTTTTTGTTTGGCTGCTGTCACATTAAAAGACGATTTTTATTGCAAAAACTAGATTTTGCTTCACCACATTATTTTTTGCATATTTGGGCCGACAGAGTCATGTGAGGGCTTATTTTTTTCAGAAATACAGTGCCTTGCGAAAGTATTCGGCTCCCTTGAACTTTTCAACCTTTTCCCACATATTATGCTTCAAACATAAAGATACCAAATGTAAATTTTTGGTGAAGAATCAACAACAAGTGGAACACAATTGTCAAGTTGAATGGAATTTATTGGTTATTTTAAATTTTTGTGGAAATTCAAAAACTGAAAAGTGGGGCGTGCAATATTATTTGGCCCCTTTAACTTAATACTTTGTTGCGCCACCTTTTGCTGCGATTACAGCTGCAAGTCACTTGGGGTATGTCTCTATCAGTTTTGTACATTGAGAGACTGAAATTCTTGCCCATTCTTCCTTGGCAAACAGCTCGAGCTCAGTGAGGTTTGATGGAGATCGTTTGTGTACAGCAGTTTTCAGCTCTTTCCAGATTCTCGATTGGATTGAGGTCTGCACTTTGACTTGGCCATTCTAACACCTGGATACGTTTATTTGTGAACTATTCCATTGTAGATTTTGCTTTATGTTTGGGATCATTGTCTTGTTGGAAGACAAATCTCCGTCCCAGTCTCAGGTCTTTTGCAGACTCCAACAGGTTTTCTTCAAGAATGGTCCTGTATTTGGCTCCATCCATCTTCCCATCAATTTTAACCATCTTCTCTGTCCCTGCTGAAGAAAAGCAGGCCCAAATCATGATGCTGCCACCACCATGTATGACAGTGGGGATGGTGTGTTCAGGGTGATGAGCTGTGTTGCCTTTGCACCAAACATCATTTGGCATTGTTGCCAAAAAGTTTGATTTTGGCTTCATCTGACCAGAGCACCTTTTTCTGCATGTTTGGTGTGTCTCCCAGGTGGCTTGTTGCGAACTTTAAACAACACTTTTTATGGATATCTTTGAGAAATGGCTTTCTTCTTGCCACTCTTCCATAAAGGCCAGATTTGTGCAGTGTACGACTGATTGTTGTCATATGGACAGACTGTCCCACCTCAGCTGTAGATCTCTGCAGTTCATCCAGAGTGATCATAGGCCTCTTGGCTGCATCTCTGATCAGTAGTGTTGAGCGATACCTTCCGATATTTGAAAGTATCGGTATCGGTATCGGATTGGATCGGCCGATATCCAAATAATATCGGATATCGCCAATACCGATACCCGATACCAATACAAGTCAATGGGACACAAATATGGGAAGTGATCCTGGATGGTTCCCAGGGTCTGAAGGAGAGGAATCTCTCCTTCAGGCCTGGGATCCATATTCATGTAAAAAATAAAGAATAAAAATAAAAAATATGGATATACTCACCCTCGGACGAGCCCTGGCTGTCACCGCTGCAAGCGTCTGCCTCCGTTCCTAAGAATGCAGAGAGTGAAGGACCTTCGATGACGTCGCGGTCACATGAGCGGTCACGCGACCAATCACAAGACCGCGACGTCATCGCAGGTCCTACACTCACTGCATTCTTAGGAACGGAGGCAGACGCTTGCACCGGTGAGGTCTAGGGTCCGTCGGAGGGGTGAGTATATCCATATTTTTTATTTTTATTCTTTATTTTTTACATGAATATGGATCCCAGGGCCTGAAGGAGAGTCTCCTCTCCTCCAGACCCTGGGAACCATATGCACCGCACACGCCTGGGAACTTATATGAACTTCCGATTCCGATTTCCGATATCACAAAAATATCGGAACTCGGTATTGGAATTCCGATACAGCGAATATCGGCCGATACCCGATATTTGCAGTATTGGAATGCTCAACACTACTGATCAGTCTTCTCCTTGTTTGAGATGAAAGTTTAGGGAGACGGCCAGGTCTTGGTAGATCTGCAGTGGTATGATACTCCTTCCATTTCAATATGATCGCTTGCACAGTGCTCCTTGGGATGTTTAAAGTTTTGGAAATCATTTTGTATCCAAATCCGGCTTTAAACTTCTCCATAACAGTATCACAGACCTGCTGTTGTGTTCCTTGGTCTTTATGATGCTCTTTTCTTTCAAACAGAACCCTGAGACTATCACAGAGTAGGTGCATTTATACGGAGACTTGATTACACGCAGGTGGATTATATTTATCCTCATTAGGCATTTAGGACAACATTGGATCATTCAGAGATCCACAATGAACTTCTGGTGTGAGTTTGCTGCACTGAAAGTAAAGGGCCGAACAATATTGCACGCCCCACTTTTCAATTTTTTTGAATTTCCACAAAAATTTAAAATAACCAATACATTTCGTTCAACTTCACAATTGTGTTCCACTAGTTGTTGATTCTTCATCAAAAATTTACATTTGGCATCTTTATGTTTGAAGCATGATATGTGGGAAAAGGTTGAAAAGTTCCAGGGAGCCGAATACTTTCTCAAGGTACTGTAGTTAACGTTTTCATTAGTGCCATTTTCAGACATTTCTTGATCACTTTCTATTCCGATTTTTGGGAGGCAAAATGAACAAAAGCCAGCAATTCAGGATTTTTTTTTTATGTCATTCTGCGTTTATTCTTCGGGTCAGTATCATTGCAGTGATAGTACATTTATATAATTTTTTATGTTTTGGCTCTTTTACACAATAAAAACTATTTCATAGAAAAAATAATTATTTTTGCATTGCTCTATTGAAAGCTATAACTATTTTATTTTTTCGCTGATGGAGCTGTATGATGGCTTGTTTTTTTTTGTGGGACAAGATAACATTTTCAGCGGCATAGTGTTTCTTTATATTTGTCTTTTTGATCGCCTCTTATTCCACTTTCTGTTCGGCGGTATGATGATAAAGTATTGTTCTTTGCCTTGCTTTTAAGGTGCTTACTAAAGGTGTTAACTAGTGAGACAGTTTTATAGGTCAGGTCTTTTCGAATGCTGTGATACCAAATATGTTCACTTTTATTGCTTATATTTTTTGTCAAAAATATTTATTCATCGGTACAATATATTTTGATTTCTTTAAATTATTATTGTTTTAATTTTATTTAAATATTTTTTTAAAAAATGTTTTATGTTTTTTTAAACTTTTAAAAACTTTTTAATTTGTCCCATTAAGAAACTTTCATTTTTTGCAGGCTGATCGCTTGCATAGTATAGGGATGCAGGAGCATCCCTATTATTTGCAAGTTGCCAGTGCTACACTGACAGTCAAGCTTGCTTCTTCATGCTCTGAGCATGATTAAGCAATTTTGCTAGCTCTGGTGACTCAGATGTTGTCATGACGACATAAGGTCACCAAGGCAACGATCGGTAGGGTTTCCAATTAAAGGGTAGAGCTTTTTTCTCTCTGTCTGCTCCGGAAATGCTGCAATCAAGTTCGATCGCATCATTTAGGGGGTTAAAGTGCCAGAAGCAGTGCGGGCCTGCTTCTGGCACTGACTGCCGGGTGTCAGCTGTCAAAATTAAGGTTCTTTTACACATACCGGGTTTTTTGCGGCCCGTTATTGCGGGCCGCAATTTTCAAGGTCTGCCACAATAACAGACTGCAAAAACTTGCAGATCGCCATTTTTTGGGTTTCCAATACTATGGAAATAGTATTGGAAAAAAAACGGCATTCCACAAAACCGGAAGTCACGGTGCACCGCAAAAACAAGCTTCCATTGTTTTTGCAGCCCCATTGACTTTCAATGGGGGCCATATACCTAAGCCGTGAAAAATATTGAGCAGGCTTGATCTTTTTTCACGTCCGTAAATACGGTCCTCACAGCCATACGGCACACCATGAAATCATTGTGGCCCATTTTTGCAGCCCCATAGAAATCTATTGGGGCCTCAAAAACGGGCCACAAAACAACAGTATGTGTAAAAGAAGCCTTAGCTGACACCCGGCGGCGATCGTGAGATACATCTAAGGTGGTAAAGGGGTTAAAGAAGCATTTCATGAAAGTTTAAATCCTTCTAACATATCACAGTCATCATATTATATAGCGCTATGTACTTAGAATTGCTGATTTTGCTTTTCTACCCAGATAAGTCTTTTTAGCTGCAGATGACTGTCTTTTGGTTGTTTATAGAAGGGTCATGCAAATGGATGAAGTTGTGGCATTTTCACATGGTGTAAAAATAATCCCTGTTTGGTTATTTTTCTTAACTAGGAATTAAAAATTATCTCTTTTTGGGGGTCTGCAACTAGTTTTCTAATCGCAAAATGATTAGGCAATTACACAGGCTATTCTTTAATTCTTCCAAAAATTATAATTTTTTTCTGGAGACCAATTTGCTTTATTGTTTTGAAAATGAAGAAGCTATTGCTTCTTAAGTAGAAGTGAAAAATTATCTCTTTTTGGGATCCACATCTGGTTTGCTGATCACAACATGATTAGGCAATTAGGAATGCTTTTTATCAAGCAATACTGAAATGGTCCACTTTTTAGGGAGACAAAACAGGAGTATTGTTTTTTTTTCATAATAAAGAAGGTATGGTTCTTGTCTCCAAGCCTTTTAAAAAATTAGTCCTATTTTGAGAGTCGTTTAATGCTTGTGTTGCCTGGCTTTGACAAAAGACCATGTATGTCAGGAACCCATTGCCCGAAAATGTGATATGTGTTTATCTCCTGCCCTTTAGTTTCTAGTACCATTATGGGAACCATTGCTGCCGTTTTTAATATTTGACATAATAAAGGATTTTTTTTATTATTATTTATATAGCACCATTGATTCCATGGTGCTGTACATGAGAAGGGGTTACATACAAATTACAGACATCACTTACAGTAAACAAACTAAAAATTACAGACTGATACAGAGGTGTGAGTATCCTGCCCTTGTGGGCTTACATTCTACAGGATGGTGGGAAGGAGACTATAGGTTGAGGGTTGCAGGAGCTCCGCTGTTGGTGAGGCGGTAGCTTCAGTAGTGGTGAGGAGGCAGCGGGGTCAGTGCAGGCTGTAGGCTTTCCTGAAGAGGAGGGTTTTCAAGTTCCATCTGAAGGATCCGAATGTGGTTGATAGTCGGACATGCTGGGGCAAAGAATTCCAGAGGATGGGGGATATTCGGGAGAAGTCTTAGAGGCAGTTGGGTGAGGAGCAAATGAGTGTGGAGGAGAGAAAGAGGTCTTGAGAGGACTGGAGATTACTTGAGGGAAGATATCGGGAGTAGTGTTGAGCGATACCTTCCGATACTTGAAAGTATCGGTATCGGATAGTATCGGCCGATACCCGAAAAATATCGGATATCGCCGATACCGATACCCAATACCAATACAAGTCAATGGGACACAAGTATCGGAAGCTATCCTGGATGGTTCCCAGGGTCTGAAGGAGAGGAAACTCTCCTTCGGGCCCTGGGATCCATATTAATGTAAAAAATAAAGAATTAAAATAAAAAATATGGATACACTCACCCGTCCGGCTGCCCCTGGACCTTACCGATGTAAGCGGCAGCCTCCGTTCCTAAGAATGAGTGAGTGTAGGGCCTGTGATGACGTCGCGGCTTGTGATTAGTCGCGTGAGCGGTCACATGAGCAGTCACCCGTATCCAGGTCCCCATATTGTAGTTATGTCCCCATCCAGGCCCCCATAATGTAGATATGTCCCTATCAAGGAATAGGTCCTTATATTGTAGTCATTTCCCCATATTGTAGTTATGTCCCCATCCAGGTCCTCATATTGTAGTCATGTCCCCATATTGTAGTTATGTTCCCATAATGTAGTAATGACCCGATCCAGGTCCCCATATTGTAGATATGTCTCTATCCAGGTTCTCATATTATAGTCATGTCCCCATATCCATGTCACCATGTCCTCATATCTAGGTCCCCATATTGTAGTTATGCCCCCATCCAGGTTCCCATATTGTAGTTATGTCCCCATCCAGGTCCCTATATTGTAGATATGTCCCCGTCCAGGTCCCCAATTTTAGATATGTCCCCTATTGTGACTTTCTTCATAGACACATGAAAGAGAGAAAATAAAAAGAAAGATTCTCACTTGTCCTGGGTTCCCTCCGCATCTTTACTGCACATGTGGCTGCAGGCACTGTAGATTCCGATACAGGAGCCGCTGTCGGCAGCACTTTATTTCAGTTGAATGTGTGCCCATGGACGCACATTCAATTGAAATGTATTGCAGCGCCTAGACTCTCTGCACAGCAATACCAGTGCAAGCCACCGGCCAATCAGAGGCCAGCAGCTGATATCTGCGTTCTGGCACGTGACAGTGATATCATACGCTGCCACATCAGCACACCTATGTCAGCTGCTGGCATCTGATTGGCTGGTGGCTGGCATAGGTATTGCTGTGTAGAGAGTCTCTGCTTGGTAATATGATACATTTCAATTGAATGTCAGGCATGCAGACATGACTAGTGTTGAGCGATACCTTCCGATATGCAAAGGTATCGGTATCGGATTGGATCGGCCGATACCCCAAAAGTATCGGCTATCACCGATACCGATACCCGATACCAATGCATATCAATGAGACACAAAATATCGGAATGGTTCCCAGGGTCTGAAGGAGAGGAAACTCTCCTTCAGGCCCTGGGATCCATATTCATGTATAAAATAAAGAATAAAAATAAAAAATATTGATATACTCACCCCTCTGACGGCCCCGGCTCTCACCGGTCCAAGCGTCTGCCTCCATCCTAAGAATGCAGAGTGAAGGACCTTCAATGACATCGCGGCTTGTGATTGGTCGCGTGACCGCTCATGTGACCGCTCACGCGACCAATCACAAGCCGCGACGTCATCGCAGGCCCTACACTCACTCATTCTCAGTAACGGAGGCTGCCGGTTACATCGCTAAGGTCCAGGGTCCGCCGGAGGGGTGAGTATATCAATATTTTTTATTTGTATTATTTATTTTTTACATGAATATGGATCCCAGGGCCTGAAGGAGAGTCTCCTCTCCTCCAGACCCTGGGAACCATACGCACCACACACTTCCGATTCCGATAACGCAAAAATATCGGAACTCGGTATCGGAATTCCGATACAGCAAATATCAGCCGATACCCGATACTTGCAGTATCGGAATGCTCAACACTAGACATGACCCATTTAATCCTTTGCATGAGCTGTTGGTCATGAAAGTCTGCACTGATCCATGCCTGATTTATGTTAGGTTTTCAACACTTGCGCTTTGGTGTGGCAATTCCACCCAGTGCACTGGTTACTCTCTCTAACATGACAATAAGGGTATGTGCACACGTAGAATGGTCCTCTGCGGATTTTTCTGCAGCGGATTTGATAAATCCGCAGGGCAAAAACATTGCGTTTTTCCTGCGGATTTATAGCGGATTTACCACCGATTTACCGCGTTTTTTGTGCGGATTCCACTGCGGTTTTACACCTGTGGTTTTCTATTATGGAGCAGGTGTAAAACCGTTGCGGATTCCGCACAAAGAATTGACATGCTGCGGAATGTAAACCGCTGCGTTTTCACGCGTTTTTTTCCGCAGCATGGGTACAGCGTTTTCGGTTCCCCATAGGTTTGCATTGTACTGTAAACTCATGGGAAACTGCTGCGGACCCACAGCTGCGGATCCGCAGCAAAATCCGCATCGTGTGCACATAGCCTAAAAGCTGGACATGACAAAATGCACATAGAAAATGGGGCCAGTTCTTGCCACTGGTCCAATTTGTCGACTCAGAAGTCCAAAGGATGGTGGCTCAGGGTATCTGCTTGAGAAAAGACTATTTCCAATATAATGGATTAAGTACAGTTGTGCTCACATACCCCATGCAGAATTTTTGCTCTCTTGACCTTTTTTCAGAGAATATGAATGATAACACCAAAACTTTTTCTCCACTCATGGATAGTGGTTAGTTGAAGCCGTTTATTGTCAAACTACTGTGTTATCTCTTTTTAATTCATAATTATGACCCAAAACGTCCAAGTAACCCTGATAAAATGTTCACATACCCCATTTCCTACTACCGTGTATTGCCCCCTCTAACATCAATGACAGCTTGAAGTCTTTTGTGGTAGTTGTGGATGAGGTTCTTTATTTTCTCAGATGGTGAAGCTGCCCACTTTTCTTGGCAAAAGCCTCCAGTTCCTGTAAATTCCTGAGCTGTCTAGCATGAACTGCATGCTTGAGATCCCCCCAGAGTGGCTCAATGATATTGAGGCCAGGTGACTGAGACTGCCACTCCAGAACCTTTAGTTGTTCTGCTGTAACCAATGACAGGTCGAATTGGCCTTGTGTTTTGGATCATTGTCATGTTGAAATGTCCAAGTACGTCCCATGCCCAGCTTCCGGGCTAATAAGTGCAACTTTGCCTCCAGTATTTGCTGATAACGTGGTTCATTCATCTTTCCTTTAACCCTGACCAAGTTTCCTGTGCCTTTGTAGCTCATACATCCCCAAACCATCAGCGATCCACCTCCGTGCTTTACAGTAGGAATGGTGTTCCTTTCATCATAGGCATTGCTGACCTCTCTCCAAATGTAACGTTTATGCTTGTGGCCAAAAGTTCAATTTTGGTCTCATCTCTCCAAATTACCTTGTCCCAGAAGTTTTGAGGCTTGTCTCTGTGCTGTTTTGCATATTGTAGGTGAGATACTTTGTGGCATTTACTCAGTAATGGCTTTCTTCTGGCGACTTGACCATGCAGCCCATTTTTCTTCAATTGCTTCCTTATTGTGCATCTTGAAACAGCCACACCACTAGTTTTCAAAGAGTCCTGTATTTCAGCTGATGTTATTTGTGGGTTTTTCTTTGCATCCCCAAAAGTTGTGGATGACATTTTTTTGGTCTACCTGACCGTGGTTTTGTTTTTACAGAACCCCCGATTTTCTATTTGTTAATCACAGTTTGAACAGTACTGACTGGCATTATCAATCCCTTGGATTTTTTTGTATCTCTTTCCTGTTTTATACAGTTCAACTACCTTTTCCCGGAGATCCATTGACAGTTCGTTTGCTTTCCCCATGACTCACAATCCAGAAATATCAGTGGCTGGTTGAATGATACGAAAGTCTGTCTGGATCCCAGAAACTCATTCAGCTTTTATGCACACAGTGATCACAAGCAATCAGGTCACAGGTGAGGATATTACCTTTAGTAGCCATTAAAACCTATTTGTGTCAACTTCTGTGCATGTTATCAGGCCAAAATCACCAAGTTATGTGAACATTTGATAAGGGTCATTTGGATGTTTTGGGTTGTCATTATGATTTAAAAAGAGAAAGTGGTTTGACAATAAATGGCTTCACCCAACCACTAACCATGAGTGGAGAAAAAGTTTTGGTATTATCATTCATGTTCTCTGGAAAAAGGCCAAGAAAGCAAAAATTATGCTGGAGTATGTAAACTTTTTAGAACAACTGTATTGTAGGAGTTGCTGCTGCCTCAGCAACTTGTTGTGTCCATAAGATTTTCACAGGCAGGAGAATGTTGTGGGCATCTGCTGTGCTGGTGATTGGAGTTCACTCAACAAAAGCTTTGCAGACCAGGTAACAGCTTATCTTTGTAATAAGTTCATTTAGACTTCCTCACGGAAACTGTAAAAATTCCCTAATTATGCTTTTATAACAAGTATCTAAAAGATGGTTATCCAATACTTTTTACTTTACTTATTTTCATGCCAAAGGGAAATGAGGCCAGTTGTGATCTCCATTTCATATTACTACTGCTGGGACAGTTCTTGCCAGATGTGGAAGTGGTGCTGCTTCTCGCATTTTTAGCTATGTATGGGTAGTTGTTAGTGCTGAGCATTCCGATACTGCAAATATCGGGTATCGGCCGATATTCGCTGTATCGGAATTCCGATACCGAGTTCCAATATTTTTGTGATACCGGAAATCGGAATCAGAAGTTCCTATAAGTTCCCAGGCGTGTGCAGTGCGTATGGTTCCCAGGGTCTGGAGGAGAGGAGACTCTCCTTCAGGCCCTGGGATCCATATTCATGTAAAAAATAAAGAATAAAAATAAAAAATATGGATATACTCACCCCTCCGACAGACCCTGGACCTCAGCGGTGCAACCGGCAGCCTCTGTTCCTAAGAATGCAGTGAGCGTAGGACCTGCGATGACGTCGCGGTCTTGTGATTGGTCGCGTGACCGCTCATGTGACTGCAATGTCATCGAAGGTCCTTCACTCACGGCATTCTTAGGAACAGAGGCAGACGCTTGCACCGGTGAGAGCCAGGGTCCGTCGGAGGGGTGAGTATATCCATATTTTTTATTTTTATTCTTTATTTTTTACATGAATATGGATCCCAGGGCCTGAAGGAGAGTTTCCTCTCCTTCAGACCCTGGGAACATCCAGGATAGCTTCTGATATTTGTGTCCCATTGACTTGTATTGGTATCGGGTATCGGTATCGGCGATATCCGATATTTTTTGGATATCGGCCGATCCAATCCGATACCAATACTTTTGAATATCGGAAGGTATCGCTCAACACTAGTAGTTGTGCTTCTTTCATGATACCACATCTATTGCAAGTGCGACTTTTTGATTCAATATACATAACAGCAACAGCCCACAATATAATTGCTCAAAAAGTAATGTCTTCAAATTATTTTTGTTTTGAAAAATTACTATTATCCTGTTACCAAAAATCCTAGCTTAGAATGTTACTTTGTTTGTTAGGTACATGCATAGAAAGTAATTTGTGGCAACAGGCAGCGGTATTGTTTTACTGCATATGGTTTTTAAATTCAATTAAAACAGTTGTAAAATCTTCAT
The DNA here is from genome assembly GCF_051348905.1 of Ranitomeya variabilis. Taxonomy (NCBI): domain Eukaryota; kingdom Metazoa; phylum Chordata; class Amphibia; order Anura; family Dendrobatidae; genus Ranitomeya; species Ranitomeya variabilis. The sequence continues at coordinate 199,885,987 of NC_135236.1, forward strand.
ATCCTTTTTTTTCAATTCATTTGTTTATTTTTCAAGTTATCCCAACCTTGAACAAAATGCAACGTAATGCAAAATGCTAAGTTGCAAGTAGGTACATGTACGTTCACACAGTAAAATACTACAGCAGTGAGAAGTATCGTGGTGGAGCATGTGGTTTATAGATTGGACTGTTAAACCCTACACTCTTGGGCAATTTTCCATTTTTTTTGCTTTCGTTTATTCTACCCCTTCTTCCTGCATTTATCATTCCCTTATTAAACTACTGACCCACCTGCTCCCTCCTCCCACTGTCAGGGACTTTTCCAGTGACTCATGACTCATACAGGGAAAATTGACCTCCTGTTTCTACATAGAGCTTAGAAGGAATCAATTAGTCAGTTTTTAATCATGTGATGCCATAGACTCAATGGAAAAGAGAAGAATTAGCTGGGTAGAAAGGCAAAATGAGCAATTGTAAGCACATAGTACCATATAAACTGAAGATTTCCATTAATTCAGAAGATAAAAATGATGATGGGATTACTTATTTAAGTGGTGAAAATAAATTGAAATTTGTAGGAAATTTCTTTTTGCTTTGACGCCATTTTCCAAGACCTGTAGTGTTTTAATTTTTCGGGATATGGGGCTTGGTGAGGGCTTATTTTTTTGTAAATGAAAGTAACATGGTTAAAAACCACAGCCAGCCCTCCAACTAAATCTGCAGTTGCACGGAACTCTGTCTTGATGCGACGAGGTATATGCGATGAAGGATGAAGTGAATGTTCCAGCTCCTTAAAAATCTTCAAACTTTATTTGATAAAGGTCTGATTTCAGATCGAAACGCGCTGCTTTACCCCTTGGATTGGAGTATTGGAGTTTTTACCGCTGTACAATTTCCTTACATGGACAAATAATGTTTGAAGATTTTTAAGGAGCTGGAACAATCACTTCATCCTTCATTGCTTATTTTTTTGTGCCCTGAGCTGACGTTTTCACTGATACCATCTTGGGGCAGATTTAATCTTTTGATTTACAATTTTGCGATGGTAAAAAAAAGTCATTCTGGCATTAAAAATGTTTTTGTTACGTCGTTTATTGGTCAGATTAATCTATATATATAATCGTCTAAGGGGCACTTCCATCTGTTTGGCTGTTTGTCTTTCTGTCTGTCACGGACACAGCGACGGGCACAGTCCGGCTGTGAATTCGCCCCTTCCTACTCTCTGTCAGTGCCCCCTCCAGTCAGCGCTCCCACAGGGTTAATGGCTGCATTACACCACGGTGTAACGCAGTCCATTAACGCTGATATTAACCCTGTGTGACCAACTTTTTACTATTGATGCTGCATCAATAGTAAAAAGATTTAATGTTAAAAATAATTTAAAAGAAATAAAAAATCATTACATACTCACCTTCCGGCGCCTTTCCCGCTCCTCACGGCGCTCCGAGCGAAGCATTGTGGTCTCGCGAGACCGCTACGTCATCATCTCACGAGACTGCAGTGCATTCTTGTGACTGGAGCGTCGTGAGGAGCATCGCTAAATGCCTCGCCTTGATCCGGGGGCCGACGGAAGGTGAGCATATAACAATTTTTTATTTTAATTCTTTTTTACAGGGATATGGTGCACACATTGCTATATACTATGTGGGCTGTGCTATATACTACGTGAGCTGTGTTATATACTACATCTCTGTGCTATATACTATGTGGGCTGTGCTATTTACTATATCGCTGTGCTATATACCACGTGGGCTGTGTTATATACTGCGTCTCTGTGCTATATACTACGTAGGCTGTGTAATATATTACGTGGCTGGTCAATATACTACGTGGCTGTGTTATATACTGTGTGAGCTGTGCTATATACTACATGAGCTGTGCTATATACTACGTGGCTGTGTTATATACTACGTGGGCTGTGTTATATACTATGTGGGCTGTGCTATATACTGCGTCTCTGTGCTATATACTACGTGGGCTGTGCAACATTTTACATGGCTGGGCAATATACTATGTGGCTGTGTTATATACTGCGTGAGCTGTGCTATATACTACATAGCTGTGCAATATATTACATGGCTGGGCAATATACTATGTGAGCTGTGCTATATACTATGTGGGCTGTGTTATTCACTGCATGGGCTGTGCTATATACTACGTGGGCTGTGTTATACACTGTGTTGGCTGTGCTATATACTGCGTGGGCTGTGCTATATACTACGTGGGCTGGGCTATATACTATGTGAGCTGTGCTATATGCTATGTGGGCTGTGCAATATATTACGTGGCTGTGCAATATACTATGTGGCTGTGTTATATACTGCGTGAGCTGTGCTATATACTACGTGAGCTGTGCTATATGCTACGTAGCTGTGCAATATATTACGTGGCTGGGCAATATACTGCATGAGCTGTGCTATATTGTTGTGAATTCTGCTTTCGGGTTCCCTCCGGTGGTAGTAGGTGGTAATGCAGTTGTCCCTGGGTTGCAGTCCTGGTCAGGTGTGTCTGCTGATTTCAGTTCTGACTGGGGTATTTAGGTGTGCAGGATTCATTAGTCCTTGCCAGTTGTCAATTGTTGTTGGGAGGTGTAGGACCTCTGCCTGGTTCCTCCTGCCTTTCTGCCAAATCAGCAAAGATAAGTGTCTGGGTTTTTTTTCCTGTGGCACACATGCTGTGTGCTTCACAATTCAGTGCTATTCTTTGTGTTTTTCTTGTCCAGCTCAGATTGTGTCAGTATTTTATCAGTCTTGTTGGATTCTCTGGAGTGCAGATATACATTCCATGTCTTTAGTTAGATTGTGGAACTTTTTGTATTATCTGTTGTGGATATTTTTGGAAGGGTTTTAATACAAACCGCCTAGTAATCTGTCCTATCCTTTCCTATTTAGCTAGAGTGGCCTCTTTTGCTAAATCCTGTTTTCTACCTGCGTGTATCTATTCTTCTCCTACTCACAGTCATTATTCGTGGGGGGCTGCCTATCCTTTGGGGGTCTGCTCTGAGGCAAGATAGCATTCCTATTTCCATCTGTAGGGGTATTTAGTCCTCCGGCTGTGTCGAGGTGTCTAGGGTTTGTTAGGCACACCCCATGGCTACTTCTAGTTGCGGTGTTAGTTCAGGATTTGTGGTCAGTACAGGTTCCACCGACTCCAGAGAAAGTTTTCATGTGGCTCCAAGGTCACCAGATCATAACAGTACAACTGGCCCATAATGAGTTAAATGCATCTCAGAAGAAGGGAAGAAAGGTGTTGAGCCATTTTTTTTCTGCAGTCTGTTCTGTCTTTTCTTCCCTCTTTATTTATGGGTGGCTGAGGAGTCTTGTGCCAGCATGGATGTTCAGGAATTAGCTTCTCGTGTAGACAAGCTTGCTGCTAGGGTACAGGGTATTTCTGATTATATTGTTCAGACTTCTGCTTTAGAGCCGAAGATTCCTACTCCTGATTTGGTTTTTGGTGATAGGTCCAAATTTTTGGGTTTTAAAAACAATTGTAACCTGTTTTTTGCACTGAGACCGCGATCCTCCGGTGATTCCATTCAGCAGGTTAAAATTGTCATCTTCCTGCTGCGTGGCGATCCACAGGATTGGGCATTTTCCCTGGAATCTGGGAATCCGGCCTTGCTTAATGTAGATTCCTTTTTTCAGGCTTTAGTATTATTATATGATGAACCTAATTCTGTGGATCAAGCGGAGAAAACCTTGTTGGCCCTGTCTCAGGGTCAAGAGGCGGCAGAATTGTATTGTCAGAAATTTAGAAAAAGGTCTGTGTTGACTAAATGGAATAATGATGCTTTGGCGGCAATTTTCAGAAAGGGTCTTTCTGAATCCACTAAAGATGTTATGGTGGGGTTTCCCACGTCTTCCGGTCTGAGTGTTTCTATGTCTCTGGCCATTCAGATTGATCGGCGCTTGCGGGAGCGTCAAACTGTGCGCGCTGTGGCGTCGCCCTTAGAGCAAAGTCCTTGCGGTCAGTACAGGTTCCACCGACTCCAGAGAAAGTTTTCATGCGGCTCCAAGGTCACCAGATCATAACACTATATACTATGTGAGCTGTGCTTTATACTATGTGAGTTGTGCTATATACTACGTGGCTGTGCTATATACTACGTGAGCTGTGCTATATACTATGTGGCTGTGTTATATACAACGTGGGCTGTGATATACACTGCGTCTCTGTGCTATATACTACATGGGCTTTGCAATATATTATGTGGATGGGCAATATACTATGTGGCTGTGTTATATACTGCGTGAGCTGTAATATATACTACGTATCTGTGCAATATATTACGTGGCTGGGAAATATACTGTATGAGCTGTGCTATATACTATGTGAGCTGTGCTATATACTATGTGAGCTGTGCTATATACTACATGGCTGTGTTATGTACTACGTGGGCTGTGTTATAAACTATGTGGCTTGTGTTATATACTACGTGGGCTGTGCTATACACTGCGTGGGCTGTGCTATATACTGCATGTGCTGTTATACACTGCGTGGGCTGTGTTATATACTATGTGGGCTGTGCTATATACTACATTGGCTGTGTTATTCACTGCATGGGCTGTGCTATATACTACGTGGGCTGTGCTATATACTATTTGGCTGTGCTATATGCTACATGGCTGTGTTATATGCTACATGGCTGTGCTATATGCTACATGGGCTGTGCTATATGCTATGTGGGCTGTGTTATATACTATGTGGCCTGTGCTATATACTACGTGGCCTGTGCTATATGCTATTTGGGCTGTGTTTTATGCTACGTGGGCTGTGGTATATTTCTCTGCTGTATCTGTGTATCATGAATCGTGGTATGTGTTAAAGAGGGGGGCCCACTGAGATTCTTTCGCCCAGGGCCCTCAAAAACCTGGAGCCGGCTCTGGCTTCACTGATTGTTCGCGGACGGCCGGGCGTGACCAATCAGCGACAGGCACCTTCCGGCTGCGAATTGGCGCAGAACTTGAACCCCACTTCGCTAATTGGTCGTGCCCGGCCGGCTGAATCCTGTGTATAAATTGCACTATTCTGAAAACTTCATAAATAAACTATATACATATTCTAGAATACCTGATGCGTTAGAATCGGGCCATCATATAGTTTATTTTATATTTTGATAGATCGGATATTTGTGAACACAGAGATACCAAATATGTGTATTTTTGTGTTGTTTTATTTTCAATGGGACAAAATGGGTGATTTGAATGTTTGATTTTTTTTCATATTTTTAAAGATCTATTTTTTTTACTTTTAACTATATTTTATAGTCTCCACTCTCCTTAGGGGACTTGAAGCTGGGATCATCTAATTGGTTGTGCTATACACAGCAGTGCATTAGCATTGCTATGTATAGCAAAAATCATGATCTCCCATGAACATCGGCCAGGTGTGGGGAAAGATACGGGCTCAGCATGCGAGCCTGCATCAAAGGCAGGGACATGACACATGATGTAAATGCACATCATATGTCATTAAGGGGTTAAAATATGTACTTAAAAATATAAATGTATCCATTATGTATCCATTTATTTTTCCATCTTATAAAATATATATATTTTTTAAATGCAACCCCCAGGACAGTATGAGTCATGAAGAGCTCATTAGTTTTGTGTCCCAAAATTGAGCACCTGCAAAAGGCCACTATATTTGCGTTCTGTTTATTATTCTAATATTTCACTACTACAACAAAGAAGTGTCCAACAAAAAATGAAAATCTTTAACAACATGCACACTATGTGAAGGAGACAGACAATTTAAAATTTCTGGACTGAGAAGATTTGTGTTTTATTTAAATAAAAAATTGTCTGTGAGACACAAGCCTATGTTTTAGGAATCTTGGTTAAAATTAAGACACAGGGTATTCATCTGCCCTCCTGGTTTACAATTGCAGTCCATCAAAATGAAAAAAATGCTGTAAATAAAGTTTTGTTACTGCAGTGTATCACAGATCAATGAATTTACAATCACATTTACTATGCAGCTACAGCAACACGCTTTCTCATTTGGATTTTTAGAATATTATTCATTGGCTGAATACCACTCCTATTTTGAATGTGCTTCACTAGTGCAGCAGTATAAACAAAATCCAATGTTTTGCCTTTTTCTATCCTTATGTGGAGTTTTGTGCACTGATCTCTATCCTTACATTGTAAACACATAACATGGTGCTGCTTAGGCTACTTTCACACATCAGGTTTTTTGCATCAGGCACAATCCGACGAATTAAAAAAAAAAGGATCCGTTTTTTTTCCCGCCAGATCTGTTTTTTCTCATAGAGTTGTATTAGTGCCGAATTGCGCCTGATGTCCCAACGTTTCATCCGGTTTTTGCGGGATCCGTCAAAAATTAGTTTTCCAGCAGATGGAGAAAATGTCCAGAGCAAAGTTTTTTCTGTCTGGCTGATCCGGCCAAAAACTTATGAAATGCAGGTAGAAATGGCCAAATCCGGCAACCGGATCCAGTTTTTTCTACAGAAATCATGCATTTTCCATTCTGGAAAAAAACTCTCTCTCTCTGCCGCCCCGGAACAGGAAGTCACTGTATTCCCAGGTAAAAAACAAAAGTTTTTCACTATTTGCGCCGGATCCATTTTTTTAATAAAATTAGTCGGATTGTGCCTGAAACAAAAATCCTGATGTGTGAAAGTAGCCTTAGCCGGCCCCTACTTTTTCACTGATTGTAATAGTCCCCCATTACTGAGAGCGTAAGACCATGTAATGTGATAGCTGTAGGTCATTATGGGGAAGCCCTCCTGGTTGCGCCTGCTGTCAATAACCTACTCAGTCACTCTACACCAGAATGTGAGTTTGCATCAAAGATTGTGTTTGGCCAAACCACGTGAATCGAATTACATACTGTTCAAATTCCTGGGAATTTCAGGAAATTTAAGTCAAAGTCGATTCTCCATGGATTGATTCTTTCATCTCTATTAGTAGATTCTTATAAAAGCATCATGTTAGCAGAAGGGTATATTGAGATTACGAATCTTATTTTTTTTCCCTCTAGAAATTACATATCAAACTTAGACCTGCGGAACCAAATCGGACTTGCAGTGCAATTATATTTGGCCTTTGAGAAAATACCCAATGCCTACTAGAGTTAGAAATAAACACCATAATCCTGTGCTCTAGTGATGAGCGAACGTGCTCAGATAACGTGTTGTCCAAGCAGGCTCCGGTGTTATCCGAGTATCTTGGGTGTGCTCGAATAATATTATATATTTGTGTAAATATATATATATATATGGACAGTAGACATGTGTTGCGGCTGTCTATTGCCCCAAAACAACCGAGCATGCTTGGACGACACGTTATCCAAACATGTTCACTCATCACTACCTTGCACCTAATTTATTCTTTCTTTGTTTCTTTTATGGTTAACATAGATTTTGAAGATAATCAAGTGGCAGCAGAAAAAGTCTACTATTTTTTAATACTAAGAACTGGTGACACAATCAGGAAATGTCCATTTGTTTTACAATACAGCTCTTCATAGCAAAGACTACAGCAGGCTCCCATCCCCTTTTGAATGTACCTCTGACCCAACGCTAGAGCCAGAAGAGTGGAGCTTTTCTTTATATACTCCAGTTGACATTGTTCAGGTCATAACAGAATGTGATAGATCTTAATTCTCTTTGATGTCGTACAGCTTATAGCTGGAAATAAAGGATCTCCTCATATCAAACAGAAATATAAAACAGTCCCATTATCTCATTAGATTCATTCTTGATGCTTAAACCATCCCTTGATGATTAGGAGAAAAAAAAAGAACTAAGAAAGAAGCCATGTTTTACTATATCGTTCACTGTGAAGTAGATAAATACTAAAAAAAAACAGTTTTTTTTTTCTTTTTTCTTTGATCGGCAATGAGCAGAAGTAAATAAACAGAAATACTCCATTATAGAAGAGAGTGGTACATTCAACCTCTGGGTTGACAGTTTCTGTTTAATCCAATCTTTGAAGTATATCTGTGAGGGGAACAGGAAGTCAATTCTCACAGAGTCCAACAGTTCTGAAGACCTAGGGGCCTATTTTAAAGTGTGTGAAGTGGTGAATCCACATACTTCCACTTAAAAAACACATTCCCATTATTCTCCAATTATAAACATTCACTAGTATCCTTTTTTCTAAGACTTTCATCCTGCCCTTCCTTTTCTACAAATAAAAAATAAATCTATTACAGAATAAACTTTTGTGAAACTGCATTTTGTCGTTAAAAACTTGGCAATATCTCATATATGCTTTTTTTTATTATTAATAAACACTAGTTGCAGTACTAACAACCTTAAAAATTAAAATTTAAAAGTTTCTTATTTTTAACACTTTCTGATCATTTTTGATCAACATTTCCAGTACTGTGCAAAAGAGGCAGGTGTGGAAAAATCCTGCAGGGTAAGAATGCTTTTTCAAAAATAGAAACAAATGGTAAATTAATGAACAAAAGAGAAATCTAAATCAAACTGATAATTGGTTTGACTACTCTTTCACTTCAATACAGCATCAAAACATTAATTCTTCTAAATACACTTGCATACAGTTTTTGAAAGGATTCAGAAGAAAGGTTGTTTGGAACATCTTGGAGAACTAATCAAAGATCTTCTGTGGATATAGGCTCCAGTTTCTTCATGTAATCAAACACAGACTCAATTATGTTGTTGACTTCAGTTCTCTATGGGAACAATATTATAACTTCTAGGACTCCTTCTTCTTTACTTTGAAGTTCTCAATGACATTGACTGTATGTTTGGGGTCGCTGTTCTGCTGCAAAATAAATTTGGAGCTGACCACCTTAGGGTACTGTCACACAGTACCATTTTAATCGCTACGACGGCACGATCCGTGACGTCGCAGCGATCGTATGATTATCGCTCCAGCGTCGTAGACTGCGGTCACACGTTGCAATCACGGCGCTGGAGCGATGCCGAAGTCCCCGGTAACCAGGGTAAACATCGGGTAACTAAGCGCAGGGCCGCGCTTAGTAACCCGATGTTTACCCTGGTTACCAGCGTAAACGTAAAAAAAACAAACAGTGCATACTTACATTCCGGTGTCTGTCCCCGGCGTTCTGCTTCTCTCCACTGTGTAAGCGCCATAGCCGGAAAGCAGAGCGGTGACGTCAGACGTCACCGCTGTGCTCGCTTTCCGGCTGGCAGACGCTCACACAGTGGAGAGAAGCTGAGACGCCGGAGGACAGACACCGGAATGTGAGTATGTACTGTTTGGTTTTTTTACGTTTACGCTGGTAACCAGGGTAAACATCGGGTTACTAAGCGCGGCCCTGCGCTTAGTTACCCGATGTTTACCCTGGTTACAAGCGAACACATCGCTGGATCGCTGTCACACACAACGATCCAGCGATGTCAGCGGGTGATCAAGCGACGAAAGAAAGTTCCATACGATCTGCTACGACGTACGATTCTCAGCAGGATCCCTGATCGCTGCTGCGTGTCAGACACTGCGATATCGTAACGATATCGCTAGAACGTCACGAATCGTACCGTCGTAGCGATCAAAATGGTACTGTGTGACGGTACCCTTACTGATGGTATTGTATGGATAAGTGGATAAGTATCTGCATGTATTTTGCAGCATTAGGGACACAATAGCGACTAGAGATAAGCAGATAAGAAAAAATTTGATTATGTCTTTTCATGCATTTTTTCCCTGGGTTTTTAAGGTACGAATTTAGTGTCCCTTCTTGTGTTTTCGGATCTCTCTAGTTCCAAGAGCATAATAAACACAAAATATTTTAAAAAAATAATAAAATTAGTTAACTCACCTCATCTGCATTTGCTGGACATGTAAGCTGTTTCTGCTCTGCAAGAACCTGAGACTATTACCCAGACCTCCCTGGCTGAGATAAGGCTTGGACTAAGCAAGGACTTATTCGTGTCAAGTATCCACAAGAATAATTGTGCTTCATAGACTTTCTGCGAGATTGCATTTTCCTCTGAAGTTTCCTATAGACTGCTGAGCTGCATTTGATATTTGCACCAAGTGTTGTGGACTTGAGTTTCTCTCTGCAGCTGTTTGAATCACCGTGTGATAATATAGACTTTACCACTTATAAAACTGTGTCCTGTAGTTGTCTTGTTCCACGCAAAGAGTCTCCTGAGTTATCCCCTATAATTATTACTGGATACTCTAGCCTAAAAAAAAAGAGACTGCTGGAACAATGACTGCAGAAAGCAGACTAGAGCAGGTGTTTTCCATAATTAGATCACTGCAGAAAGATGTGAAAGGTCTGCAAAAGAAGTTTGGAAGCTTTGAACTCAATCAACAATTGTTTGGACAGACTTTACAGGACTTAAGCACCCGCATGGCAGCCCAGGAAAACAAACTTGCTGGCACAGAGTCCCAGTATGGACGGGCTTTTCAGGACATAAGCACGCAAATAGCTGCACAAGCGACTTTTCCCTCTGGGCAACTGCCACCAGCTAGCCCACCTATGTTGCCCCCATTCAGATATAATGGTGATCGTGACAGATTTCATGGCTTTGTGAATCAATGTATGCTATATTTTGATGTGCATGCTGACCGTTTTCCTAATGATAGATTCAAAGTATTGTGTGTAATAATGCTGCAGACCGCACGAGCGCTCGCCTGGGCGAATCCGATTATTGAGTCTCGTGACCCACGGTTAAATAACTTGGATGATTTCTTGGCCGCTATGGCATTAATGATGATCCTAATCGCCGTGCAACCGCTGAATCTGCTTTGTTGTCTTTATGCCAGGCAAAACGTTCTGTTATTGAGTATGCTACTGAATTCAGGAGATTAGCGGTAGATACCAATTGGGACAGTTATGCACAATTGCCTATTTTTAAAAGGGGTCTGTCTAGTATTGTAAAAGATGAACTAGCTCGCTCTGAGTCAACACAAGAGCTAGAGACATTTATACAGCATCGTGTGCGCATTGACATTCGCCTTACTGAGCGTAGGCAGGAGAAGTTTGCTGCATATAACCGTATTTCTAACTTTTCCCTTCCTTCCAAAGAGCCTGCAGGTAAAACATCTCGGGAGGTGGAGGAGGTGCCCATGCAAATTGATTCCGTTCAGAGGCACGAGATCAATGAGCGCCGGGAGCATCGCCTTCGTGAAAGTATATGTTTCTACTGCGGCCAGTCTGACCACTTCTTGATCAATTGTCCTAAGTGTCCTAGACGGCCTAACAAGGTGCTAGCAGCAGTAGAGGAGTATGACAACTGTGATGATGAATCTGACATTTCTGAATGTAGCCTGCCTTTAAACGCTGTATTCCATTCACTTTCTATGACTTCACCCCCCAAGGAGCTTAAGGAAAATAACCCTCTCCCTATTAAGATCCTGTATAAGGACAGTGGATTTCCAGTGCAGCTATGATTGACTCTGGTGCAGGTGGAAATTTCATGGATATCACATTTGCCAAGGAACATGGTATTGAAATTCAGCAAAGAGCCTCTCCAATTACCATGGAAACAGTGGATGGGTCACCTTTAATCTCTGAGCCTGTGGATCAGGAGACTGTACCCCTTAAAATTTTGTTGGAGCCTAATCATCAGGAGCAACTTTCTTTCTTGATAGTTTCTTCTCATTTTCCTATGATTTTAGGCATTCCTTGGTTGAGTTCTCAGAACCCAATTATCAACTGGGAGACCAAGGAGATTATCTTTCCAACAAGGAGCAACTCAGCATTAACAGAAGCTGTCCCTGAGTCCACGGCTACAGAACCACATGTACAGGTATTTTCTTTACCTCCAGCATATAAAGAGTTCTCTGACATCTGTGACAAGAAGAATGCAGATCAGCTTCCTCCACACAGGCATTATGACTGTCCCATTGAGTTGCTTCCTGGGGCAGCTATTCCTTTTGGTAACATATACCCTTTGGCGGCACCTGAGCTTCAAGCCTTAAAGGAGTACATTGATGAAAATCTGGCCAAAGGCTTCATATGTCCTTCTTCCTCACCAGCAGGGGCACCTATCTTTTTTGTAAAGAAGAAGGATGGGACCCTGAGACCCTGTGTTGACTATCGGGAACTCAATAAGGTAACCATACGAAACCGTTACCCTTTGCCTCTGATTCCCGAATTACTGGAAAGAGTCCGCCATGCTAAGGTGTTCTCTAAACTGGATCTTTGTGGGGCTTATAATTTGGTGCGTATTCGTCCAGGGGATGAGTGGAAGACAGCATTCAGATGCCGGTATGGACACTTTGAATCTCTTGTGATGCCCTTCGGTCTTTGTAACGCCCCTGCAACATTTCAACACCTTGCTAATGACATTTTCAGAGATTTGTTGGACCAGTTTGTAGTGATCTATTTGGACGATATACTAATCTTTTCTGACTCTCTACAGGAACATGAAGAACATGTCAAAACTGTTTTAAGACGTCTGAAAGAGAACCATCTGTATATTAAGCCGGAGAAATGCGAGTTCCATCGTTCTGAGATACAGTTCTTAGGTTATATTATCTCTCCCCAGGGGCTGAACATGGAATCTGGTAAGATTCAGGCTATCCTTGACTTGCCGGTGCCCAAGAACGTTAAGGAGGTCCAACGTTTTATTGTTTTATTGGTTTTGCAAATTTCTACAGACGCTTCATTTGGAATTTTTCTGATATTGTTCGTCCCATTACTTCCTTGACAAAGAAGGAAAAGCCCTTTAAGTGGTCATCACAGGCTCAAGAAGCTTTTGATCGGCTTAAGATCTGTTTCACATCAGCACCGCTGTTGATACACCCAGATCCAACACTTTCTTTCATTGTGGAGGTGGACGCTTCTGATAATGCTTTGGGGGATATTCTCTCCCAAAGAACTGGAGAGAAGGGTCTGCTACATCTTTGTGCTTTCTTTTCCCGTAGACTAACCTCAGCAGAGAAGAATTACGACGTGGGAGACAAGGAATTGCTGGCTATTATTGCGGCTTTAAAAGAATGGAGGCATCATCTGCAAGGAGCTGCACAACAGATCATAGTGCTAACTGACCATCGCAATTTAGAGTTCCTTAGATCCGCTAGATGTCTTTCTCCTCGTCAGGCTTGTTGGAACTTATTTTTAAATCAATTTAACTTTGTTATCTCGTACCGTCCAGGTTCTCGTAATGGGAAGGCTGATGCTTTATCCCGAATTCATGCTGCAGATTCCGTACCTGGAGCCCCATCCAAGACCATTCTATCTGATGCCAATTTCATTGGAGTTATTCATGATCAGGACTTGTGGAAGGAGTGCAGGGAGGCCTATGACGGTGATGTATTTCTGGCCAACCCACCTGTGGATATTAATCTTGTCTTTAAGGGTGGCATGTGGTTCAGAGATCGACGTATCTATGTCACTGAGGTCGTCCATCTGCAGATCCTCAAGTTGGTACATGACTCCAAGTTGGCTGGTCACAGGGAGGTACAGAAGACACAAGAGTTCCTGAGCTGATTCTTATGGTGGCCAACTTGCCTGAAGGATACCAAGGACTATGTTCTCTCTTGCGAGGTATGTGCTCATTACAAGATTCCTCATGTGGCACCTATGGGTCTTCTACAACCATTACCTGTTCCGTCCCACCCTTGGGGGTCTATATCAATGGACTTTATTGTGGAGCTGCCTACATCGGGGGGCATGAATACAATCACGGTGGTAGTTGATCGCCTGACTAAAGCTGCTCATTTTGTTCCATGCACCGGCCTCCCCTCAGCTAAAGATACAGTGAACTTGGTTATACAGAATGTCTTTCGGCTGCATGGGGTTCCGGATGAGATCATCTCTGACTGTGGAGTGCAGTTCACTTCAAGATTCTGGAAGGGGTTTTGCTCTGCACTCAATATTAATGTCTATCTCTCTTCCGCTTACCATCCCCAGACAAATGGTCAGACTGAGCGTACCAACCAGACGCTGGAACAATATCTAAGGTGCTATGTTAGCCATCTCCAGGATGATTTGTTGGAGTTGCTGCCGTTAGCCGAATTTTCATATAACAATTCTCAGAGCGCCTCCACTAAATTTACACCTTTCTTTGCCAATCTGGGTTATCATCCGTGTATCTTACCTAGGTCTCCAATTAATTCTCCGGTTCCGGCAGTGGAGGAAAGGATGACTGCGATTAGGCAAAATCTGGAGGTTCTGAAGGAATCCCTGACCACAGCTCAAGAACGCTATAAGAGATAGATTCCGTAAACCTGCACCCATGTTCAAGGTAGGAGATTCCGTGTGGTTATCAACTAAGAATCTGAAGTTAAACGTTCCTTCACAAAAACTTGGACAGAAATTCATTGGCCCTTTCAAGATCAACGGTATTGTGAGCTCTGTGGCCTGCCGGCTGAAGCTGCCTAGGACTATGAAGGTACACCCAGTTTTTCATGTATCTTTACTAAAGCCTGTATCTCCTAATACCTTCCAGGGACGTGTTGTGCCGTGTTGTGCCACCTCCTCCACAGCCTGTGGTGATTGATGGGCAAGAACAATTTGTGGTGGAGGAAATTGTTGATTCCAGGATTCGCAGGAATCGGCTCCAATATCTGATAAGATGACAGGGATATCCCCCTGAGGAAGACTCTTGGGAACCTGTGGAAAACATCAATGCCCAACAGAAGATTTCTCGCTTTCATCAGAGATTCCCTGAGAAACCAGGTCCAGGATCGTTCTGAGGCCGTTTCTTAGGAGGGAGTAATGTCAGGACTCTGAACATTTTTTTTACCTGTTGTGCATTACTGCCCTTTTCCAAGATGGCATCTTTGGTCTCATGTGCACTGTGTCTTCCTGTTATAAAACTCCACCCCAGCCTTCAGTCTGTGCTAGAGTATTCTGCCTTGCATCCAGCTCCTGACCTCTGGTGACTCCCTGGCTATATACCTGCTCCTGTGAACCTGTGGGGTTATCCTGCTACTCTGCTCTGAGTTCCTGCTGCATAAACCAGTTCCAGTAATCCTTCTTCATCTGCTGCTCGTGTTTGCTTCCATCTGCATTTGCTGGACATGTAAGCTGTTTCTGCTCTGCAAGAACCTGAGACTATTACCCAGACCTCCCTGGTTGAGCTAAGATATTATTTGAACTGCCTTATAAGCATATCTATCTGTGTTGTGGACTAAGCAAGGACTTATTCGTGTCAAGTATCCTCAAGTATAATTGTGCTTCATAGACTTTCTGTGTGATTGCATTTTCCTCTGAAGTTTCCTATAGACTGCTGAGCTGCATTTGATATTTGCACCAAGTGTTGTGGATTTGAGTTTCTCTCTGCACCTGTTTGAATCACCGTGTGATAATATAGACTTTACCACTTATAAAACTGTGTTCTGTAGTTGTCTTGTTCCACGCAAAGAATCTCCTGAGTTATCCCCTATAATTATTGCAGATGCCATCTGGCCTGTGATCCATTGGTGTCCGTCTTTTTAGGCGTTCATAAAAGTGCCATTGGCCACAGTTTTGTGCACTTCTGAAAAGAAGGACACCGCAGAACAGAGGCCAGAAGGAGTCCAGAGTAACTTTGCTGCCTCATTATAGTGAATGGATACCTCTGGGTTTTCATCTGAATCACATCACTCAGAGATTTAGATGGAAACCCCAAAGTAAGTGCTCAACGTAGAGTGCCAGATAAATGTGAATTCAAATGCTATGTAAAATGTTCCCAATAAAAGCTTCAAATCAATCCAGAAAAAAAGCAAATCCTCTCTTGGTGCATGTTACTGGTAGTAAAAAGGCTCTGAAAAAGCGAAATAACTCCTCACCTGCCAAAGAAATTCAGCAAATTCTGCGCTCTCAAATTCGAATGCCCTCCTATCTTCTGAGCCCCACAGTGTACCTGAACCACAGATAGCATCCACGTTTGGCATTTCTGAAGTGATGAGAGCCCACATAACTTACGAGTGCCTCCAGAAGAACGGGCTGGGCATAATGTACTGGTGACTGCAAAGTACTGGTCACTACAGCGTACTGGTCACTACAGCGGCAGTTTGCAATTTTCACTTGGCAACATTCATTACTGTTTGGTTATGGAAAATACCCATGGAGTCAAAATCAGCAATACACCTGTAGATTAATACCCAAGGGGTATAATTTTAAAAATGGGGTCACTTGAAGGGGGATTCAACTGCACCCATAGATGAATTCATTGAGAGGAGTAGTTTGTAAAATGGGGTCAATTATTGGGGTTCTGCAATTCTGGCATCCATGGCCTCTCCCAGTGGGTCATGGTACCTGCACACCATAACAGTAAAATTTGGCGCTCCTTGCCTTCTGAGCTTTGCACTGTGCATGAAAAATATTTCCTGATTACATGTAGGGGAAAATATGGACCTCAGTTTGTTGTAAAAAAAATGTCCTTTTAGCCCTTAGAAAAATTAAAAACTTGGAGCTAAAACAACATTTTTGTGAGGAAAATGTGATTTTATTATTTTCAAAGCTTAACATTATAAGCTTCTGTGAAGCACCTGGGGGTTCAAGGTGCTTTCCACACAACTAACTACATTCCTTGAGGGGTCTGTTTTCCAAAATAGGGTCAATTGTGGGGGGTCTCCACAGTTTATGCACATCAGGGGCTCTCCAAAAGGGACATGAAGTATGCTAATGATTCCAGGAAATTTTACATTCAAAAAGTCAAATGATGCTCCTTCACTTCTGAGCTCTGCTGTGTGCCCAAACAGTAGTTTTGTCCCTCATATAGGGTAGCGGCATACTCAGAAGAAATTGCACAACAAATTGTTTGGTGCAATTTCTCATGCTACCCTTATGTAAATGCAAAATGTTGTGCTGAAAACATACTTGTGGGAAAAGTTTAGTTTTTAAATTTTTACGGCTCAATGTTATAAACTTCTGTGAAGCACCTGAGAGTTCAATGTGCTCACCACACATCTAGATCAGTTCCCTGAGGGGTCTAATTTCCAAAATGGTGTCAATTGTGTGGATTTTTCACTGTTTAGGTACATGAGAGGCTCTCCAAATGCGACTTGGCGTCCACCAATTGTTACAGCAAATTTTGCATTCAAAAAATCAAATGGCGCTCCTTCCCATCCGAGTTCTGCCATGTGCTAAAACAGTGGCTTTCTCCCTCATAGAGGGTGTTGGCATACTCAGAAGAAATTGTACAACACATTTTGTGGTCCATTTTTTCCCATTACCCTTGTCAAAATAAGAAAAAATTGGATCTGAAGTACATTTTTTGGGAAGAAAAATTAAATGTTCATTTTTTTCCACATTCCAAAAATTTCTGTGAAGCACCTGAATGGTTAATAAACTTCTTAAATGTGGTTTTGAGCACCTTGAGGGGTGCAGTTTTTTAGAGTGGTGTCACTTTTGGTAATCTTCTATCATATAGACCCCTCAAAATGACTTTAAATGTGTCATGGTCCCTTAAAAAATATGGTATTGTTAAAATGAGAAATCGCTGGTCAAATTTTAACCCTTATAAATTCCTACGAAAAAAAAATTGGGGACAAAATTGTGCTGATATAAATTAGAGATGTCTGACATGTTACTTATTAAGTATTTTGTGTGACATATATCTGTGAGTAAAGGGCATGAAAATTCAAAGTTGAAAAACTTCAACACTTTCAACATTTTTGCAAATTTCCATTTTTTCCACAAACAAATGCAAGTTGTATCAAATACATTTTACCCCTATCATGAAGTTCAATATGTCATGAAAAAACAGTGTCAGAATCACCAGAATCCATTGAAGCATTCCAGAGTTATAACCTCATAAAGAGACAGTGTAAATTTACATTAAAATTGTAAAAATTGGTCATTAACGTACAAACTACCCTTGGGGGTAAAGGGGTTAAGAGAACTTCTTGCCAGACATCTCCGAATACTGCATGGATGTAACTGTGTCCCACTGGTTGCTACCAGGTCTGAGTTGATGGCACTGCTGGACATCTTCTGATTTCGTAGATAAGTAAGCATACTGTATGTTCATCTGCTGCAGTAAGTTTCCTTGGCCGACCACTGCAGGCACATATTTATTCAATTTGCAATACCATCAGGAAGGCGTCTGATTGGTTCCAATTTTTTTTCTGCAGCAGGACAATTACCCCAAACATACAGCCATTTTCATTAAGAACTATCTACAACATAATAAAGAGGAACAAATCTTAGAAGTGATGATATGGCACCCACAGACACCTGCTTCATACATTCTGGACTTTGTCTGGAATTACGTTAAAAATAAATGGATTGCATAAGCCTACATCAGCAGAAGATCTGTTGTTATTGTTAGCTCTCCAAGATGTTTGGAATACTCTCCGTGCTGAGTTCCTTCAAAAACTGTGTGTACATGTACCAAGAAGAATTGATGTTTTGATGCTGTTTTGAAATCAATGGATGGTTGCACCAAATATTGATTTGATTTAGACTTTTTTTTGTTCATTCCTTTTTCTTTTTTTAATTTATGAAAATAAACTATAAACACTTCTATTTTTGAAAGCAATCTTACTCTGCTGCATTTTTTCATGTCCACCTAATACTGTGCACACTAATGTATATTTTTAGCATTTTTACATAAATATCTAATTTTCTTATAAACTTTTGCATCATGTAAAGGAATTCTAGCTTAAAGCATTTATCCAATGAGATGGTGCTACATGTGGTGGGCAGCATTAGTGAGTTGCTTGACTGCTGCTTGATTCAATCTCTTTCTAACCGTGGCACATTGCATAAAATAATTTCCATCATAGCAAAATATAAAATTATGAGCTAGTAATGAATTATCATAATATTGGTTTGATTATAGACCATGAGTAGACTGATCATTCAGACATTAGTGAATAACTAACGGGTTCATGTCAAGAAAGACCCCACAGCCTCTTATTGATTAGAGAATCCTCTAATGGGTTTTCCCATGTATACGCTTTTAACTAACTAAGCATGGCTGTGTAAAATAATAAAATAATTTGTTACTTACACACTATCGGTTTAGCGCTGTCATTCATCTGAAGAGTTCTGAGCTCAGTGATTGGGTGCAGTATTGTTGATGTGATTTTACTGCTTCAGCGTGATCAAATGTAATGCATATAACTGTGACATTAGAGTCATATAAGGCAATATCATATAAAGTGCACAATTCACTCACTCAGCAATAATATGACCAGAGCATTAGTACAAAAGTAGTAATGTAGAATTAGGTTAATTTAATGTACAGTAGAAGGCTGGTGTCAAGTGCATGTATATATGTGTTGTGATGCTGAGATATCCACCTTCCTCATTTAAGTTCATAAAGTATCTATGTTTTTTACAACTTACCAACATAGGGACACAACTAACATAGTGTTTCCCCTTAACAACCATGAAAAAGAGAAGGTACTTAACCGTAACTGAAGAAATGGCCTTTGCCTTGTTATAATTGGTTTGTGGTCAGAATAGATCTCATTTAGTCCTTATTAAAGTTGAAAATGGCTCTACGAGCAAACTAAAGATAAATATACAAATTATAAGGAGAGCCATGAATTTTCCATGAATTTTGAGATGCAGTCACTTTAAAATTAGATTGTGGTGCTATTTCTACTCTGTATATTATAATATTGTTCTAATCTAATGAAATTGTATTAGCAAATTTCACAGGAAATGAAAATGTATAATGCTGTTCATTTTTAAATCATGAAGCGTAAAGTAGTAGCAGATGTATGTGGCACACTGCAGAATAAAAAGTATATAATTTAAAGATTAAACCCTTTAAGGTTTAGGCTAAAGTTGGATCCTCGTCATTACATCTATATATTAAATATTTTGTGCCAGAATTTTAATATAATGGATTGCATTTTTTTTTTTTTTTTAAGATTTTTATGGTTAGCCATCATAAATAGCATATCAAATTTACTTTACAGGCTCATTCTATAACTATCTTAAAATAGCAGTATTATTCATGCATAATGCTATTTTAAGAGACAGAGGTGATTGTAGCCTTTCTACTGCCTGAGGCAGGAAGTGAAATGACACGCAAGGTACATCAGGTAACCTCGGGTAGGGCATGTATATATGATATGCTCATTTTCCTAGTCCATCCTCCAGTCAAGGAAAATCATTATTATCAGAAGACATATTTTTTTTTAATAAGGCACGGCTTTAAAAGTTCTGCAGTTTCAATAAATATATGTACATTTTGTATAAATAAGTTAAAAAGTCACACAATTCTCTAATATGCTTTCCTACGTCACTTCTCATGGTTTTCAAAAACTCTGCTCGTTGGCATTCAATAAAACCTTTAGTGTATACAGATGTAGCAGCTGCCAATGAGATACACTATGCGGATAAAAGTGCTGGAATCTTTTCATTCAATGCAAATTTCTTAGTCAGCCCTATTGCCACAGATTATAGATGAGCAAATAGCTTAGAGTATAATTAAATTCTACTAACATTTTATGAAAATTTGCATTTGTCAAAATGTAGATTTTTTTTAGCAATTCACTTCCTTTTGAATTCAGAAAAATGTTGGCCGCTGGCCACCTTTTTTCTTAACCATAGCGGACCATCAAAGATGGAAAATTAAGAAAAATGCTTACTCACCTTACCGCTTTCTTCCACGGCCCATTTGCTCTTCACTATCACATTTCCAGTCTTCGCTGCATCTTCTCATTACTGATGCTCATGCTGGAAGCCTCTCACACAGATGTCGTGAAGCTGACCGGTTGGTTCCGGGTGTACGGGTAGGAGCTGGCACAGGTGGTACTGGCGTTGTCCAGAGGTATGAATGGCTGAGTGGCGGGATGTGATGGAACTGACATAGACAGAATGAACATCGTCCAGGATAGCTGGGTAAAGGTAGCTGATAGTCTGCGGAGACAAACAGTGTAAGCAGAGCATTGGCAGAAAACTTCAGAAGCTAAAGCACACACTAGCCAAAACCAGAAGCTAGCAACAGAGGATACTTGTTGCTCTGGCACCCTCCCTATGGTGAAGGGGCTAGAAATAGTAATTACTAACATGCCATTAGTCAGAAGTACTTTTTGAAAAATGTGCCCTGTCTCTTTAAGAGACCGCGCAACCTAAACACTCTACCAGAGAACCTGCTGGCCGTGCACCAGGAAGCATGGGGAAGAGAGGAAGCAGAGGTTGCAGCAGGATCCATGGGGCCGGCAACAGAGTGGGAGTCCCAGAGGGGACCACGTGAAGATACGGGACTGGGACTGGGTGTAACAGAAAGAATGGAGAGGATGGTGCAGAAGTATGTAGAACTGAATATGAATACCATCAGCGAGGGTTTGGACCCTTTCACATTTTGGATGACTGCCCTGAGCTAAACTCAAACACCTTGGAGGTTTTATCGCATCCAGCAGCCAGCATTCTCTCAGATCGTGTCTTCAGCACTTCTGGTAGTGTCCTGATGGATAAACGCAGCCAGCTATCCCCTGAAATTGTAGACCATCTAACTTTCATCAAGATGAAATAGCCATGGATCTCCAAAGACTTTTGCACCCAATCGCAGACTGTACAGACTAGGTGATATTGCATTAATGTCATGTAATTGCACTCTGTAATAACTTTATTGTGGCTTCTGTGCCTGCTGTGGCTGCTGCTGTTGGTGATGTTAACACAAATTTGTGGAAATGTGAACAGTCATGGTTGGTCTACATCTGCTGGGTTAGCTGTGGTCCCAATTATACTATTTCTTTTCTCGTGACATTTATTCCACTTCGGTGGTGTCAGGCCCTCATTTTTTAAAATGTGAACACTACTTGTTGGGTGTCCATCTGCTGGATTGGGTATAGAGGAAGACCTATCGGTCCCTATCATACTATTTCTACTGTGGTGAATTGATGGCACTTTGATGGTGTCTGCCAATAATTTTTGGAAATGTGAGCCCTCCTGGTTGCGTGTCCATCTGCTGGATTGGGTGTAGTGGAAGACCTGTCGGTCCCAATTATACCATTTCTACTGTGTTGAAATTGATGCCACTTTGGTAGTGTCTGTCACTAATTTTTGAAAATGTGTAGACTCCTGGTTGTTTCCCCTTCATGCTTGTTACCTATAGCAGTAGGCCTCAACTACCTGTGTTACTATTTTTAAATTTTTCAGACAATGGTAGTCTACGAAACAGATATTTGTGCCACCTGAGTGTGGCTCAGCATGAAAGCAGGCAAAGGTGTTGCATGTGGTATCAGGGCTCCCAGCAGAGGAGGCCTACACAAATCCATCACCCACTTCATCATATTGTGACATTCAAATGAAAGCTGTAAATGCTGTCTCAGACCTGATACCTCATGCCTGGCTGATTGCTGCAGTGCCATGCTACAATTTGTGCTGTGGGTGAATTAAGGCCACTTTCCTGGTGTCTGTCCCTCATTTGATGTGTTTTGGCAGCATTTGGGGCCGTTAAGGTGTTGTGCATGCATTTGTTTTTACCTCCCAATAACATGAATGGCGTTTGGTTATGTTTGGTGAATATTCCAAATTCGTAATCTGAACTGAATATGAAATATTCACTCATCACGTGTTCACATCCTCCCCCTTAAACAGTTGCGTTTAGCTCAAATGAAAAATGTTCCAGAAGCTGAGTCTTCAGCCTGTCTGCAGGGTTGTGTATTAGGAAGGCCCTCTGCAGAGAGGAACAAAGACACACATGTCCCCACCAGATGCAAGACAGAAATGCTAAAGTAGGTTTCATATACACATTATAGCCAGCCTGCATCTCTTCCTCTGCTTACTGCCACAGAATGGAAACATTGATTCCTGAAGCTGAACACTTTTCAGGTGAAGTTAGTGCACTTAAGCTGACGAACAAGCAAATCTTTAATAAACGCAACAATAAGATCAACGTACCAGTGTTCCGTGCTGGAAAAAGTCTGTGGCCAGCTGCAAGCAAACCCTACACCTCTCTTCTGTTTCTTTTTAGGAAGTAGGTGACATATTTTATATCACTACATACTTAATCCATTATTTTGTATTTCCTTATTTGTTTTACTCATTCTGGGATCTCTTCCTATTTCAGCACACTTTACCTTCTATAGATAATTTTCAGTCTGCTACACCCTCCGGTTCTTTAGGAGGAACTTGAAGTGCTCATCGATCTCTCAGGCAGCATAGGTCTAAGTTGTCAACATCTATTCTGTAGTTAGGGCTATCTCAGCTCATAAATTAATACAGCACAAAAGGGGCAGCAGTGCTTACCTGCCCAGGTCTCCGAACAAATGCACTATCAGGATGCAGCAAACCCATGTAGTGAAGATGGCTGCAACACAGGTGCAAAATACTGATAAGACAATCACTCACAGCCTACCAATTAATGGAGGGGGTGATTTCCTAGTATATGATTGCACAAAAGAGGCTTGTGTAGGGCACTGTTCACATGCAGATAATGCACAGTGTCTGGTTTACAGCCTATTAGTAACGCCCATACTATTTGATCAGGCGGGCACTATCTAAATGCATCCCATGTGAACAGACACCCCAGTTTACAAGACCTAACATGCTGGGCTTGGCTGCACCCTAAAAACTAAAGTGCAAAAAATACATATAAATATGTGAGGTATTGGTCGATATTTGGGCCAACATATACAAGCTCGCAAATCACATCAAGGGTCTTCACACTTGCGAGTCCTAACACTAAACTTACTTACAAAGCCACAAAAAAGGACTAAAAATCCTCTAAAAATTCAAGAATTTCAAGCAGAAAAGGGGCAGCAGTGCTTACCTGCCCAGATCTCCGAACAAATACTTCTTCTCACCCTACAACCTGCACCAGTGACCCTATTCCCTCACATCTGCTCCAGGCCCTCTCGCTAGCTGTCACTACCCATCTAACAAAAATATTTAACCCCTCTCTTTCTTTGGGTATCTTTCCATTTTCATTTAAACACACCATCATAATCCCTTTACTTAAAAATTCATCCCTGGACCATAACTGTGCCTCTAGCTACAGACCAGTCTCTAATATTCTTTTTATCTCTAAACTGGAACGCTTGGTCCACTCCTGTTTAATCCTCTGTCTCCCAGATAACTCTCTTTTTGACCCTTTACAATCTGGTTTCCACTCTTTATACTCTACTAAAACTGTTCTTACTAATGTATCTAATGACCTAATAAGAGTAAAATCCAAAAATCCAAAGTCCAAACTACTTCTTGCTGTTTCTCTTGGATCTCATGGCTACATTTGACACTGTGGCTCATGAGTTACTCCTCACTATCGCCTCAAAGACATTGTTCTCTCCTGGTTCTCCTTCTATCTCTCTGACTGCTCCTTCACGGTATCTTTTGCCGGATTTTCTTCCTCTAATCTTCCCCTTACTACTGGGCTTCATGAAGGCTCAGTCCTAGGCCCCCTCCTCCTTTCCTTATACAGTGCCCCTATTGGAAAAACCATCTGCAGATTTGATTTCCAGCATCGTCTCTATGCTAATGACACCCAATTATACACCACTTCATCTGATATTGCCACAACTTTAATAAAAAATACAAGGGATTGTCTGTATGCTGTCTCTAACATTATGTCCTTCCTCTACCTGAAACGGAATCTTTCCAAAACTGAACTCCTTGTCTTTCCTTCCTCTACAAACATACCTATACCGACTTTGCAATTTCCTTGGCTAGTGAAACCAACTTCCAAGCAGCAAGCTCGTTGACTCAGGGTCATATTGGACACAGAACTTTGCTTTATTTCCTATATCCAATCACTCACTCGCGTCACCTGCACCTTAAATATATCTCCAAATCTGACATTTTCTCATCTTTGAAACTGCAAAAACTCTTACTGTTTCTCTTAGTCACTCTCATCTGGATGACTGCAACACTCTTCTGATCGGTCTCCCTCTAACCCATCTTTTCCCTCCCCAAACCATCTTGAATGCAGCAGCCTGGATCCTATTTCTATCAGGTCGCTTCACTGATGCTTCCACCTTGTTCCAGTCACTGCGCTGGTTATCCATTCACTACAGAATGCAATGCAAACTCATCTCTCACCCACAAAGCTCTCCACTAGGGTTCAGCAAAATGGATCAGACAATTTCAAAAGTCGCCGACTTTTGGCAAAGTCAGGTTTCGTGAAACCCGACCCGATCCCAGCGTGGGATCGGCCATGCTGTCGGCGATCTTCATGCCAAAGTCGCATTTCGTATGACGCTTTCAGCGCCATTTCTCAGCCAATGAAGGTGGATGCAGAGCGTGGGCAGCGTGATGACATAGGTCTCGATCCCCACCATCTTAGAGAAGGGCATGACAGTGATTGGCTTGCTTTCTGCGGCGTCACAGGGGCTATAAAGGGGCGTGCACGCCGACCGCCATCTTACTGCTGCCGATCTGAGCATAGGGAGAGGTTGCTGCAGCTTCGTCAGAAGCAGGGATATTGTTAGGGAGGAAAGATTAACCCCCAAAACGCTTGTGCTGTAGCGATTTCCACTGTCCAACACCACCTTTTCTTTGCAGGGACAGTGGAGGCTAGATTTCTGTGCATCAGCTCTGTAGCTTATAAGGCTCCCTGATAGCTGCATTGCTGTTTGTACGCCGCTGTGCAAACCAACTGCTTTTTTCAAAGCAAAAATCCTGCTGCTTCTTTCTGCACAGTTCTCTTGTTTCTTTGTCCACATTCTTGTGTGCAGCAGTCCTTTTTATTGCTGCCATACTTGTCCTTTGATCATTGTAGGGAGATTGAAATTCTACTACAGCCCTTGTATTTTTTGATATATCTGCCAGCCACTTTCTGCCAATCAAACTGTGTAGTGTAATACAGTGGGCCTGATTTTTTCCTGCATTCTTCCACACATAAAAAGGGAGATTTATATTGCCACTGAGTGCATCTGCGTCAGTCCTGTTTGTGGCATATCTGCCAGCCACTTTCTGCCACTCAAACTGTGTAGTGTAATACAGTGGGCCTGATTTTTTCTGCTGTCTCCCACACATAAAAAGGGAGATTTCTATTGCCACTGAGTGCATCTGCGTCAGTCCTGTTTGTGGCATATCTGCCAGCCACTTTCTGCCACTCAAGCTGTGTAATGTAATACAGTGGGCCTGATTTTTTCCTGCATTCTCCCACACATAAAAAGGGAGATTTATATTGCCACTGAGTGCATCTGCGTCAGTCATGTTTGGCGTATATCTGCCAGTCACTTTCTGCCACTTATACTGTGTAGTGTAATACAGTGGGCCTGGATTTTGCAGCAGTCCCCCACACATATAGAAAGGGAGATTTAAATTCACAACAAGTATACACACACCTTCTACCTTGTTTTACAGTACCATATAACGGTTGTTAGTTTGGTTACATTTTTTGCTAAGAATGAGGAAGTCTGGTGGAAGAGGTCGTGGCCATCGACGGTCAATATAGCTGAGCTTCAATTTTCAGGCTTTCGGCTTATATCAGATATTCACCTGCATTTGGCCTACTTGTTTGGTTGGGCCTACTAACGGTGTCTGCCGCTGCTTGGTGTTCTCCTCCAATGAACAAAGCAGTGCCGCCTGTTTACTCCTGTTACCAATTTTGAACTGCATTTAGCCTACTTTATTCTTTGGGACTATATCTGTGTTTCCTCCTCATCCTGCCCATTGCCCAGCCACTGCTAGATGAGTCTGCTGGTACATTGACCCAGACCACTACATTCCCCTTGCACTCTACACAGCCAGAATCTGACCCTGCTGAAAGTAAGGTTCCCCTTCCCGCATGTTATACCACCTTACACAGGGACAAAGAGGAAGGTGCAGATGAAAGTGCAGGTTCCTTCATCAGGTGGGGGGGCATACTCGTTGGCGACATCACTGGCACAGGGCCCCTCATAGTATGCAAAAGTGTCTGTCGGTGGGAGGCGCCCCCCGCCGTCAAACACACCGCCATACTTTGAGGGGCCCTGTGCCAGTGCCAATGCGAACAAGTGGGCCCCCCCTGCTTGCTCAGGATCACAGCACTTGCAAAGTTTTAATACTTACCTCTCCCGGCTCCAATGCCATGACGTAGTCCGTGTTTCCTGGGCCCACAAAAAACTTGAGCCAGCCCTCCCCCCCTCCCCACAACTTTAGCCAAATGACCCCCAATTTTCAATGCCTAACTATTATTATAAGGTAAATTAAGATTCACAAGCTTAAGTGACAAGAATTGATGTTTTTGACATTAAAATGGTCACTGTTGGTGTTTTCCTGTCCTCCACTCACTGCCGACTTTGATTCCCCATTGACTTACATTGGGTTTCGGTTGATCCCCGACTTTTCACGATAATCGGCCGATTTCACTCGACCCGACTTTTGACAAAGTCGGGTTTCGAGAAACCCGACTCGATCCTAAAAAAGTAAGAGTCACTCAACCCTACTCTCCACAGTTCTGCACCACTCTATCTCTTCCCTCATTTTTATCTATGACCCTACTTGTGCCCTCTGTTTAGCAAACTGATCTAAGACTAAAATCTTCCATAATCCGAACTTTGCACCTCCTTCTCCAAAGGCCCCATCTCACATAGCGAGATCGCTAGCGAGATCGCTGCCGAGTCACTAGTTTTGTGACGCAACAGCGACCTCAGTAGCGATCTCGCTATGTGTGACACGTACCGCGATCAGGCCCCTGCTGTGAGATCGCTGGTCGTGTTGGAATGGCCTGGACCTTTTTTTGGTCGTTGAGGTCCCGCTGACATCGCTGAATCGGTGTGTGTGACACCGATCCAGCGATGTCTTCACTGGTAACCAAGGTAAACATCGGGTTACTAAGCGCAGGGCCGCGCTTAGTAACCCGATGTTTACCCTGGTTACCAGCATAAATGTAAAAAAACCCAAACACTACATACTCACCATCTGATGTCCGTCAGGTCCCTTGCCGTCTGCTTCCTGCTCTGACTGACTGCTGGCCGGAAAGTGAGAGCAGATCACAGCAGTGACGTCACCGCTGCGCTCTGCTCTCACTGTACGGCGGCTCAGTCAGAGCAGGAAGCAGACGGCAAGGGACACCGAAAGGCGAGTATGTACTGTTTGTTTTTTTTGGTAACCAGGGTAAACATCGGGTTACTAAGCGCGGCCCTGCGCTTAGTAACCCGATGTTTACCCTGGTTACCCGGGTGCTGCAGGGGGACTTCGGCATCGTTGAAGACAGTTTCAACGATGCCGAAGTCGTTCCCCTGATCGTTGGTCGCTGGAGAGAGCTGTCTGTGTGACAGCTCCCCAGCGACCACACAGCGACTTACCAACGATCACGGCCAGGTCGTATCGCTGGTCGTGATCGTTGGTAAATCGCTATGTGAGACGGGGTCTTAAGACTTCTCTCGTGCTGTGCCAGTTCTCTGGAATGCACTATCCCAGATTATCTGATCTAACTAATACATAGCCCCCATGTTTTTAAGTGTACTTTAAAAACACATCTGTTTAGACAGGTGTATCCCCTCAACTCACTAACCTAACTCTCACCTGTTCCCTCCTAAATATTAATCATAATCTGCTCCTGCCTAATCATATGTCTTCACATCCTCCATGCACCCAATATTGCATGCTAACTGCACTTAGACAGATCCTGGCTGATGACTGAATCAGGCAGCTTACGGTAATATGAAGACCCTTATTATGATGATGGCTGAACCATACATAACAGGCACGTTCTACCTTTTGGGTCCCTCTATTTCCTTCAGATTGTAAGCTTACAAGCAGCAGGCCCATCACTCCTCCTATAACTGTTGAAATATGTTACATTATATTGTTTTTATTGGCTTTACATGTCCCTGCTTAATTGTAAAGTGCTGTGGAATATATTGGCACTATATTAAAATTATTATTATTATCATCATGGGCACGGATAGCACTCATGAGAAAATTCCTTGTATGTGCGAGTCCTTACTTTGGAATATTTAGGACAGAAGAAACTTCATAAATTAACTTGTTACAATAGTGTCATCCTATTACAGGACCATGCAGGTATCAGTGAGCTCTATAGAACGACCTATTCTTTCATAAATGTTTGTAAAAGCAGCCTGCATAGCTAAGGACTGGAAAAAATACATGTGTGGCAAAGTGACTGAATGAAAAACCTAAATTAAATGATTAACCCCTTTACGACCTATGACATATATATACGTTATTGGTCGCCTCCTCCTCTTTCAGATCAGCTGTCATGTGTCGGAAAACATGTTTGCTCAGCTCACTGGGGTGGGGAGTTGGGGGGACATCTTATGATGACAGGTAATGCGCAAACTCAGCCAGCTGATCGGCCACTGGAAGGACAGATAAAGCTTGCAGACAGAATATCGCCAGGGGACGCCAGGAACATATTTTAGAAGATACAATCTTGTTTTTTTTTGAATGGAGTATAATTTTTAATAACTGTAAATTGCAAAACCATTTATTTCCACCTTTTCTGGTTGGTTTCGACATATTTTTAATGGTGGCATAACCTCTTTAAATAAATAAGATCCTGTACATGTTTGGTATGCAGGAACTCGTAATGACCTGGAAAATCCTAGCAGTAGGTCAGTTTTAGCATTTAGTGAATATGGTAAAATGGTACCATATACCATATATGGTAAAATATGGTTAAAAAAAGCAACAACTTTTTTTTGCAATTTTCCCCACACTTGGATTTTTTTTTCCTGTTTTCCAGTACACTATAAGGTAAAATAAACTGTGTTGTTCAAAATTACAACTCTTCCAGCAAAAAAACAAGCTATCACATGGCCATATAGATGGAAAAATAAAAAAGAAAGAGTAAAAAACGAAAATGCAATAATGGAAAAACCCATGTTGGTAAAGGGGTTAAGAAGTGTGCCCAATACATTGGCGCCCGCCGAGTTCTGCCAGCCAGAACCCGGCAACAATAGGAAATTTTTCCTATTGGTTAATTTTGATCACTGTGATAGACCCTGTCACAGTGATCAAAATAAAAAAATAGAAAATAAAACCCCTGTAGTGCTGCGGTAGCACCGTACACAGTGAAGAGGCAGTGATCCACAAAGTTCATACACTTTTTAATGTGTTACTTCACACATAAAGGTGTGTAGCAGTTTATAGTACACGTCATCAAAGTTCAATACACACAGTTGCATCTCGTGTCAGTGCCTGTTTCATAGCACTACACATCAAATGGCTTTTAGATTGCAGTCCCTAAACATGCCGGACCTCTCCTTGTCCAGTATCCGTGGGGCGACCACACTCCATATTACAATCTCCAAACACAGCTTCACATGTTGGAGACACTACACACGCTAGTCCTCCTCTGACTAGTTCCCGTGGGTGTCCTGCACCGCTGTATCACAGACTCTTTACTCACACAGCCATACACAGCCCAGGATATCCTCTGGATAACAGCCGGGCACCATATCCACCTGTTTGCAATCAATACACATGCCAGTCCTTTTTAGGGCACAGGACATCCACCTCCAGTACAGCTCCGGGCAGAGGACTGTCCACATTTGAGACCACCTACCATAGATGACTTGCATCGCTGTATACGCTGCGGGTTCCAGGCTATTCAGCTACCATAGCTGCAGGCTCCACCAGCCTGTGCTGCTTCATACACAGCCAGCACTCTGCAGGCCTCTGCTCTGCACAACAGCACACACCAGACTGACACTGACGTTGCACTTGACACCTGACACACCCATACCCTTTACTGCAGGGTTTTTAACAGACAAACCTGTGGCTTCCAGCTACATGGAAAACCTGGACCGGAAATCCGTATCTGCCATGCACGCCTATGGCCTTTTTCCGTCGCCATGTACAACCTGGGGAGAACACACAACAACCCCTACCTGTGACACAAGTCACTGCCTCACACTTCGCCTTCCCCCCACCCCCTTAGTTAGGTATAAATAATAAAATTTTAAAAATGTCTTTATTTACAATTTTCCATTAGGATTAGAGTTGGGCTAAAGTTAATGTTGGGTTAAAGTTTGGGTTGGCCTAAAGTTAGGGTTGAAACCTACAAGAGAAAAAAAATGAGTAAAAACCCTGCTGTAACTAAGTAAATGAAAAGCAAAAAGTGCATTTAATTAACAGAGTTTT
Source organism: Ranitomeya variabilis (assembly GCF_051348905.1). NCBI lineage: Eukaryota > Metazoa > Chordata > Amphibia > Anura > Dendrobatidae > Ranitomeya > Ranitomeya variabilis. Next base: position 199,916,810 of record NC_135236.1, read on the forward strand.
TAGTAATACTGTTTTGATCAAAAATAGCATAAAAGCCATCCTACCATGACATAGTAACTCTGATCGGGACAGTCCTACACTGTCTAATATTAAAACCTTACCATATGTGTTATGACCTGGTGGTTATGGAGAAGCACTGATATGACCTGGTGGGTAAAATGAGTCATGGGACAAGCTCTGGGAGGTGGTAGCTTTACTGACCGCTAGTGTTGAGCGATACCGTCCGATACTTGAAAGTATCGGTATCGGAAAGTATCGGCCGATACCGGCAAAGTATCGGATCTAATCCGATACCGATACCCGATACCAATACAAGTCAATGGGACTCAAGTATCGGACGGTATCCCTGATGGTTCCCAGGGTCTGAAGGAGAGGAAACTCTCCTTCAGGCCCTGGGATCCATATTAATGTGTAAAAGAAAGAATTAAAATAAAAAATATTGCTATACTCACCTCTCCGACGCAGCCTGGACCTCACCGAGGGAACCGGCAGCGTTCTTTACTTAAAATGCGCGCGTTTACTTCCTTCCGTGACGTCACGGCTTGTGATTGGTTGCGTGCCGCCCATGTGACCGCGACGCGACCAATCACAGCAAGCCGTGACGTAATTTTCAGGTCCTGAATGCAGAATTAGGCATTCAGGACCTGAAATTACGTCAAGCCGTGACGTAATTTTAAAATGCGCGCGTTTCCTGCCTCCCGTGACGTCACGGCTTGTGATTGGTCGCGTCGCCCATGTGACCGCGACGCGACCAATCACAAGCCGGAACGTAATTTTAAAATCCTGAATGCCTAGAATTAGGCATTGAGGACCTGAAAATTACATCACGGCTTGCTGTGATTGGTCGCGTCGCGGCCACATGGGCGGCACGCGACCAATCACAAGCCGTGACGTCACGGAAGGAAGTAAACGCGCGCATTTTAAGCAAAGAACGCTGCCGGTTCCCTCGGTGAGGTCCAGGCTGCGTCGGAGAGGTGAGTATAGCAATATTTTTTATTTTAATTCTTTATTTTACACATTAATGTTGTTTTGATACCGATACCCGATACCACAAAAGTATCGGATCTCGGTATCAGAATTCCGATACCGCTAAGTATCGGCCGATACCCGATACTTGCGGTATCGGAATGCTCAACTCTACTGACCACAGTTCCTAATCCTAACACCAACACTAGAAATAGCCGTGGGACGTTCCTGTCACTCCCTAGACGCCTCGTCACAGCCTAAGAACTAGCTACCCCTAAAGATGGAAACAGAAAACTATCTCGCCTCAGAGAAATTCCCAAAAGGAAAGATAGCCCCCACAAATATTAACCGTGAGTAGAGAGGGAAATGACATACACAGAAATGAAATCAGATTTTAGTTAGCAAAGGCGGCCAATTCTAATCTAGATAGACAGAAAATAGAAAAGGATACTGTGCGGTCAGTATTAAAAACTAAAAATCCACGCAGAGTTTACAAAAATGATCTCCACACCGACTCATGGTGTGGAGGGGCAAATCTGCTTCCCCAGAGCTTCCAGCTAGCCTGAATATTTCATAATGACAAGCTGGACAAATGAAACATAACTTAACTGAGCAGCAAGGTCCAAAGCAAATGGACAACCAAAGAACTAGCAAGAACTTATCTTATGCTGAAATGGACAGGCCATCAGAGAAATCCAAGTAGAGATCTGAATCCAACCCAGAGAACATTGACAGCTGGCATGGACTACAGACCAGAGCCAAGTTAAATAGCAAGGCCAGTGGAGCCGATTAGTGAAAGCAGCTGCTGCAGAACCTCAAGGAGCAGCAGTTCCACTCGAAACCACCAGAGGGAGCCCAAGGGCAGAACTCACAAAAGTACCATTCATAACCACAGGAGGGAGCCCAAGAACGGAATTCACAACACATATGTCAATGTTGACCTCAGTGTGAATAAGGGCAGACAAACGAACCAGGCCCAACCAGTGGAACGCCAGTCTGGGAAAGCCCTGTATACAATCTCTAACTCAAAACCAGGGAGGCCACACCCCGGCTTGCACAGAATGCAATAATACAAAGAAAAAACACAAAAAATTGAGCTTAACTTAAGTTGGTACACATGCAGCTCATAAGCACATGTTCACATTGGCCATTAAACATACAAAACCTACAAGACAAAAAATCAGCAAAAATCCTGCTGTAACTAAGTAAATAAAAAGCAAAAGGTGCACTTAAATTACACAGTTTTTAGTAATACTGTTTTTGATCTAAAATAGCATTAAATGCCATCCCACCACAACAAGGTAACTCTGATCGGGATGGTCCTACACTGTCTAATATTAAAACCTTATCATATGTCAATGTTGACCTCAGCGTGAATAAGGGCAGACAAACAAAGCAGGCACAACCAGTGGAACACCAGTCTGGGAAAGCCCTATATACAATCTCTAGCTCAAAGACAGAGAGGCCACACCCTGGCTTGCACAGAATGCAATAATACAAAGAAAAAACAGAAAAATTGAGCTTCACTTTGGTTGGTACACATGCAGCTCATAAGTGCATGTTCACAGTGGCTAAATTTAGGGTTGGACTAAAGTTAGGGTTGGGCTAAAGTTAGGGTTGGGGCTAGGGTTAGGGTTGGTCTAAAGTTAGGGTTTGGGTTATGGTTGGGATTATGGTTAGGGTTGGGATTAGGGTTAAAGGTGTGTTAGGGTTAGATTTGTGGTTAAGGTTATGTTTAGGGTTGGGATTAGGGGTGTGTTGGGGTTAGGTTTGTGGTTAGGGTTATGGGTAGGATTGGGATTAGGGTTAGGGGTGTGCTGGGGTTAGGGTTGAAGTTGGAGGGGTTTCACTGTTTAGGTACATTAGGGGGTCTCCAAACATGACATGGCGCCACCATTTTGAGTTCAAAAAGTCAAACGATGCTCCCTCCCTTCTAAGCCCTGCCTTGCACCCAAACAGTAGCTTTCTCCCACATTGGTGTAGTCAGGAGAAATTACACAGCACATTTTTGGTTAATTTTCTCCTGATATCCGTGTGAAAATTTTAAAAAAATGGTTTAAAATTAAATTTTTTGAGAAAAAGTAAAATGTTAATTTTTTTCTTCCACAGTGCAGTTTTTAGAGTGGTGTCCCTTTTCGGTATTTTCTGTTATATTGACCCCACAAAGTCACTTCAAAGGTGAGGTGGTCCATAAAAAAAATGGTTTTGTAAATTTTGCTGGAAAAACGAGAAATCGCTGGTCAACTTTGAACCCTTATAACTTCTTTAAAAAAATATATATATTTCCAAAATTGTGCTGATGTAAAGTTCACATGTGGGAAATGTTATTTATTTACTATTTTGTGTGACACAACTCTCTGATTTAAGGGTACAAAAATGAAAGTTTGAAAATTGCATAATTTTCAAAATTTTTGCCAAATTTCCGCTTTTTAAAAAAATAAAAGCAAGTTACATAATAGAAATTTTACTAATGAAGTACAATATGTCACGAAAAAACAATCTCAATCAGTTGGATACGTTGAAGTGTTCTAGAGCTATAACTTCATAAAGTGGTCAGAATAGTAAAAATAGGCTTGCTCATTAAGTACCAAATTGGCTCTGTCACTAAGGGGTTAATAAACCAGTGTGAACATTTTCATGAAACAGCTTCCTGAGCCTACATCATCCGCAGCTGAGTGAGTAGAAACCCTATAATATATATAGGGAATATATATATATATATCAAATATATAAAGCTGAATGTGTGTATGTGTGTGTGTATGTCCGGGATTGGCATCTGAACCGTCGCAGGTACAGGCACAAAATTTTGCACAGTCACACGTCTGGACCCCGAGAGCGTCATAGGCTATGTTGTGAGGTGAAATTTTAACCCCGTGCTTTCCAATTCACCAAACAATTTTGCCCCTATCTACATAATGGGGAAAAAGTGAAAGGAAAAGTGTTGGAGGCGTCGCAGCTACAGGCACAAAATTTTGCACAGTCACACGTCTGGACCCCGAGAGCGTCAAAGCTATGTTGTGAGGTGAAATTTTAACCCCGCGCTTTCCAATTCACCAAACAATTTTGCCCCTATCTACATAATGGGGAAAAAATGAAAGGAAAAGTGTTGGAGGCAAATTAACAGCTGCCAGATGTGAACAAGGGGGACTTAAAGAATGAGAGCGATGGCGCCAAAGAGTATATACTGTACAGTTGCTAAGGAGGGGCCCCGATATGGGATAATCACCACACCACCACGGGGATATGAACACACACACAAAATGCGCCACATACTACCACGTGCTCGAACACATATACCACCCTCAGCGCACATTTCACCACACATACACCAACCTCGCCACATAAAAGTGGAAACACAAAAGTCGCCGCTCAAAACTCGCCACGCGCAAAACTCTCCACATGCAAAACTCGCCACACGTGCAAAACTCACCTCATGGAAAACTCGCCACACGCAAAACTTGCACACGCGGAAAAATTGCCAGATGCACAAAAGTTGCAACACATGCAAAAGTTGCCTCACACAAAACTTGCACATACTCAAAAGGCACCACACATAAAACTCACCACGCGCAAAACTTGCCATGCGCAAAACTTGCTGCACACAACTTGCTACACTAACCTGTCACATGCAACTCGACACACAAAAAGTTGCTACACGCATGTCGCCACACAAAACTCATCTCACAAAAGTCGCTACATGCATGTCGCCACACGCAACTCAACACACACAACTTGACACACGAAACTCGCCCTAATACACACACAAGTCTGGTATTATCCTTCAAAAATAAAAATCTGTTTAATAAGCAGACAAACTACAAGAGCAACAAATGTACCATATTGGAATCCGGCAGCTGTCAGTCACATGACCTGTCTATTATGTGTATGTGTGAGCTAATATATACTGCCAGGGGGTGGGCTTACTGTTGGCTGGGGATTTATCAGGCTGCCAATTTAGCTTACAAATACTGAGGTAAAAATACTGACCAAATAACATGTGAACAAGGTCTAATACAGGAGGAGATGACATACAGATATATACTATATACAGGAGGAGATGACACACAGGTATATACTATTTACAGGGGAGATGACACACAGGTATATACTATATACAGGAGGAGATGACACACAGATATATACTATATACAGGAGAGATGACACACAGGTATATACTATATAGAGGAGGAGATGACATACAGGTACATACTACATACAGCAGGAGATGACATACAGGTATATACTATATACAGGAGGAGATGACACACAGGTATATACTATATACAGGAGCAGATTACCTACAGGTATATAGTATATACAGGAGGAGATGACATACAGGTATATGCTATGTATAGGAGGAGATGACATACAGGTATATACTATATACAGGAGGAGATGACACACAGATATATACTATATATAGGTGAGATGACACACAGGTATATACTGTATACAGGAGGAGATTACATACAGGTATATACTATATATAAGAGGAGATGACATACAGGTATATACTATATACAGGGGACATGACACACAGCAGGTATATACTATATACAGGGGAGATGACATACAGGTATATACTATATACAGGAGATGACATACAGGTGTATACTATATATAAGGGAGATGACAAACATGTATATACTGAGGTGAAAATGAGAGGTGTGAGGTGAAAATGAAAAGGTGTGAGTGCAACATGAGAGGAGTGAGGGAAAATAGTGGAGTAATCGGAAAATGACAGATGTAAGGTCGAAATGACAAGTGTTAGGGGGGAATGAGAGGAGTGAGGGGGAAAATAAGAGGAGTGAGGGGGAAAATGAGAGGTGTGAGGGAGAAAATGAGAGATGTGAGGGGGAAAATGAAAGATGTGATGGGGAAAATGAGAGGCGTGATGGGAAAATAAGAGAAGTGAGGTGCTATAACTAACCACAGATATTTACTATGCCCAGGCAACGCCGGGCTCTTCAGCTAGTATATATATATAAACTGGTGCCACTGCTCAATGTGGACAATGTGAAGAATTACTTGTGAAGTATTATTCTTGTTATGCTCTAGGGTCCAGAGAGATCCTAGAGCATAATAATCACTGAGTAACTGATCTATGAGTCCAATTACCCTATTAAATAAGCGTGATTTTTTTCAATTGAAATCTTTGCAGATGTAATCATTTCTAGGCAGCACCTGTTTCCTCCTCTGAGTGGTGTGATTATCAGAACAGTCTCCTGCTGCGGTCTCCCCCAGAATTACTTAGACACAGGTGTTGAGATGACCCTTTCACTGCCATCATCTGTACTCCAAATTAAAACATTCTGACATTAATGCAGATAAATGAGAGTAAATATACTGGGTGAAAAGTAGGGGTTTGGAACCACTTATATGGATTTTTTTTACAGTAATGAAGAGAAATCCTCCAAAAAAATGATTTGCGAAAGTTTCATAAGCTTCCATGATGGACAAAATGATTGAAAAAAGAAAGTTTAGTTGCTGTTTCAAACACTGTGAATTACATGGTAGGTATGAAAAAAATATATGCTTACATATTTGAAAATGTTAAGGAAACCAAAGCTATAAATAACATACAGCATAAAATAAAAATCAAATAAAATCTTAAAATTATGCAAATTGTGAAATATCAGCTGTATAATGAATTGCACCATGAGAGTCAGTTTTCTAGAGTTAACACAATAAATAAAAAGATTAAAATAAGCAATATAAAAATAATATGTTTGCCATAACATTTTGAGCAGATCAGATTATCTTAATATATTACAGTATATGAAAAGTAGAGGAAGCAGTGGTGCAGACATCAGTAGCCCCCCAAATGGGCTAAATGGAGACACTATTTTCTTTTAGCCTTACATGGCATAAATCTGGGTGGGGATAGTACCGCAGCTTCCTAATCTGTTTAGGACCTGGAACATTCTTATTACATGTATATTATAAAATGCTTATGCTGTTTATACATATATTTATAATTTGGGCACAATATTGTGCAGCATGAATCAGAGCCTGGCTGCTTAATTGTAGCTAGGTTTATTTTTCACAGAAACCCTCTGTAAATATAGTTTAAGAGTTGGCCAGGGACCATATGCTGAGATGAGATGTCCAGTGGGACTAGACTTGTCCATGATCTCTAGCAGCATTGGGAAAAGCTGGAGAGTGGCGCTGCCAGACTAATCTCGTCTCTGTCGATGGCTCCTGGCCCATTGTCCAAGCTATGTTTTCTCAGAAACATTCTGAAATATAACTGGTTGCAACTGTACAGACAGGTTCTAATTTATGCTGCTGTGTTTTTGAGCAGCACCAATCAAGTGACAATTTTGTCACAACCAAGACTATGGTAATTGTTAATGAAAAAAATATATATATCAGTATGCAGTCAAGGCCGAAAGTGGTGGCACCCATGAAAATAAAGTATTTCTCCCAGAAAATAATTGCAATTACATATGTTTTGTTATACAGATATGCATTTCCTTTGTGTGTATTGGAACAAAAATCACAGAAAAAAAGCAGCGGTGCTTACCTGCCTAGGGCTCAAAACAAATGCACTATCAGGATGCAGTGGACCCAAGTAATTAAGGCAACAACACAGGTGCAGCAATACCGATAGAGCAATCACTCTCAGCGTACCCAGCCATGGAGGGGGTGATCGTTTAGTATAAAAGTGCACACAAAAAAATCTCCAATCTGTGTGGCGCATAATTCACACAGGTAATCCGGCTTACAGCCTATTACCAACACCCATTCTTTTAGATTAGGCGGGCTGCCCATTGCCTCCCAAAGGCAGGTCCCATGTGACTCCATTTTAGTCACATGGGATGTAAATAGTTTATATACTTCCATAACACATGAGAAGGGACTCACAGCGGTTCAGGAATTACTCAACGGCTCCACATTTGATGACAACACAACTAGGTTTTGTATGGAACTTCTTAATTTGGTACTTCGGGAAAAATTTTTTATGTTTGGCGATGATTTCGTTTTGCTCAAACAAGGTACTGCAATGTGGTCCAATGTGGCCCCGCCTTATGCTAATTGCTTCATGGCTTTTTTTGAGGAACATTTTGTTTACTCCAACACGTATTTTAAAGATCATGCCACAACATGGCGTCGTTACATTGATGATATTTTTTGCATATGGCGGGGCCCATTGGACTCCCTCCTCTTCTTTCATACATACCTTAATCAAATCTGGCCTGAATTACAATTCGCGATACATCTTGACTTGGACACAGTTAGTTTTTTGGATACCAGAATTATCAAACGTTCTGATGGAACCCTAGAGATTGATTTACATGTTAAAGAGACTGATCCGAATAGCCTCCTTCTGTTTTCTAGTTGCCACCCCAGAGCCACAAGAGAATCTCTCCCTCTGTCGCAATTTAATAGAGTTAGTAGGATTGTATCTAATCCAGTGACGAGAGAAATTCGAATAGATGAAGTACAAAAGAAATTTTCTGAGAGAGGTTATCCTAATAGACTACTCAATAAGATGCGTATACCACGCGAACAAGTCTCTAAAACATCTTCCGCAGGCACTAGATTGCCTTTCATACATACTTTCCATCATTTATGTATCGATTACACAAAAATATTAGAAAACATTGGAGTATATTGAAAACTAGTTATCCAAAGATTAACGAATTTCAAGTTCCATTTATGCCCTTTTTCAGGAGACCTACTAATTTACGTGATAGATTGGTACGGGCTGATATTGGCTCTACTAAGAAGTTGCCATTGCAAACCTTTCTGGATACCCCTAAAATTGGCACTTTCCCATGCCTTCATTGCTCACAATGTGGGAATGTACAAAAAGGCGAAACATTTTTTCACCCACATACAGGTGAAGGTATCAAAATTGGGGGTTTCTATACCTGTGAGTCTTCGTACGTGGTTTATGCTGTGAAGTGCCCTTGCGGTCTCGTATATGTTGGGGAAACTACCCGGCATGTGCGGGACCGCATTTCACAGCATAAGTCCAGTATTTGTTGTGGTAAAACGTATCTTCCCTTGCCATATCACTTTGCTCTAAAAAAACACAACATTTCCCAATTACGCTTTCAGGTATTGGAGCAGATTCCATGCCCAAGAAGGGGTGGTAATAGGGTTAAAACTCTAAGGCGCCGTGAGGCCTTTTGGATTAATAAATTAGATACCTTGGAACCACATGGATTGAATAGGGATTATGACATTTCTAGCTTTATCTAAGACACTTTGAGCTTCATCATTCTTATTTTTTTCCCTTTTAGACACGGATAAATTGAGACTACCGTATTTTCCGGCGTATAAGACGACTTTTTAACCCCCGAAAATCTTCTTAAAAGTCGGGGGTCGTCTTATACGCCGGGAATCGTCTTGTACGCCGGTGTATATGGTGGGTGGGGAGGGGGAGTGATCCTGATGACGAGGGGGCGTCTCACAGGAAAGTGAGTAATCCCCATTACCTTATCCTAGCGGTGCAGCGTGGGGGTGTCAGTGCTGGGAGCGGCGGCGGCTGCTGTGTTCTGGTGCGGCGGCTCCTCTTCTGTGTGGGGCCTCTGTGCTGTGAGGTGGCGGCGGCAGCGGCGTATCTTTATCCAGTTGGGGCTCCTCCGGCATCTCCTTAGCCCTGGAGGCCCCGCCGCAACTCCATCGGTGCAATGTGGTGGCCTCCGGGAAAATGGCCGCTGCTCAGATTCAGATCTCGTGTCCCGAGATTTCGGGACGAGATCTGAATCTGAGCAGCGGCCATTTTCCCGGAGGCCACCGCATCGCACCTATTGAGCTGCCTCCGGGAAAATGGCCGCTGCATTGCACCGATGGAGTTGCGGCGGGGCCTCCAGGGCTAAGGAGATGCCGGAGGAGCCCCAACTGGATAAAGATATGCCGCCGCCACCGCCACCTCACAGCACAGAGGCCCCACACAGAAGAGGAGCCGCCGCACCAGAGCACAGCAGCCGCCGCACCAGAGCACAGCAGCCGCCGCCGCTCCCAGCACTGAGACCCCCACGCTGCACCGCTACGATAAGGTAATGGGGGATACTCACTTTCCTGTGAGACGCCCCCTCGTCATCAGGATCACTCCCCCCCCCCCCAAAAGGCACATATTCACCGGCCCTATAAGACGACATAGGGTGTATAAGAAGACCCCCGACTTTTAAGAAGATTTTATATTTTAACTGGTAAAGTTGGGGGGTCGTCTTATACGCCCAGTCGTCTTATACGCCGGAAAATACGGTAGTTGCTGTACTACAAGGACGGGTATAAATTCTTTATTCCAACTTAAATTAATTATTTTTATAATTAGCTATTTTTTCTTAATTTTTATTTTTTATTTTTTTAATTTTATAAGATTTTTTTATAAAAAAAATTCAATTTTCATTTTTTATTTTTTATTTTATATTTTTTTCACTATTTTCCATATTTTTATTATTTTTTTCATAATATTAGAATTATATAAGTATTCTTTTTATTTTTTTCCCCTCCTTTAATATTTGTTTATAATTAGCACTAGTTGACTTTATTCATTGACTTTATTCATTATATTATAATTATAAATCATTAATCATTTCCTATTCTCTCCCTTAGGTAAGTTTGCGGCTCTCCATATTTGAGATATCCTTTTGTCACAATTCATTTATTTGTCTTTTATTACCTAATTCCTTTTCTCAGTTATGGTTCGTGAGTTGTTATCTTTAGATTCAGGTTTTCGGGGAATATTCTTTTCCCCTAACCTTTATAGACTGCAGCAATCTAATCTGCCATTTCCGGTGACATGTTCCTACACAGTAAGCCGGCACCTTTATACTGAATAGCTTATACACGGAGGAGCTTTTTCTTTCCTGCACGGCCCCGATACGTCACTTCCGGTGACGTCACACGATCGGGTACTTCCGGTTTCACGGCTATACGGCGCCAGAAACATTAGGTATGAGGCTGTGCTTCCTATATAAACTGACATTCTGACACCACACATATGTCGCCATCTCTCTTGCACGTTGTGTGCCACTATCTTACATGCGCCTACATGCGGCATCGTTCGGTGAGTTTGATCTTATATCGGGACTGTAGTATTCTGTTGTGCAGTGTGCTAACTGTGTTTTACTTGGCATTTTGATTCACCGTATTAATTTGCTGTGTATATATATTTTTGCTTTCCTTCCAGTGATATCACTTGTTCAGCGATCCATGTATTCTGAAGACAAATGTATGTGATTGTATACTATACATCATGCTCTGAATTCTCCCTATTGTTCAATAGATATTTTGCTTCTCTGATTATGTTTATCATTTGATTTTTTGATTTTTCCTTTTCTTGTATGGCCCTATACTATTTTATGGCCTATGGCCATATCTGGATCTGTATTTTTTGTACTATAGCTTTCTTAATTTTTGTCCCATGATCCGCCTTGAGATGTGTATGGTTACCCAGATATTATACTTTAGTTTCCACACATATATATAAAATATTTTCTCTGGATCTATGGTTCTCCACTGTTATGTCCTTTTACATTTTGTGTATTACACTGATATGCATTTTTTTTGTGTGTGTGTTTAATAGAGTTCTGATGAAGGCCTAGGTATTGGCCGAAACGTCAACATTTTATTTGTCACAGTGGATCAATAAAAATTCTGATAAATCTTTCTTGCATATGAATTAAGAGTGACAATTTTTTTTCTTTTTTATTATTGGGAGTGGTACCCTATTCGTGCACCTTACCACATACGGAGTGCCGTGCTATTACCTTACCATTGCCTCCCAAATGCATCCTGTGTGAACAAAGGCCACAATTACAGATGGCTCTGTAGCAACTAGGCAACCCCCACATGTACTCAGGCTGGCTAGCAGCCGTAAATAATGCAGCTGCGTCGACAAAAACTAAATCTCTGAGCACTGGCAAATACTCGGAGACCACCCGAGTAATGTGTATACTCACTCATCACTACTAGAGAGGCAAATCAGAACCCCCACTTAACTGGAAAAGACTTTCACAAAGACTCTGGAGTTGTGGTACATTGTTCTACGGTTCAGAGGCACCTGCACAAAAATGGCCTTCATGGAAGAGTCATCAGAAGAAAACATGTCCTGTTTCCTCACCATAAAGTTCAGTTTCATAAATAAGCAAAATAACATCTAAACAAGCCTGATGCATTTTGGAAACAAGTCATGTGGACCAATGAGGTTAAAATAGAACTCTGTCCACAATGATCAACTGTATATGTGGAGAAAAAAGGGCCCAGAATTTCAGGAAAAGAACATCTCCTCAGCCTTTAACCCCTTCATGACCCTAGCTTTTTTCAGTTTTGCGTTTTCATTTTTCGCTCCCCTCTTCCCAGAGTCATAATTTTTTTTATTTTTCCATCAATATGGCCATGTGAGAGCTTATTTTTTGTGGGACAAGTTCTACTTTTGAACGACATCATTGGTTTTAGCTTGTCGTGTACTAGAAAACGGGGAAAAAAATTGCAAATGAGGTGAAATTGCAAAAAAAGTGCAATCCCACAGGTTTTTTGTTTGGCTTTTTTGCTAGGTTCACTAAATGCTAAAACTGACTGGCCATTAGGATTCTCCAGGTCATTACGAGTTCATAGCCACCAAACATGTCTAGGTTCTTTATTATCTAAGTTGTAAAAAAATTTTCAAAACTTTGCTGAAAAAAAAAATTGCGCAATTTTCCGATACCCGTAGAGTCTCCATTTTTCGTGATCTGGTATTGATTGAGGGCTTATTTTTTGAGAGCTGAGTTGATGTTTTTAATGATGCAATTTTGCTGCAGAAGATACCTTCTTTTGATCGCCCGTTATTGCATTTTAATGCAATGTTGCAGCGACCAAAAAAAAAACGTAATTCTGGCGTTTCAAATCTTTTCTCATTACGTGGTTTAGCAATCAGGTTAATACTATTATTTTTATGATAGATCGGGTGATTCTGAACGAGGCAATACCAAATATGTGTAGCTTTGATTTTTTTTATTGTTTTATTTTGAATCAGGAGAAAGGGGGGGTGATTTAAACTTTTATATATTTTTTATTTTTTTCATATTTTGCAAAACTTTTTTTTTTTACTTTTGCCATGCTTCAATAGCCTCCATGGGAGGCTAGAAGCTGGCACAACTCAATTGGCTCTGCTACATAGGAGCGAAGCATAAATCGCTCCTATGTAGTAGATTTGCTGCATTGCTATGAGCACCGACCACAGGGTGGCGCTCACAGCAACCCGACATCAACAACCATAGACATCTTCAATACACCTCTGGTTGCATGCCGACGCATCGCTGACCCCCAATCACATGACGGGGGTCAGCGATGCACTCATTTCCGGCCAGATGGCCGGAAGCGCTAGTTAAATGCCACTGTCAGCTTTTGACAGCGGCATTTAACTAGTTAATAGCGGCGGGTGAATCGCGATTCCACACGCCGCTATTGCGGGCACATGTCAGCTGTTCAAAACCTTGTCATCCTTAATTTTAGCTCTTTTAGAGATAATTTAATCTTCAACTGGCTTAACTGTTCACAATAACAATAATTTTGACTAAGGATGCCCAAACTTTTATATTGCACTGTAGACTATGCTTTAAGGATGTTAGGCCCATATATTGCATATTGTACTTTTTATCCTCCAATTTCAAGAGGATTAATCCAAGAGTGAAATAAATTCTGTTTGTTTTCCCTACAAGAGCTTGTTCGGTATCAGATTTTCTTTTACATTACCTTCTCTGTGGCCGGAAGTACGGTTGTCATGCAGCATGCATGTGACATCACCACTCACTCCAGGGAGGACTCTAGCCCTGCAAAGACCTCCCATAGAGGCACACCACACAACACTAATGTACTATTATGCCTATTGCAAAGCATAAGGAGGTAGGGGTGAATGGCACAAAGTTTCTCCATTTACTTTTCTTTGAACCTCTTTACCATGAATTTTGCCCTTTGTCCCTGTGTATAGGTTTGGACAGAAAATATCTATAATACTATATTTTAACACCCAATGAATATAAACCATATTGTATGATGGAACTGTAGTCTGAAACAGGACTTGTCATTTTTTTTATTATGACCTCACCTGCTCTTCTATGGTGATGTCGGAGACTCACAAAGAATATACCGCATTTTTCAGATTATAAGACGCACTTTTTTCCACCAAATTTGGGGGGAAATGGGGTGCGTCTTAGAATGCAAATGTACCTTACGGTACCTTTGCTGCAGGATGCAGGCTGGGATGAAGGGGTGTCCGGCGGTGCTGCGGGTGTCCGGCGCTGCTGCCCAGTGCTCTGCGGATGTCTCCAGTTCCCAGCAGTGCTGTGGGGGTGTCTGGCGGTGCTACTGCAGATGTCCGGTGCTGCTACCCAGTGCTCTGCGGATGTCTCCGGTGCCTGGCAGCGCTGCGGGGGGTGTCTGGTGGAGCTACTGTGAGTGTCCAGTGCTGCTGCCCGGTGCTCTGCTGGTGTCTCCGGTGCTGCAGGTGCGCGGCTGGCACTGCCCGATGTTGCTGTGTCGGTCTCCGGTGCCATGATTTCCTGTGTGGTGGACTCCGAGAAAATGGCCGCAGGGAGAGCGGCACATGCGCAGATGGAGATCTCGGCACTGAGATCTCGGGAGATGAGATTGTGATGAAATCCCGAGATCTCCATCTACGCATGCGCCGCTCTCCCTGTGGCCATTTTCTTGGAGTCCACCGCACAGGAAATCATGGGACTGTCAAGGCTCTGGCCTTTCACAAAATGTCGGCAGAGTCTCGGCAGCACTGGAGACTGCTGCAGCAGCACTAGGCAGCGCCGTCCGGGCACCTGCAGCACCGGAGACACCAGGAGAGCACAGGGCAGCAGCGCCGGACACCAGGAGCAAGACCGCTGGACACCCCCGCAGCACCGCCGGGCACAAGAGACACCAGCAGAGCACTGGGTAGCAGTGCCAGATACCAGCAGCACTGCCAGACACCGCCTTCATCCCAGCCTGCAGCCTGCAGCATCACCCCACTCCTGCCTCATCCAGCAGTGATCCTGGGTCCCTGCTTCACCGCAGCCACCCCCCCTTGGTAAGCAAAAAGACGCATGGATTATGAGAAGCACCATCATTTTATTTTTTAAAAAAATCCTATTTTTCTCCTCAAAATTTGAGGTGCGTCTTATAATCCGGAGAGTTTTATTAAGCGAAAAATACGCTTTATAAGTAAGTATTACTGCACAGCATTCAAAATACTTCTATAGTAGTCCCAAAATTCCACTACACAGTGACAATATTAATTCCATCAGTCTCAGATAACTTCTAACAAGAAGTCGACAAAATGCCTCCTAGCAGCGTCAGTTGCCACAGTGCAGCACAAAATACCTCCCAGGAGTGCCAACCAGGGTGGATAAAAATCAATGTTTTTTTTTAAAAAATCAAAAAAATCGGATTTTTTTTATTTAAATCGGATTTTTTTTATTTAAATCGGATTTTTTTCAATAAACTGCTTTTTGAGGAAAATATTTTACCATCCAAAGGTTCTTCCATCATGAGATAAAGCTGAGTTGTTTAACTCAGTAGAATAAAGGCTGTATATGTGTAACATTCACAATGCCATGCTCTTCCAGAGGTTTCTGTAGGATTAGTGGGCAGTTTCTCTCCTATATTATCACAGACGCTCGCTTTACTTACGCAGTTCTCAAAACTGAATTTGACTCCGCAGAGGTCCCAGCCTCTTCTTCACGGCAAAAATGTTACAACATGAACAGAGTTGAGAAAAAGACCTTAATCCTATTGCTCTACAAACCTATGAATACAGAATCAACCCCTTCAGTGCCAAGTCCAAGAAGTTAGACAATATGTTTCTGATTGTTTGGAGTGGAATAGATCTGCACAACACAAGAAGAATGTGAATCTAAGTGTGAGGAGGAGGAAGGGCAAGCAGACAAGAAAATGAAAGTGAAACTTTGAGCACAATACTGCAGCATAGCCACAGACAGACAAGTCTGGATCTGTTTGTGTGTACGATACGATCTGAGGTTTATTACATTCTTTCCTTATAATGGCAGCAGGCCGTAAAAGAGACCCAGTTTGGGAATATTTTAATGAAGCTCCTTTGCCTATCGGTAAGGCAGGCATGCGTGCAAAATGCAAACAATGCAACAAAGAGATGCAAGGCCTGGTGGCGCGAATGAGGCAACATCATGAGAAGTGCGATGATGAAGATGACCAAAGAAACACTTCTGAACAGGCAGGATCTTCAGGTTGGTAAACATTTTTATTGAATCCTATTTCTATAGACTGAACTGTAATGTGTGAGAAAAATTATATTTCTTAATATTGCTGCATGTTACTGTCATTTGGTACAGTTATGAAGAAAAACAAATATTCCTTTTGGGGCAGGGGCAGTGATGTGTTGTGTACAATAAGCAGAAATTGTATAAACAATAAAATAACAGCATTGACTTTTTTTGTTTAGGGGAATTCATGGATTCTGGAAACTATCCACCTCCAAGATCACCATCATCCTGTTCTACAGTTTCAGAGTTATCCATCCAGGATAGTGCTTCATTAGCAGCAGCATCATCATCAGACACCCACAGCCACATATCACCATCACCCAAAAGGAAGAAAAAACCTTTACCTCCTGGAACCACCATAGATAGGTTTGTGATAAGAACTAGCAGATTAGAAAAAGAGTTGATTGATGAAAAAATTGCCCTGTTTATTTATTCAACAAACTCTTCTTTCCGTCTGACTGAGAACCCACATTTCATTAATATGGTTCAGTCACTGAGACCAGGATACAGTCCACCCAGCAGAGCTGATGTTGCAGGGAAACTGCTGGATCAAGTGTATGACAGAGAAATGGAGCAATGTGCAACAGCTCTGGAGGGTAAAATTGTTAACCTAAGTATTGATGGGTGGAGTAATGTCCACAATGATCCTATTGTATGTGCTTGTATAACAACAGAAGAAGGTAAAGTCTTCCTTGCACAAACAACTGATACGACAGGAAATGCACACAAAGCAGAATACTTACAAGAAGTGGCAGTAAAAGCTATAACGACATGTGAACAAAAATTCAAATGTCTAGTACGCAGTTTGGTCACTGACAATGCTGCAAACATATCCAAGATGAGAAGAGATTTAGAAGAGCAGGGAGGGAATACAAAGCTGCTAATAACATATGGTTGCAGTGCTCATTTGCTGCACCTCTTAGCCAAAGACTTAAGTGTTCCAGAAATAAAGGCTAATGTTGTTGAAATTGCTAAATACTTCCGTAATAATCATTTTGCTGCAGCAGCTCTGAAAAGGATGGGTGGAACCAAGCTAACGCTCCCATAAGATGTTAGATGGAACTCTGTGGTGGAATGTTTTGAGAAGTATATCAAAAACTGGCCTATTCTGACACTTTGTGAAGAAAATCGAGATAAAATAGATGGCACTGTCACGGCCAAAATCCTCAACATTGGGCTTAAGAGAAATGTTGAACATATGCTGAGCTTCCTGAAACCCATCTCTCAAGCTTTAAACAAAATGCAGAAAAATAGCTGTTTTATTGTGGATGCTGTTGAAATTTGGAAGGAACTGAGTGAACACTTAAAAACAGAACTACACATGGACAGAATTAAATTACAAGCAGTAAACAAACGAATGGGACAAGCACTGACTCCAGCTCATTTTTTGGCAAATATTGTCAATATCCAATATCAGGGTCAAAACCTAAGTGCTGAGGAAGAGGAGTTAGCTATGACATGGGTATCCAGCAATCATCCATCTTTAATGCCAACTATAATAAACTTCAGAGCTAAGGGGGAACCATTCAAGAAATATATGTTTGCTGAAGATATTTTAAGGAAGGTCACACCAGTAAACTGGTGGAAGTCACTTAAGCGCTTGGATTTAGAGACTGTTCAAGTAATGATTTCACTTTTAACAGCAGTAGCTTCTTCTGCAGGCGTTGAAAGAATATTCTCTTCCTTTGGACTCATTCATTCTAAATTGAGAAATCGGTTGGGACCCAATAAAGCAGGAAAGCTTGTGTTTCTTTTCCAGATTATGAATAGGAACAAAGAAGAAGATGATGATGAAGATGACGACAAGTGAGCTACAGAGGACAGCAGGGACAGTAGTATTTAAGTTTTTCATGTGTCCGCTGGGCTGACAGTCTAAGTTTCTTAAAATATATATATATATTTTGTTTAGCCAAATTAGTTTACAAACATGGATGTTTGTTTAAGCAAATAACATGCTGTAATGTTTTTATTGTTTCAGTTGAATAAATCTATTTAAATTGTTATTAAGGTCAGGATTATTTTTCTCCTTCCTAAGTACAACAGAACAGTGGTGTCCAAATATGAATGATTAACCCATTAAACTGGGGAGAAAAAAGTAATATAAAAAGTGATTCTAAAAATCTTCATCTACTTGCATGTTAAAGTAGCAAGAACTAGTTTAGGTAGAAACTTTGATTTAAATCACTGATTTAAATCAAGCCTTACTGACTAGTGATTTAAATCGTGATTTAAATCAGTTAGATTTAAATCAAATCCACCTTGGTGCCAACCAATATCATAGTGCTGCAAAAAAAATACCTCCCCCAAATCACCAAATAAAAGCTAAAGTGCAGTGTAAAATATCCACCAACAATACCGCATACCCCAATGCAGCACAAAATTCTGCACACCAATTCATAAAAAAGCTATTTTTCTACACAGAAAATGCTTATTTTACTAGTTGTGATGCCGGTAAATCACAAGGGATGCAGTGATGGTGCTGGTAGTATATTGCAAGCAATGGAATATTAAAAATGATATTACATGGGCCAGAGGATAGCATGCACCAAGCTTTATACCTATAAGTACACAAACTACACTGCCACCATTAGCCACAGTGCTGCCATTATAAGACTAGAGTATGACAACATACAGTACACTGGTATCACATAGACAACACACTGAGGCACTGGTGTGACTGGTAGTGAATTTATATTCATGGTCTTGGCTTCGGGCTTCAGTAGTGATGCATAATCTTTTTTATGCAAAGACGGAAAAAATGAATAGGTTGTGTGTGGTGTGTGTCAGCTATCTTTCTAACTGAGCTATTCATGCTAGACTGAGAGATGGGTCCTAATGGCATCACAGGTGGACATAGAGCCTTGTCAGCTCAATTATTGACGTTGTTAGGAGCTGCTGGTGTTCTCTTGCTGATAGTACATTAGTTTAGGAATCTCCTTATGACATCTGGCTAGAGTTCTGGTTAGGAGCCACATCCCGAGATTGAGATGCGTTGATCTGAAACACATCAAATGAACGAGAATTGGATGAGTACTCTAAACAGCTATGTAATAAATATGCCTCCCTGATCTGTAGTAAGCCAATGATGTAACTTACAACATTAGATATGACATTTCAGAGTATGCTTTGTGTTCCAGCAATATTGTAGAAAAATGTTATATGCTGGCCCATTACCAGATCGGCTAGTGAGACAGTGTGAACGCTCACCAAGGTAGCACATGAAAGAATACTCTGATAAACTTGTGACTCTACAAGTAAGGATGGGCGAACCCGAACTGTCACATGGTCCCGAACACGGGTTTCCATGCTTGGGTCCAGTTCGGGGCCAGGGCCGGCTGTAAAGAAAAAAAGCAGAAAATTAATAATAAACATTATAACTATACTTACGTGTCCAGCGACGCTTCCATCCGTCCCACTGACTCCCAGCCGCATCTGATTCCGGGGCCACTCATTAACTTCAGCTGGTATTCAGTGCACTTGGCAGTCTTTGGCTTTTTTCCGGCAGTGTTCATTCGGTGACATAACCGCCGAGTGCAGTGAATACCTCCGTAAGGTAATGAGCGGCCCCGGAACCAGATGTGGCCGGGAAACAGCAGGACGGGAGGACTCATCACTGGACAGGTAGGTATGATTATAATGTTTATTATTAATTTTATGCTTTCTTTTACAGGCCCCCCACCCCATCCCATATCTGTAAAGTCCACGTTTAGGGTCTGGATGCAATTTCACGTCATCTCCGGCCCCAAACTCGAACTTTACAGAAAAACTCAGGCGAAATCGCCGATCCCAAATATCGGGGGGTTCGCCCATCACTATCTACAAGGAGTATTTTGAACATACATTGCACAGTGTTGCATATATGGGCAGGCCCTGAACTAGTACATCCTGAGCTGTACTGTTTGTATTCAGGAGTGACAGCTTTTTATTCCCTAAACTTGTGTAAATGTAAGTGTAGTGTCAGCATGTTAAAATATATTGATTGTCATCTTCCCCGGTGTCCAGTGCCACTCAGCTATTATGACTCTTCCGACTCACTGGCTTATACTGCCCAGTTTCAGCTGGAAATGGCTTTTACAGTGTAAAACTATGAAGTATCAGAACAAGACTCAATGGACTTACATTGTAGAAATCACTTCCGTCTCACATGCAGACTTCAATGTGATCCAGCTGGTTACAATCGCCATCACGAGACTCAGACGAAGATGAAAATGATTATACTGAGGAAGACTGCAATTGGGTTTTTTATTAACATACTGTCACAACACTGCAATAACATTTACACAGGTTTAGGGAATATAAAATATAGCAAGAACACTTATTTAAGTGAAAACCTTAATTTTGGACAATACAGTTAAGATCTGATAAAAAACAGATCTTGTAAGTCTCTGAGAAAACGAATCCCATAGTTATACACAAAACAGATTCAATGTGTGAGTAAATTAGACTAGACATCTTTACAGGGCATTTACTCAAATCATTTAAATCTTCAATGTATACAAAATCCTAAAATAATGGTATATAAAGCAGAAGTGGAACTGCTGACACAACCTTGGTATTATCTTCCCACACAAGGCACAATTCATTCCATCCTGCAAAGCGATTAATGCGACTGTTCCGGTCATTTCTCCATGTTGCCTGAATAAGACATAAAGCTGGAACCGACACATTAACCAATTGCAAAGGCTGATGAATAACCTTGGCTATCTCACTTAAACATGTATTAACTTTGGTTAAAATATGCTAAGCAGCCTAACACTGCTCAGCAAATGTGGCTCTTTGTGGTTTCCATGAGAAAGGTTAAAGTGTTCACTCCAGTTCACAGTCTGGGCTGCAAGTAAAAACGCATTGTACCGAGATCAAACTTTATCCATGGAAGGACGTAGAAACTAACTGCAAAAAGTTTATCCCAAATATAAAAAGTAGTAAAACAAAAAAACAAGACATGGTTGAACTTTTCAGATGTTCTGCAACTGTCTTGACACGTCTAAGAATATGGATGTATGCAAGGATAATTTAACATCCAGCAAACCTTTGTTACATTTCTTTTATTTTAGCACACTTGTGAAACAAACATGTGAAAACCTTTTAGCTTTCATGTAGAAAAAAAACTGTTTTGTGTGAAAGGCCTGCTTGGTTATCTCAAGACTAGGAGAAGGAATATTAGCTTTCCAGGACAAATGCAGATATCAAACAGTGGGATTGACAGAAGGAGATGAACAATGTCGGAGCAGAGGCTTAGCCAAAATATAATGCAAAACTACGCAGGACTTCAATGAAGCTATTTGAACTTTCCTTTCACAAGACTGGGATTGTCAGAAGTTGGCAAGCTCATGTGTGCAGCGTCTGAAAGATCAGGGAGCAGCCATCTTAAAATCGCTAAAGGAATGATTTCTATTGATTCCTTTTTGTCATTCTCAAAACAATTATCACCAAGAGAATTGATTCACGTTGAGCGGATTCATGTTCCCTTTAAATTCGTTATCATGAATTTTAATGACACAGGCAGATGACCTTTCCAATGGACTGTTTTTTCGATTGGCGCATGGGAACCGTGTCATCCTCACAGTTTGCTGAAGCTGTAAACTCAGGAGAACAGATTTTGCCAAGAAATCAATCTATGAAACATGAAAAGGTCAAATCCAGGCAGTATAGCAATACATTTCATCAAGCAGACATGGTTACGCTACCCTATCATATTTAATAAAACTAGGTAAGAACTTGCATTGTATATATGTTAGCATTAGCATTGAATTGAAGTCAAGGGTTAATACAATATCTATTCCAGAGCCAGGAAAAAGGAATGGAAGAATATAGAAATGTGATTTCAACTTTATTAGCTCAGTTTTTAATGGAAAACAATCTGAATGATCATATCCTTCAGTCTCACCATGAAACTGCAAGAACACTGAGAAAATAGTACTCCAATAAATTATATCAATGATGCATGAAGCGCATTTGAAAATGTAGAAATGAGCGCTGCTGTGCACAATGCTGTTTGTGAGCACCCTATTATTTCCATCGCTTTATCATCTACAGTGGGGGAAATAAGTATTTGATCCCTTGCTGATTTTGTAAGTCTGCACACTGACAAAGACATGAACAGACTATAATTTTAAGGGTCTGTTAATTTTAACATTGAGAGATATAATATCAAAAATAAAATCCAGAAAATCACATTGTATAAAATGATATAAATTTATTTGCATTTTGCAGTGAGAAATAAGTATTTGATCCCTCTGGCAAACAATACTTAATAATTGGTAGCAAAGCCCTTGTTGGCAAGAACAGCAATCAGACTTTTTTGCAGTTGATGATGAGGCTGGTGCAGATGTCAGGAGGAATTTTGGTCCACTCCTCTTTGCAGATCATCTCTAAATCATTAAGATTGTGAGGCTGTCGCTTGTCAACTCTGAGCTTCAACTCCCTCCATAAGTTTTCTATGGGATTACAGTCTGGAGACTGGCTAGGCCACTCCATGACCTTAATGTGCTTCTTTTTGATCCACTCCTTTGTTGTCCAGGCTGTATGTTTTGGGTCATTATCTTGCTTGAAGTCCCAGCCACGACCCATTTTTACTGTCCTGGCGGAGGGAAGGAAGTTGCCACTCAGGATTTTACAGTACATGGCTCCATCCATTCTCCCATTGATGCGGTGAAGTAGTCCTGTGCCCTTAGCAGAGAAACACCGCCAAAACATAAAGTTTCCACCTCCATGATTGACAGTGTGGGCGGTGTTCCTTGGGTCATAGGCAACATTTCTCTTCCTCCAAATACAAATACTTGGTGACTGTGGCCCCAACTGCCTTGAGATCAGTAACAAGTTCCCCCACGTAGTTTTAGGATGGTCTCTTACCTTCCTCATGATCAAGGATACCCCACGAGGTGAGATTTTGCATGTTGCCCCAGATCAATGTCGATTGACAGGCATTTTGTAATTCTTCCATTTTCTTACTATTGCACCAACAGTTGTCTCCTTCTCACCCAGCATCTTACTTATGGTTTTGTAGCCCATTTCAGCAGGTCTTTGATCTTGTCCCTGACATTCTTTTAAAGCTCTTTGGTCTTTAGGGGATCAAATCCAAATGCAAATACATTTATATAATTTATACAATGTGATTTTCTGGATTTTATTTGTGATATTCTATCTCTCAGTTTTAAAATTAACCTACCCTTAAAATTATAGACTGTTCATGTCTTTGTCAGTGGGCAAACAAAATCAGCAAGGGATCAAATACTTATTTCCCCCACTGTATTTACAGAAACAAAAAAATGACCAGTACCTCCTAACAGGATAAAGCAAGCGTGAACAGGTGCAAGTTGCTATGACTGCATAATATACAAAGCAAAGGATACAGCAGCCTCTGTATACACTAAAATATATTTGCAGCGCCCCAGAGTCCTGGTCATTGCAGTACTGATGCTCCACCGCTAAGGGGGGCTATGGTACGTCTGATGGCACTGAAGGAGTTCACCTGACCAGGTATCATAGACACCAATACACTTCACAGTCTGGCCTCCAGGGGGAGCTAAGGGTGCTATGTATTAGGCCACTCCTCACAATCTGGTAAAACTGGGGGTTAGATAGGAAGTTAGAGAGAAGCTGACTGGGTTGGAACCAGGCAACATCCTGTGACAGAGGGTGTTGCAGGGGAAGATTCAGGGGGGTCCCTGTCAGGGGTGGGATCCTGACAGAGGCCTAGCGAACAGAGAGAACGTTACGAGACCGCGCCTGCACTTCATTGCGGCGGTACCCCAAGAAAGGACAAGAAGCGAGGTTTATTGTGCTGAGTGAGAAACGAGATCAAAGCAACAAGGAGATAACACCAGTAGGAGTCGTGCTGTAAGATGAGGCAACATCCTACTGAGGCGCGCAGCCAGTGGCCGGAAACGCAGAGGAAGTATTGAGCTCCAGGCCTTACTTCAAACCTACAGCAGGACAGTCAGTTCTAGGCGGGCTGTCTCACCCAAAATCACCTAAGCAGACACAGGGGGCAACATTTGGAGAGGGGCGACTCTAGGGTCCCGGAAGACCTCCGAGCCTACCCGTGATACGGGTGCGTCCTAGCCATATCATCTGGGGGACGAAGAAGAACATCATAATTGAGTTGTGAGGGAACTTCAGAAACAGACACAACAGTTGTGAGGACTATCCCGTAAGCACAGCAGGGAAGGACTACAACACACAAGCGCTAGAAGGTAGGCACAGATTTCCACCTGCAAAGGGAACTCTGGAGGTGCCATCGGACCGGCTGGGCTCAGGTAGCCCGGTTAACCGTATTCCGGACTGAGGATCCTGAAGCCTTCAGTAAAGAGGTAAAGAGACTACAACCTGGTGTCCTCGTTATTCACCACGACCTACACCACACCACAACATCCTCACTTTCTCAACTTTCACTGGACGCCCCTCAGCAGGGTCACGGGCCGGGCCTAGCCACCGTGACAACCCCAGAACTGAGACACAGAGGCCCGGTACCGGGTACCCCTCGGCCCTGCGGCAGTGGGGGCACTCCATATGCAAACATTGAAAACATTAAATTTAGATTGCATTACTACTATTCACAATATACTT
The DNA here is from genome assembly GCF_051348905.1 of Ranitomeya variabilis. NCBI lineage: Eukaryota > Metazoa > Chordata > Amphibia > Anura > Dendrobatidae > Ranitomeya > Ranitomeya variabilis. The sequence goes on from NC_135236.1 coordinate 199,941,571, forward strand.
AAAAATGGAGGCACTCGGCTGTTGTGAATTTGCTTTTTGCTCCCTCTAGTGGTTACTAGTTTTTTGACTCTGGTTTTTCTGTCATTCCTTTTATCCGCACCTGGGTCGTTAGTTAGGGGTGTTGCTATATAAGCTCCCTGGACCTTCAGTTCAATGCCTGGCAACGTAGTTATCAGAGCTAGTCTGCTGTGCTCTTGTCTACTGATCCTGGTTCCAGTTATATCAGCTAAGTCTGCCTTTTGCTTTTTGCTATTTGTTTTGGTTTTGTATTTTTGTCCAGCTTGTTCCAAATCTATATCCTGACCTTTGCTGGAAGCTCTAGGGGGCTGGTGTTCTCCCCCCGGACCGTTAGACGGTTCGGGGGTTCTTGAATTTCCAGTGTGGATTTTGATAGGGTTTTTGTTGATCATATAAGTTACCTTTCTTTATTCTGCTATCAGTAAGCGGGCCTCTCTGTGCTAAACCTGGTTCATTTCTGTGTTTGTCATTTCCTCTTACCTCACCGTCATTATTTGTGGGGGGCTTCTATCCAGCTTTGGGGTCCCCTTCTCTGGAGGCAAGAAAGGTCTTTGTTTTCCTCTACTAGGGGTAGCTAGATTCTCCGGCTGGCGCGTGTCATCTAGAATCAACGTAGGAATGATCCCCGGCTACTTCTAGTGTTGGCGTTAGGAGTAGATATATGGTCAACCCAGTTACCACTGCCCTATGAGCTGGATTTTTGTATTCTGCAGACTTCCACGTTCCTCTGAGACCCTCGCCATTGGGGTCATAACAGTTTGCCAGTCCCGTATTAAATGTTTAATGCATTGCAGAAGAGGGATTATAAGAAAGAAGATTCTGAGTTTTTTTTTTCTCCTTCCCCTTTACCTCAGAGTGGCTATGCTTGCTGCAGACATGAATGTCCAGACCTTGATTACAAGTGTGGACCAGCTGGCTACTCGTGTGCAGGGCATACAAGACTATGTTATCAGAAATCCTAGGTCAGAACCTAAAATACCGATTCCTGAACTGTTTTCCGGAGACAGGTTTAAGTTTAGGAATTTCGTGAATAATTGTAAATTGTTTTTGTCCCTGAGACCCTGTTCATCAGGAGATTCTGCTCAGCAAGTAAAAATTGTTATTTCGTTCTTACGGGGCGACCCTCAGGATTGGGCTTTTTCGCTGGCGCCAGGAGATCCGGCATTGGCTGATCTTGATGCGTTTTTTCTGGCACTCGGTTTACTTTATGAGGAACCCAATCTTGAGATTCAGGCAGAAAAGGCCTTGCTGTCTATGTCTCAGGGGCAGGACGAGGCTGAAGTGTATTGCCAAAAATTTCGGAAATGGTCCGTGCTGACACATTGGAACGAGTGTGCACTGGCCGCTAATTTTAGAAATGGCCTTTCTGAAGCCATTAAGAATGTTATGGTGGGTTTTCCCATTCCCACAGGTCTGAATGATACTATGGCACTGGCTATTCAAATTGACCGGCGGTTGCGGGAGCGCAAAACCGCAAAATCCCTCATGGTGTTGTCTGAACAGACACCTAATTCGGTGCAATGTGATAGAAAAACCGCAAATTCCCTCATGGTGTTGTCTGAACAGACACCTGATTTAATGCAATGTGATAGAATCCTGACTAGAAATGAGCGGAAAATTCATAGACGCCGGAATGGCTTGTGCTACTACTGTGGTGATTCTACACATGTTATCTCAGCATGCTCTAAACGTATAGCTAAGGTTGTTAGTCCTGTCACCGTTGGTAATTTGCAACCTAAATTTATTCTGTCTGTAACTTTGATTTGCTCACTGTCATCTTATCCTGTCATGGCGTTTGTAGATTCAGGTGCTGCCCTGAGTCTCATGGATCTCTCATTTGCTACGCGCTGTGGATTTACTCTTGAACCATTAGAAAATCCTATTCCTCTTAGGGGTATTGATGCTACACCATTGGCAGCAAATAAACCGCAGTATTGGACTCAGGTTACCATGTGCATGACTCCTGAACACCGCGAGGTGATACGTTTCCTGGTTTTACATAAAATGCATGATTTGGTCGTTTTAGGGCTGCCATGGTTACAGACCCATAATCCAGTCCTGGACTGGAAGGCTATGTCAGTCTCAAGTTGGGGCTGTCGTGGTATTCATGAGGATTCCCTGCCTGTGTCTATTGCTTCTTCTACGTCTTCGGAAGTTCCGGAGTATTTGTCTGATTATCAGGATGTCTTCAGTGAGTCTGAGTCCAGTGCACTGCCTCCTCATAGGGACTGTGACTGTGCTATAGATTTGATCCCAGGCAGTAAATTTCCTAAGGGAAGACTGTTTAATCTGTCGGTACCTGAACATACCGCTATGCGTTCATATATCAAGGAGTCTCTGGAAAAAGGACATATTCGTCCGTCTTCTTCCCCTCTTGGTGCGGGATTCTTTTTTGTGGCAAAAAAGGACGGATCTTTGAGACCTTGTATTGATTATCGGCTTTTAAATAAGATCACTGTCAAATTTCAGTATCCTTTGCCGCTGTTGTCTGACTTGTTTGCCCGGATTAAGGGTGCCAAGTGGTTCACCAAGATAGACCTTCGTGGTGCGTACAACCTTGTGCGCATTAAGCAAGGTGATGAATGGAAAACCGCATTCAATACGCCCGAAGGTCATTTTGAGTACTTGGTGATGCCTTTTGGGCTCTCCAATGCGCCTTCAGTTTTTCAGTCCTTTATGCATGACATTTTCCGGAAGTATCTGGATAAATTTTTGATTGTTTATCTGGATGATATTTTGGTTTTTTCTGATAATTGGGATTCGCATGTGGAGCAGGTCAGGTTGGTCTTTAAAATTTTGCGTGAAAATTCTTTGTTTGTCAAGGGCTCAAAGTGTCTCTTTGGTGTACAGAAGGTTCCCTTTTTGGGGTTCATTTTTTCCCCTTCTGCTGTGGAGATGGACCCAGTCAAGGTCCGAGCTATTCTTGATTGGACTCAGCCCTCGTCAGTTAAGAGTCTTCAGAAGTTCTTGGGCTTCGCTAACTTCTACCGTCGTTTTATCGCTAATTTTTCTAGCATTGTGAAACCTTTGACGGATATGACCAAGAAGGGCTCCGATGTAGCTAACTGGGCTCCTGCTGCCGTGGAGGCTTTCCAGGAGTTGAAACGCCGGTTTACTTCGGCGCCTGTTTTGTGCCAGCCTGACGTCTCACTTCCCTTTCAGGTTGAGGTGGATGCTTCGGAGATTGGGGCAGGGGCCGTTTTGTCGCAGAGAGGCCCTGGTTGCTCTGTTATGAAGCCTTGTGCCTTTTTCTCTAGGAAATTTTCGCCTGCCGAGCGAAATTATGATGTGGGCAATCGGGAGTTGTTGGCCATGAAATGGGCATTTGAGGAGTGGCGTCATTGGCTCGAGGGTGCTAAGCATCGTGTGGTGGTCTTGACTGATCACAAAAATCTGATGTATCTCGAGTCTGCTAAACGCCTTAATCCGAGACAGGCCCGCTGGTCATTGTTTTTCTCCCGCTTTGATTTTGTTGTCTCGTATTTACCAGGTTCAAAGAATGTGAAGGCCGATGCTCTTTCTAGGAGCTTTGTGCCTGATGCTCCTGGAGTCGCTGATCCTGTTGGTATTCTTAAAGATGGAGTTATCTTGTCAGCTATTTCTCCGGATCTGCGACGTGTGTTGCAGAGATTTCAGGCTGATAGGCCTGAGTCTTGTCCACCTGACAGACTGTTTGTCCCGGATAAGTGGACCAGCAGAGTCATTTCCGAGGTTCATTCCTCGGTGTTGGCAGGTCACCCGGGAATTTTTGGCACCAGAGATCTGGTGGCCAGGTCCTTTTGGTGGCCTTCCTTGTCAAGGGATGTGCGGTCATTTGTGCAGTCCTGTGGGACTTGTGCTCGAGCTAAGCCTTGCTGTTCTCGTGCCAGCGGTTTGCTCTTGCCCTTGCCTGTCCCGAAGAGACCTTGGACACATATCTCCATGGATTTCATTTCTGATCTTCCGCTATCTCAGGGCATGTCCGTTATCTGGGTGATATGTGATCGCTTCTCCAAGATGGTCCATTTGGTTCCTTTGCCTAAGCTGCCTTCCTCTTCCGATCTGGTTCCTGTGTTTTTCCAGAACGTGGTTCGTTTGCACGGCATCCCTGAGAATATTGTGTCAGACAGAGGATCCCAGTTCGTTTCCAGGTTCTGGCGATCCTTTTGTAGTAGGATGGGCATTGATTTGTCGTTTTCGTCTGCTTTCCATCCTCAGACTAATGGACAGACGGAGCGAACCAATCAGACTTTGGAGGCTTATTTGAGGTGTTTTGTCTCTGCTGATCAGGACGATTGGGTGACATTCTTGCCGTTGGCTGAGTTTGCCCTTAATAATCGGGCTAGTTCCGCCACCTTGGTTTCGCCTTTTTTCTGCAACTCTGGTTTCCATCCTCGCTTTTCTTCGGGTCATGTGGAGCCTTCTGACTGTCCTGGGGTGGATTCTGTGGTGGATAGGTTGCAGCAGATCTGGAATCATGTGGTGGACAACTTGAAGTTGTCACAGGAGAAGGCTCAGCGCTTTGCCAACCGCCGCCGCGGTGTGGGTCCCCGACTACGCGTTGGGGATTTGGTGTGGCTTTCTTCCCGCTTTGTTCCTATGAAGGTCTCCTCTCCCAAATTTAAACCTCGTTTTATTGGGCCTTACAAGATATTGGAAATCCTTAATCCTGTATCTTTTCGTCTGGATCTTCCTGTGTCGTTTGCTATTCACAATGTATTTCATAGGTCCTTGTTGCGGCGGTACATTGTGCCTGTAGTTCCTTCTGTTGAGCCTCCTGCTCCGGTGTTGGTTGAGGGCGAGTTGGAGTACGTGGTGGAGAAGATCTTGGATTCTCGCCTCTCCAGGCGGAGGCTTCAGTACCTGGTCAAGTGGAAGGGCTATGGTCAGGAGGATAATTCCTGGGTGGTCGCCTCTGATGTTCATGCGGCCGATTTAGTTCGTGCCTTTCATGCCGCTCATCCTGATCGCCCTGGTGGTCGTGGTGAGGGTTCGGTGACCCCTCACTAAGGGGGGGTACTGTTGTGAATTTGCTTTTTGCTCCCTCTAGTGGTTACTAGTTTTTTGACTCTGGTTTTTCTGTCATTCCTTTTATCCGCACCTGGGTCGTTAGTTAGGGGTGTTGCTATATAAGCTCCCTGGACCTTCAGTTCAATGCCTGGCAACGTAGTTATCAGAGCTAGTCTGCTGTGCTCTTGTCTACTGATCCTGGTTCCAGTTATATCAGCTAAGTCTGCCTTTTGCTTTTTGCTATTTGTTTTGGTTTTGTATTTTTGTCCAGCTTGTTCCAAATCTATATCCTGACCTTTGCTGGAAGCTCTAGGGGGCTGGTGTTCTCCCCCCGGACCGTTAGACGGTTCGGGGGTTCTTGAATTTCCAGTGTGGATTTTGATAGGGTTTTTGTTGATCATATAAGTTACCTTTCTTTATTCTGCTATCAGTAAGCGGGCCTCTCTGTGCTAAACCTGGTTCATTTCTGTGTTTGTCATTTCCTCTTACCTCACCGTCATTATTTGTGGGGGGCTTCTATCCAGCTTTGGGGTCCCCTTCTCTGGAGGCAAGAAAGGTCTTTGTTTTCCTCTACTAGGGGTAGCTAGATTCTCCGGCTGGCGCGTGTCATCTAGAATCAACGTAGGAATGATCCCCGGCTACTTCTAGTGTTGGCGTAAGGAGTAGATATATGGTCAACCCAGTTACCACTGCCCTATGAGCTGGATTTTTGTATTCTGCAGACTTCCACGTTCCTCTGAGACCCTCGCCATTGGGGTCATAACACTCGGCACACAAATTGCCAATTCATATAAGCCCATCATTCACAACAAAGTACAGCTTTCTTAAATTAAATCTGTCAGTAGGTTTTTTCTATGTTATCTGAGGACATCATGAGGTAGGGGATAAAATATAGATTTCAAAAGATATGTCGCATGGTAAGCTGTGTGGTGTTGCCTACTTAGACCAAAGATTTAATCATCTGGTTATCACTGCTGTAACTAGCTGGCACACGCTTCTAAGTTTGACTAAACCCTATTCTGTGATAAGCAGCTCACTGTCTATGGACTATTTACACAGAGAGCTTGGTGAGGATGGGGTTCGCTTTCTCAGCTCTGCTGCATTACTAAATCTGAAAGTCCTGATTGTATCAGAACAGCTGCACCCAGTAATATAAATGATACATCGCTGGATTCAGGGTCTTTTTGTCTACATCAAGTTGCTCTCAGATGAGGTAACAAAAACCTTCTGACAGATTCCCTTTAATGAAAAACAGTTTTAGGCTGATAAGAGGAGGTGGTGATTGGCTTCATATTTGACTGATCACTCCTCCAAACAGCCTAAGGCTGTTTTTAATTTGTACTAGATCCTTCCTATGTTTTAAATTTGTAGCCATTTTTGGTAACTACAACCCCTGGCAAAAATTATGGAATCACCGGCCTTGGAGGACATTCATTCAGTTGTTAAATTTTGTAGAAAGAAAGCAGATCACAGATATGGCACAAAACTAAAGTAATTTCAAATGGCAACTTTCTGGCTTTAAGAAACACTAAAAGAAATCAAGAACAAAAAATGTGCTAGTCAGTAATGGTTACTTTTTTTAACCAAGCATAGGGAAAAAATTACAGAATCACTCAATTCAGAGGAACAAATTATGGAATCATGAAAAACAAACAAAAAAAACTCTCCAAAACATCACTAGTATTTTGTTGCACCACCTCTGGCTTTTATAACAGCTTGCAGTCTCTGAGGAGGCCTGGACTTAATTAGTGTCAAACAGTACTCTTCATTAAGGTTGAGCGAAACGGGTCGGCCATTTTCAGAAGTCGCCGACTTTTGGCAAAGTCGGGTTTCATGAAACCCGACCCTACCCCTGTGTGGGGTCGGCCATGAGGTCGGCGATCTTCTGAATCTGGTATCGGAATTCCGATACCGAGTTCCGATATGTTTGCGATATCGGGAATCGGTATCGGAATCCATATTTAAGTGTAAAATAAAGAATCAAAATAAAAAAATATTCATATACTCACCTGTTATGACCCCAATGGCAGAGGGTCTCAGAAATAATTACTAAGTCTGCAAACACAAAAAACCAGCTCATAGGGCAGTGGTAACTGAGCTGACCATATATCTAATCCTAGCACCACAAATAGCAGCAGCCGGGGAACGTGCCTACGTTGGTTCTAGACGTCTCGCGCCAGCCGGAGAACTAACTAACCCTAGAAGGGAAAAGAAAGACCTTTCTTGCCTCCAGAGAAAAGACCCCAAAAGTTGGATACAAGCCCCCAACAAATAATAACGGTGAGGTAAGAGGAAAAGACAAACGTAAGAATGAGCTAGGTATTTAGCAAAGAGAGGCCCACTAGCTAATAGCAGAATATAGTAAGATGACTTATATGGTCAGCAAAAACCCTATCAAAATATCCACGCTGGATATTCAAGAACCCCCGAACCGTCTAACGGCCCGGGGGGAGAACACCAGCCCCCTAGAGCTTCCAGCAAGGTCAGGAATCACATTTAGTACAAGCTGGACAAAAATGAGAGCAAGCAAATAACAAAAAAAAACAAAGAAGCAGGACTTAGCTTAATTTTGCACGAACCCGGACCAGCAGACAGGAGCAAACAGAAAGGATCTGATTACAACGATGCCAGGCACTGGACTAAGGATCCAGGAAGCTTATATAGCAACTCCCCTGGACTAACGACCCAGGTGGGTGACAAACTGAGGAAAGACAATCCCAGAGTCATATCACTAGTAACCACAAGAGGGAGCCAAAAAGTCTAATTCACAACAGTACCCCCCCCTTAAGGAGGGGTCACCGAACCCTCACCAAGACCACCAGGGCGATCAGGATGAGCAGCGTGAAAGGCACGAACTAAATCGGCCGCATGCACATCAGAGGCAACCACCCAGGAATTATCCTCCTGACCATAGCCCTTCCATTTGACCAGATACTGAAGCCTCCGTCTGGAGAGACGAGAATCCAAGATCTTCTCCACCACGTACTCCAACTCGCCCTCAACCAACACCGGAGCAGGAGGCTCAACAGAAGGAACCACAGGCACAACGTACCGCCGCAACAAAGACCTATGGAACACGTTGTGAATGGCAAACGACACCGGAAGATCCAAGCGAAAGGACACAGGATTAAGGATTTCCAATATCTTGTAAGGACCGATGAAGCGAGGCTTAAATTTAGGAGAGGAGACCTTCATCAGAACAAATCGAGAAGACAGCCATACCAAATCCCCAACACGAAGTCGGGGACCCACACCGCGGCGGCGGTTGGCAAAACGCTGAGCCTTCTCCTGTGACAACTTTAAGTTGTCCACCACATGATTCCAGATCTGCTGCAACCTATCCACCACAGAATCTACCCCAGGACAGTCAGAAGGCTCCACATGTCCCGAGGAAAAACGAGGGTGGAAACCAGAGTTGCAGAAAAATGGCGAAACCAAAGTAGCGGAACAAGCCCGATTATTAAGGGCAAACTCAGCCAACGGCAAGAAGGTCACCCAATCATCCTGATCTGCTGAAACAAAACACCTCAAATAAGCCTCCAGAGTCTGATTAGTACGCTCCGTTTGTTTATTAGTCTGAGGATGAAAGGCAGACGAAAACGACAAATCAATGCCCATCCTAGCACAAAAGGATCGCCAGAACCTGGAAACAAACTGGGATCCTCTGTCAGACACAATATTCTCAGGAATGCCATGTAAACGAACCACATTCTGAAAGAACACAGGAACCAGATCGGAAGAGGAAGGCAGCTTAGGCAAAGGCACCAAATGGACCATTTTAGAAAAGCGATCACACACCACCCAGATGACAGACATGCCCTAAGACACCGGGAGATCTGAAATGAAATCCATGGAAATGTGTGTCCAAGGCCTCTTCGGGACAGGCAAGGGCAAGAGCAACCCGCTGGCACGAGAACAGCAAGGCTTAGCTCGAGCACAAGTCCCACAGGACTGCACAAATGACCGCACATCCCGTGACAAGGAAGGCCACCAAAAGGACCTAGCCACCAGATCTCTGGTGCCAAAAATTCCCGGATGCCCTGCCAACACCGAGGAATGAACCTCGGAAATGACTCTGCTGGTCCACTTATCAGGAACAAACAGTCTGTCAGGTGGACAAGAGTCAGGTCTACCAGCCTGAAATCTCTGCAACACACGTCGCAAATCGGGAGAAATGGCCGACAAGATAACTCCCTCTTTAAGAATACCAACTGGTTCTGCGACTCCAGGAGAGTCAGGCACAAAGCTCCTTGAAAGAGCATCAGCCTTCACATTCTTTGAACCTGGTAAATACGAGACCACAAAGTCAAAACGGGAGAAAAACAATGACCAGCGGGCCTGTCTAGGATTCAGGCGTTTAGCAGACTCGAGATACATCAAATTTTTGTGATCAGTCAAGACCACCACACGATGCTTAGCACCCTCGAGCCAATGACGCCACTCCTCAAATGCCCACTTCATGGCTAGCAACTCCCGATTGCCAACATCATAATTCCACTCAGCAGGCGAAAACTTCCTAGAGAAGAAAGCACATGGTCTCATTACCGAGCAACCAGGGCCTCTCTGCGACAAAACGGCCCCTGCCCCAATCTCAGAAGCATCCACTTCGACCTGAAAGGGAAGTGAGATATCAGGCTGGCACAAAACAGGCGCCGAAGTAAACCGGCGCTTCAACTCTTGGAACGCCTCCACGGCTGCAGGAGCCCAGTTAGCAACATCAGAACCTTTCTTGGTCATATCCGTCAAAAGTTTAACAACGCTAGAAAAATTAGCGATAAAACGACGGTAGAAGTTAGCAAAACCCAAGAACTTCTGAAGACTCTTAACTGACGTGGGTTGAGTCCAGTCATGAATAGCTCGGACCTTGACTGGGTCCATCTCCACAGCAGAAGGGGAAAAAATAAACCCCAAAAAGGGAACCTTCTGTACTCCAAAGAGACACTTTGAGCCCTTAACAAACAAAGCATTCTCACGCAAAACCTGAAACACCATCCTGACCTGCTCCACATGTGAGTCCCAATCTTCAGAGAAAACCAGAATATCATCCAGATAAACAATCATAAATTTATCCAGATACTTCCGGAAAATATCATGCATAAAGGACTGAAACACTGAGGGAGCATTAGAGAGCTCAAAAGGCATCACCAAGTACTCAAAATGACCTTCGGGCGTATTAAATGCTGTCTTCCATTCATCTCCTTGCTTAATGCGCACAAGGTTGTACGCACCACGAAGATCTATCTTGGTGAACCACTTGGCACCTTTAATCCGGGCAAACAAGTCCGACAACAGAGGCAAAGGATACTGAAATTTAACAGTGATTTTATTCAGAAGCCGATAGTCAATACAAGGTCTCAAAGATCCATCCTTCTTGGCCACAAAAAAGAATCCTGCACCAAGAGGGGAAGAGGATGGACGGATATGCCCCTTCTCCAGAGACTCCTTGATATACGAACGCATTGCGGCATGCTCAGGTACAGACAGATTAAATAGTCTTCCCTTAGGAAATTTACTACCTGGAATCAAATTTATGGCGCAGTCACAGTCCCTATGAGGAGGCAGAGCACTGGACCTGGACTCGCTGAATACATCCTGATAATCAGACAAATACTCAGGAACTTCCGAAGGTGTAGAGGAAGCAATAGACACCGGCGGGGAATCAGCATGAATTCCCTGACAGCCCCAACTTGACACAGACATTGCCTTCCAATCCAAGACTGGATTGTGGGTCTGTAACCATGGCAGACCCAAAACGACCAAATCATGCATTTTATGCAGAACAAGAAAACGAATCACCTCCCGATGTTCAGGAGTCATGCACATGGTTACCTGTGTCCAAAACTGCGGTTTATTTTCCGCCAATGGCGTAGCATCAATACCTCTAAGAGGAATAGGATTTACCAACGGTTCAAGAACAAAACCACAGCGCTTGGCAAATGACAGATCCATAAGACTCAGGGCAGCACCTGAATCCACAAACGCCATAACAGGGTAAGAAGACAATGAGCAAATTAAAGTCACAGACAAAATAAATCTAGGTTGCAAATTACCAATGGCGACAGGACTAACAACCCTTGTAAGGCGTTTAGAGCATGCTGATATAACATGTGTAGAATCACCACAGTAAAAACACAACCCATTCTGACGTCTATGATTTTTCCGCTCATTTCTAGTCTGAATTCTATCACATTGCATTAAATCAGGTGTTTGTTCAGACAACACCACCAGAGGATTAGCGGTTTTGCGCTCCCGCAAACGCTGGTCAATTTGAATAGCCAACGCCATGGAATCATTCAGACTTGTAGGAATGGGGAAACCCACCATCACATTCTTAATGGCTTCAGAAAGGCCATTTCTGAAATTTGCGGCCAGAGCACACTCATTCCACTGAGTAAGCACGGACCATTTCCGAAATTTTTGGCAATACACTTCAGCTTCATCCTGGCCCTGAGAAATAGCCAGCAAGGCTTTTTCTGCCTGAACTTCAAGATTGGGTTCCTCGTAAAGCAATCCGAGCGCCAGAAAAAACGCATCAATATTTGCCAATGCCGGATCTCCTGGCGCTAGCGAGAAAGCCCAATCCTGAGGGTCGCCCCGTAAAAAAGAGATAACAATTTTAACTTGCTGAGCTGAGTCTCCAGATGAACGGGGTCTCAGAGATAGAAACAATTTACAATTATTCCTGAAATTCCTAAACTTAAATCGGTCTCCAGAAAACAGTTCAGGAATAGGTATTTTAGGTTCAGACATTGGACTACTGGTAACGAAATCTTGTATGCCCTGCACACGAGCAGCAAGCTGGTCTACACTTGTAATCAAGGTCTGGGCATTCATGTCTGCAGCAAGCACAAGCCACTCAGAGGTAAAGGGGAGGAAGAGAAGAAAAAAAAAAAAAACTCAGAATTTCCTTTCTTATAATCCCACTTCAGCAATGCATAAACATTCAATGTTGGCCTGGCATACTGTTATGACCCCAATGGCAGAGGGTCTCAGAAATAATTACTAAGTCTGCAAACACAAAAAACCAGCTCATAGGGCAGTGGTAACTGAGCTGATCATATATCTAATCCTAGCACCACAAATAGCAGCAGCCGGGGAACGTGCCTACGTTGGTTCTAGACGTCTCGCGCCAGCCGGAGAACTAACTAACCCTAGAAGGGAAAAGAAAGACCTTTCTTGCCTCCAGAGAAAAGACCCCAAAAGTTGGATACAAGCCCCCAACAAATAATAACGGTGAGGTAAGAGGAAAAGACAAACGTAAGAATGAGCTAGGTATTTAGCAAAGAGAGGCCCACTAGCTAATAGCAGAATATAGTAAGATGACTTATATGGTCAGCAAAAACCCTATCAAAATATCCACGCTGGATATTCAAGAACCCCCGAACCGTCTAACGGCCCGGGGGGAGAACACCAGCCCCCTAGAGCTTCCAGCAAGGTCAGGAATCACATTTAGTACAAGCTGGACAAAAATGAGAGCAAGCAAATAACCAAAAAAACAAAGAAGCAGGACTTAGCTTAATTTTGCACGAACCCGGACCAGCAGACAGGAGCAAACAGAAAGGATCTGATTACAACAATGCCAGGCACTGGACTAAGGATCCAGGAAGCTTATATAGCAACTCCCCTGGACTAACGACCCAGGTGGGTGCCAAACTGAGGAAAGACAATCCCAGAGTCATATCACTAGTAACCACAAGAGGGAGCCAAAAAAGTCTAATTCACAACACTCACCTCTCCGACGCGCCCTGGTACTAACTGGCAGCCTTCCTTCCTAAAAATGAGCGCGTGAATGACCTGCGGTGACGTCGCGGCTTGTGATTGGTCGCGTGAGCGGTCACATGGGCGGTCGCGACCAATCACAAGCCGTGATGTCATCTAAGGTCTTTCACGCGCTCATTCTTAGGAAGGAAGGCTGCTGGAAAGAAGCAGGGCGCGTACGAGGGTGAGTATATACCTAATAGGAATATACTCACCCTCAGCTTCTTTCCGGCAGCCTTCCTTCCTTAGAATGAGCGGGTGAATGACCTGCGGTGACGTCACGGCTTGTGATTGGTCGCGACCGCCCATGTGACCGCTCACACGACCAATCACAAGCCACGACGTCACCGCAGGTCATTCACGCGCTCATTCTTAGGAAGGAAGGCTGCCAGTTAGTACCAGGGCGCGTCCGAGGGTGAGTATATCAATATTTTTTATTTTGATTCTTTATTTTACACTTAAATATGGATCCCAGGGCCTGAAGGAGAGTTTCCTCTCCTTCAGACCCTGGGAACCATAGTATCCCTTTGCACTGCATTGGGTTTCGTGTTTCGGCCGACCCCGACCCCGACTTTTTTATAGGATCGGCCGATTTCACTCTACCCGACTTTTGAGGAAGTCGGGTTTCGTGAAACCTGACCCGATCCTATAAAAATAAAAGTTGCTCAACCCTACTCTTCATCAATCTGGCTCCAACTTTCTCTGATTGCTGTTGCCAGATCAGCTTTGCAGGTTGGAGCCTTGACATGGACCATTTTCTTCAACTTCCACCAAAGATTTTCAATTGGATTGAGATCCGGACTATTTGCAGGCCATGACATTGACCTTATGTGTCTTTTTTCAATTAATGTTTTCACAGTTTTTGCTCTATGGCAGGAAGCATTATCATCTTGAAAAATGACTTAATCATCCCCAAACATCCTTTCAATTGATGGGATGTGTCCAAAATATCAACATAAACTTGTGCATTTATTGAAGATGTAATGACAGCCATCTCCCCACTGCCTTTACCTGACATGCAGCCCCATATCATCAATGACTGTGGAAATTTGCATTTTCTCTTCAGGCAGTCATCTTTATAAATCTCATTGAAACGGCACCAAACAAAAGTTCCAGCATCATCACTTTTACCCAATGCAGATTTGCGATTCATCACTGAATATGACTTTCAACTAGTCATCCACAGTACACGATTGCTTTTCCTTAGCCCATTGTAACCTTGTTTTTTTCTGTTTAGGTGTTAATGATGGATTTCGTTTAGCTTTTCTGTATGTAAATCCCATTTCCTTTAGACAGTTTCTTACAGTTCGGTCACAGACGTTGACTCCAGTTTCCACCCATTCGCTTCTCATTTGTTTGGTTGTGCATTTCCTGTTTTGTAGACATATTGCTTTATGTTTCCGGTCTTGACGCTTTGATGTCTACCAGTATGTTTGCCTTTAGCAACCTTCCCATGTTGTTTGCATTTGGTCCAGATTTTAGACACAGCTGACTGTGAACAACCAACATCTTTTGCAACATTGCGTGATGATTTACCCTCTTTTAACCCCTTAAGCCCCGAGGGTGGCTTGCACGTTAATGACCGGGCCAATTTTTACAATTCTGACCACTGTCCCTTTATGAGGTTATAACTCTGGAACGCTTCAATGGATCTTGGCGATTCTGACACAGTTTTCTCGTGACATATTGTACTTTATGATAGTGGTAAAATTTATTTGATACTACCTGTGTTTATTTGTGAAAAAAAACAGAAATTTGGCAAAAATTTTGAAAATTTTCCAATTTTCCAACTTTGAATTTTTATGCAATTAAATCACAGAGATATGTCACACAAAGTACTTAATAAGTAAAATTTCCCACATGTCTACTTTACATCTGCACAATTTTGGAACTAATTTTTTTTTTGTTAGGGAGTTATAAGGGTTAAAAGTTGACCAGCAATTTCTCATTTTTACAACACCATGTTTTTTTAGGGACCACATCTCATTTGAAGTCATTTTGAGGGGTCTATACGATAGAAAATAACCAAGTGTGACAACATTCTAAAAACTGCACCCCTCAATGTGCTCAAAACCACATTCAAGAAGTTTATGAACCCTTCAGGTGTTTCACAGGAATTTTTGGAATGTTTAAATAAAAATGAACATTTAACTTTTTTTCACAAAAAATTTACTTCAGCTCCAATTTGTTTTATTTTACCAAGGGTAACAGGAGAAAAGTTGTTGTAAAATTTGTCCTGAGTACGCTGTTACCCCATATGTGGGGGTAAACCACTGTTTGGGTGCATAGCAGAGCTCGGAAGGGAAGGAGCGCCATTTGACTTTTCAATGCAAAATTGACTGGAATTGAGATGGGACGCCATGTTGCGTTTGGAGAGCCACTGATGTGCCTAAACATTGAAACCCCCCACAAGTGACACCATTTTGGAAAGTAGACCCCCTAAGGAACTTATCTAGATGTGTTGTGAGAGCTTTGAACCCCCAAGTGCTTCACTACAGTTTATAACGCAGAGCCGTGAAAAAAAAAATTCTTTTTTTTCACAAAAACTTATTCTTTAGCTCCCATTTTTGTATTTTTCCAAGGGTAACAGTTGAAATTAGACCCCAAAAGTTGTTGTCCAATTTGTCCTGAGTACGCTGATACCCCATATATGGGGGTAAATTACCGTTTGAGCCCATGGCAGAGCTTGGAAGCGAAGGAGCGTAATTTGGAATGCAGACTTAGATGGATTGGTCTGCAGGCGTCACATTGCGTTTGCAGAGCCCCTAATGTACCTAAACAGTAGAAACCCCCACAAGTGACCCCATATTGGAAACTAGACCCCCGAAGGAACTTATCTAGATGTGTTGTAAGAACTTTGAACCCCCAGGTGTTTCACTGCAGTTTATAACGCAGAGCCGTGAAAATAAAAAATCCTTTTTTTTCCACAAAAATTATTTTTTAGACCCCAGTTTTGTATTTTCCCAAGGGTAACAGGAGAAATTGGACCCCAAAAGTTGTTGTCCAATGTGTCCTGAGTACGCTGATACCCAATATGTTGGGGTAAACCCCTGTTTGGGTGCACGGGAGAGCTCGGAAGGGAAGGAGCACTGTTTTACTTTTTCAACGCAGAATTTCCTGGAATTGAGATCGGACGCAATGTCGCGTTTGGAGAGCCCCTGATGTGCCTAAACAGTGGAAACCCCCAATTATAACTGAAACCCTAATCAAAACACATCCCTAACCCTAATCCCAACGGTAACCCTAACCACACCCCTAACCCTGACACACCCTTAAGCCTAATCCCAACCTTATTCCCAACCGTAAACGTAATCCAAACCCTAACCCTAACTTTAGCCCACAACCCTAACCCTAACTTTGGCCCAACCCTAACTGTAGCCTTAACCCTAGCCCCAACCCTAACCCTAGCCCTAACCCTAGCCCTAACCCTAACCCTAACCCTAGCCCCAACCCTAACCCTAGCCCTAACCCTAACCCTAGCCCTAACCCTAACTCTAGCCCTAACCCTAACCCTAGCCATAACCCTAACTCTAGCCCTAACCATAACCCTAGCCCTAACCCTAGCCCTAACCCTAGCCCTAACCCTAACCCTAATGGGAAAATGGAAATAAATACATTTTTTTAATTTTTTTAATTTTTCGCTAACTAAGGGGGTGATAAAGGGGGGTTTAATTTACTTTTATAGCGGGTTTATTAGCGGATTTTTGTGATTGCAGCCGTCACACACTGAAAGACGCTTTTTATTGCAAAAAATATTTTTTGCGTTATCACATTTTGAGAGCTATAATTTTTCCATATTTTGGTCCACAGAGTCATGAGGTCTTGTTTTTTGTGGGACGAGTTGACGTTTTTATTGGTAACATTTTCGGGCACGTGACATTTTTTGATCGATTTTTATTCCGATTTTTGTGAGGCAGAATGACCAAAAACCAGCTATTCATGAATTTCTTTTGGGGGAGGCGTTTATACCGTTCCGCGTTTGGTAAAATGGATAAAGCAGTTTTATTCTTCGGGTCAGTATGATTACAGCGATACCTCATTTATATAATTCTTTTATGTTTTGGCGCTTTTATACGATAAAAACTATTTTATAGAAAAAATAATTATTTTTGCATCGCTTTATTCTGAGGACTATAACTTTTTTCTTTTTTCTTTGATGATGCTGTATGGTGGCTCGTTTTTTGGGGGACAAGATGACGTTTTCAGCGGTATCATGGTTATTTAGATCCGTCTTTTTGATCGCGTGTTATTCTACTTTTTGTTTGTCGGTATGATAATAAAGTGTTTTTTGCCTCGTTTTTTTTTACGGTGTTCACTGAAGGGGTTAACTAGTGGGACAGTTTTATAGGTTGGGTCATTACGAAAGCGGCGATACTCAATATGTGTACTTGTATTGTTTTGTTTTTTTATTTAGATAAAGAAATGTATTTATAGGAACAATATTTTTTTGGGTGGGGGAATTTTTTTTTTTAATTTTTTTAATTTTTTTTACACATGTGAATTTGTTTTTTTTTACACTATAACATTGCCCCAGGGGGGGCATCATGTTATAGTGTAAGATCGCTGATATGACACTTTGCTGTGCACTGTGTCAGATCGGCGATCTGACATGCACAGCTCCTGGCTTCCCGGCGCCTGCTCTGAGCAGGCGCTGTGAAGCCACCTCCCTTCAGGTACCCAGATGCCGCAGCCATTTTGGATCCGGGCCTGCTGCAGTGAGGAGGAGGTAAGAGACCCTCAGAGCAACGCGATCACATCACGTTGCTCCGGGGGTCTCAGGGAAGCACGCAGGGAGCCCACTCCCTGCGCTATGTTTCCCTATACCGCCAGAACACTGAGATCATGTTTGATCGCAGTGTGCCGGGGGTTAATGTTCCGGGGGTGGTCCGTGACCGCTCCTGGCACATAGTGCCGGATGTCAGCTGTGATAGTCAGCTGACACCCGGCCGAGTTCGGCCGCGCTCCCCCCGTGAGCGCGGTCGATCACATATGACGTACTATCCCGTCACTGGGAATTAAGTCCCAGGTCACCTTAACGGGATAGTATGTCATATGGGATTAAGGCGTTAAGAGTTTGATAATCCTCTCCTTTGTTTCAATTTACATCTCTAGTGTTGGAGCCATGATTCATGTCAGTCCACTTGGTGCAACAGCTCTCCAAGGTGTGATCACTCCTTTTTAGATGCAGACTAGTGAGCAGATCTAATTTGATGCAGGTGTTATTTTTGGGTATGAAAATTTACAGGGTGATTCCATAATTTTTTCCTCAGAATTGAGTGATTCCATAATTTTTCCCCTATGCTTGGTTAAAAAAAGTAACCATTACTGACTACCACATTTTTTGTTCTTGATTTCATTTAGTGTTTCTTAAAGCCAGAAAGTTGCCATTTGAAATTACTCTAGTTTTGTCCCATGTCTGTGATGTGATTTTTTTCTACAAAATTAAACAACTGAATGAACATCCTCCAGGGCCGGTGAGTCCATGATTTTTGCCAGGAGTTGTATAAGGCTTATTGTCCCATCAAAGAAAGGTACGTCTTGTCATGACTGATGGGCTCACATGAATTGGCCAAGTTGTACATTAAGTACCTATATTTTTTTAGTATATTCTATATAGTAATTATGCAGCCTACATTTCATATAGTCAATGTTTGTATATATCTCAGAGCATACAGTGCGCTTCTGTATTTTTTGTTTCTATCTACTGTATCTAACTATCAGTGTATCATTTGTTTGTCTAATATTGCATACAATAAAAATGAGTAGATCCATGATACTTTGTCAATAATGTGTCAATTGATGACATTTCTATTACAGAGTTGTGTTTTATGAAAGCATATAGACAACTTTGGGGGGTAATATTGTTTACTTTCAGAGCTACAGAACAGTTTATTGACTTCTCGTTAGTCACAAGGCTGAAAGCTCCCTTTGTTTCTCTGTGGACACATCTGAACACTAATCTTTTCAAATTGTTCCGCATTCTTGGTAGTTGTGTCCTCTTCCAGTCTGGGGAATATGACTTTTCATGTTGGAGCACTACATTTTTTTGACATTTTTTTTCTAGTTTTGCCACATTCTGATGCACAGATCCTTTTCTGTTTTTAAAATTGCCTCAAAGCTCTACCTTAACCTTCTTATCTGAACTTCTACTCCATCTAAATTTTCTCCAACTTCCCTATTCATTGCTGGGATTTTGCAGATTTCTTTTCACAGCCGTAGGCTGGAACTCTGCCTCCACACGAGCCTTTTGACTGCACTATATCTCTTCTTCCAGGTCCTGAAACTCTGCAAAACCATCTGGTTCAGATGTCTTCTTTATAAAGAAGAAAGATGTGTCCCTGAGACCATTTATAGACTATAGGAGTATTAACAAAATCACTATGAAAGACTGTCTCCCTTTTCCTCATCACTGTGCAGTTTGATTGAATTAAGGAAACTTCCATTTTCAGCAAACTAGATTTGATATAACCTAATCCATATTAAAGAGGGCGATGAATGGAAAACTCCATAGACATTTGTGATGGTCATTATGAATATCAAGTCATGCCATTCATAGTGTGCAACGCACCAGCTGTGTGCCAGCAGTTCATTAATAAAATCATTCATGATGTCCTGTACCAACATGTCTTGGTCTATTTTTATGTCATCTTCATCGTTCAGAGACTAGGAATCATATCTTCATGTCTGATCCATTTTGAAGATACTGTTTTAAAAACATGTTTATGCCAAGCTAGAAAAGTGTTTCCATGAGTTTCGTGAATTGCCATTGGAGCGCCCCCACATAAGGACAATGAGGTACTCTGTACCAGGTCCTTCAGTTCGGGGGATGTCACGGTGGGCTGACCCGGTCCGTGGCCCTTTGAGGGGCGTCCAATTAAAGGAAGTGTTTATATGGGAATAATGTTCATGACGCCACCTGTGGTATTCGGTCAGGGTGACCGACGCTGCTTAGGGGACCGCTGGGGTGATGTAATGGCAGCTAGATGGTATACCTTCCCACAGGTGAAGTGTATCCCCAGGGCTTCCCAGAATGTAGATGGTGAATGGTGTGAGGTGCAGTGAATAACGAGGACACCAGGTTGCAGTCTCTTTACCTTTACTGAAGGCTTCAGTGTCCACAGTCCAGGGTACAGACCACAGGGTAGGCACAGTCCGGCCGGTCTGAAGGTAAATCCAGAGTTCCATTTTCCAGGTGGAAATCAGTAGCCTTCCTCTAGCGCCTGGGTGTTGTAGTACCTCGCTGCTGAGCTTCTCAGTAAGGTCCTCACAACTATTGGAGATGTTTAGTCTCTTTCTCTCTCTGTCCCCCTGATGGATAGGATAGGACAAAACCCGTATGACTAGTGGCCTGAGGCTTTTTACAGGGACTCTACCACACCCCGGCCCCCACAAGTTGCCACCGTGCCTCCTGGATATAAGGTCGGGCAGCTAGCATGGAATTAACTGTCCTGCCAGTCTCTGAAGTAAAGCGTAGAGATCCTTACTCCCTCTGTATTCTGGCTACCGGATTACTGCGCCTCTGAAAGGAGGCAGCCTTTTACAGGGCAGAACTCCTTCTGGTTTCTTCTCCTTTTGCTATGACTTCGTTTCTCACTCACTACAAGACAATTCCCTTCTGATGTCTCTTTTCTAGGATGCTGCCGCACGTGGGGCAGGCGCAGCTCCGTGGACGCTCATTCTCCACAGACTGCAGTCTGCATCTGACTCCTTCTCCTTCCAGTCAGCTTCTGCCTAACTTCCTGTTCAAACTACCAGTTTTACCTAACTGTGAGGAGTGCCCTAATAGATAGAAGCGTAGCTCCCCCTGGCGGCCTGTGAAGTGTGTTGTGTGGTTAGTGATACCTGGAAAGAAGATCTCCTTTATTGCCCTCAGATGTAACATCACTCCCCCTGGTGGAAGAACAATATTACTGCAACGACCAGGACTCTGGGGCGCTGCACCATTCCTTGTGTACAATGTGAAAAAAATAAAAAAATATAAAAGTTTAAATCACCCCCCTTTCGCCCCATTCAAAATAAAACAATTAAAAAAAATCAAACCTACACATATTTCATATCGCCGCATTCAGAATCGCCCGATCTATCAAAGAAAAAAGGATTAATCTGATCGCTAAATGGCGTAGCGAGAAAAAAATTAGAAACGCCAGAATTACATTTTTTTGGTCGCCGCATCATTGCATTAAAATGTAATAACTGGCGATCAAAAGAACGTATCTGCACAATAGTGGTATTATTAAAAACGTCAGCTTGGCACGCAAAAAATAAGCCCTCACCCGACCCCAGATCACGAAAAATAGAGACACTACGGGTATCGGAAAATGGCGTAATTTTTTTTTTAGCAAAGTTTGGAATTTTTTTCACCACTTAGATAAAAAAGAACCTAGACATGTTTGGTGTCTATGAACTCATAATGACCTGGAAAATCAAAATGGCAGGTCAGTTTTAGCATTTAGTGAACCTGGCAAAAAAAGCCAAACAAAAAAGCAAGTGTAGCATTGCACTTTTTTTGCAATTTCACCGCATTTGGAATTTTTTTCCCATTTCCCAGTACACGACATGGTAAAACCAATGATGTAGTTCAAAAGTAAAACTTGTCCTGCAAAAAATAAACCCTCACATGGCCATATTGATGGAAAAATAAAAAACGTTATGGCTCTGGGAAGGAGGGGAGCGAAAAACGAACACGGAAAAACGGAAAATCCCAAGGTCATGAAGGGGTTAAGAACTACTCTCAGAGTTGTAATTCCTATTTCAGCCCTCACAATTAGATCACTAATTTTTGGAACTGGACACATTCTATTATTTAAGCCTCCAGTAAACTTAAATCTTGTTTTTACACTACTCAAGTACTTCACCACCCTTATTCCAAGAGTATGTTCAGTCAGCCCATAGGCTGAATCCCCATAAAAGTTTGTTGGTCACTCTTCTGTTCACGGTCTGAATTCATCCTCCCCTGCAATCCAGCTGGGAAAACCACAAAGCTGATGCACTTTTCAGGTACTCTGACCCATGTTAAGCTTTGGAAGATGGGGGGCGTGGTTTGCCAAGAGACAGGAGCAGTCGTGCTTTTGTGGAGCTCCTGCTAATCCCTTAATTGCTACTATCTAAGCATACCCAAACGTGGATTATTTTATTCCCAACCAACAAGAACATGCCAGGATCAGGAGGGATGAAGAATAATGCTGGCACACCGACGAAATCTCCCTCATTTGGGCACAGAAGTCCCCGGGAGAAACTCAGTAATGGCGGCCGCATGCTTCCCTCTGGTGAGGGAAAAAGTAGTCCCGTGAGTCACAGCAGCGGAGCTGCTGGCCGTAATTTTGCGGTCCAGCAGTCTCAAAGAATACCGATGGCCACCCGGGCGGATGCAAGGAGGACCCTGCCTCAACCCTGGCACAGCCTGCGGGAGAAGCGGTGAGAAGCAGCGAGACCGCGGAAAGTCTCTGTGCAGCGACGCGGCGGAGGGATATTCCAGGCGGCACAGCGACGCCAGTGACGAGGATTCCCGCGCCTGTCAAGCCACTGAAGACAGGCAGGGGAGACAGGAAGGAGCGCCGTGGGATCACCCTGGCGCTGCAAGCTGCGGTGGAGCAGCGGGAGCTGGTGGAGCAAGCACCGGCAGCACAGCAGCCCAGCCGCGGAGCGATCCTGACGCCGCACAGAAGCACATTAAGGTACGATGCTCGGGAGTTCGTACCCGGAAATGAAGGGAGCAAGCGGCATCAGGCGCTGGGAATGGCGGCAGAGAACAGGGAAGCTAGAGAGCAGCGGCGTGGCTTGCCTGCCGCAATACACCCCAAGGGAGAGCATTCTAGGTGCCGCACACCTCCCCAGAGTAGGGGGGGCAATTCACCGACGGACTATATAAGCGACAACAAGCGCTCCATACCAGACTGGGACAGATTCATTAGGGATGGAGCCAAATCATACTCACATAAGGGACATAGCCACAGGGACAATCCAATATCGCCTCCATTGCAGAATTATAAAGAGGAAGAGGAACTTTCACTGAAGCTAGGGATTCAATTTAATACCACCAATGACTGTTTACCCTCAAAAAACAAAACTAACCTGCGTGGGAATAATTCCCCTTTAATTAGAGAAATAGCGGAACAAGCTGCATTAATGCCTCGGTCACTCATTGAATCGCTCACCTCACAGCTTGAAAAGAATCTTGAGACCCTTAATAGAGAGTCACTTAAAGATCACCCCAACACTGACAATTTTCCTGACCCTCCTATGTCACCAACGGAGGAGAAATCTGCACACTCTGACAATTTTATAGTCTCTTCGGCCTCCTCTGGACATGAATATATGGGTTCTTCTGATGACTTAGACACTGAGGGTCTGACAGATCAAGACAGGTTCTCAGAGAGGTTCAGTGACATTGAGGATTCTGGCGGCTCAGATGACACTTCAAAGTCCTCAGATGTTAGCGACATGGAGCAGGAGCAGTCTCACTATGAGGGTCCCAGCTACTCCCTGATAGACAATATCTCAGCTTCCGACAATTACCCCTCAGTGAAATTCATGGTCAACTTATGTAAGGCTTTACTAACATCTATGGATCTAACAGGAACGAGATCATCTGAGAAAATCTTCAAAAAATTATTTAAAGACATTCTCTCACAATTTAACAATGTCCCATCATCCGACTTTAACAAGACCACTGACAAACCTCCTAACATCCCGAGGAGGTCTGACCCTCCTAGTATGCATCTCGAACGGGTTTCTCCGAATGCTGCAGGGGAGGATTCTAGGCGTTCAGATTCTATGGTCAATCTAGAGACGGAAATAGTCTCATTTAAGAACAAACTGACAGATTTTGAGAATTTTAAAAGAAAGAATAACCTAAAAGTCTGAGGAATCCCAGAGTCGGTGGGAAAATCTCAGCTGGGCGACTATGTCTCCTCTATGGTATCTTACCTGCTCCCCAACTCAAAAGGGAAAAATTTAGTGGTGAAAGCATTTAGAATACCTAGGCCACCTTCTCTCCCGTCATACCTAGCAGCAGATGTTATCGTCTCATTCTATCCCAACTGGCTAAGAGACTCTTTGCTGGACATAGCCAGGGAATCAAGATTCCTCTCTTCCCCTTATAGTCACTTGTCCTTCTACAGGGACCTATGTAAGGTTACTCTGCAAAAACGAAAATCGTTTCAGCACGCCACCCATAGATTGTAGCAGGCTGGAATACAGTACAACTGGCTCCAGTTCTCCAGCCTAAGATTCTTTTTTGCGGCAAAATGGCGTACCTTCACTTCTCCAGATGGGGTAGCGGACTTCCTGGACTGTGCAGGGATAGGTCCTCCCGGGTCCCCTTCTGGCCCTTCGTCTAAATCTAAACCAAAGTGAGAATTTAGAGGGACATTTTTCTTCTTTCCGTTTAATCCACGTCACAGCCTGTGTTTGAACCGAACATTTTGCCCACAAGATCCTAAGGTCATCTGGAGATGACCCGGAGCTGACAGGCCTTTTATATGTTACTCATGTCTACTTGACAGCTTTAGAATTTTATTGCATTACGTATGTCATTGCATTCTTTAACCATCTCCTTTTATTCTAGGTTTTTCTCTTCTTTAAGCTACAGCGTATTGTCAAAGCGGATCTAACCAAGTTTATACACAGTTTTCATACATTCCCTATATTCATGGCGAATAATGGTATACTAATATTTTATAGGGTTTACTACGGTGTTTCAGACATACTAAGCTATAGCATTACACATAGCCTAAATTTTACTGCCTTCTGCAACTCTAAAGTTAATACTTTTCTGGTTTAAGAGAGCTACACATATCATTTCCTAGACTAACGTTTATCCTACTTAAAATCTACTATGTATTATTTTATGATGCCACATCTATCTTGTAAATTTTTACAGTATTATGTGATTGCCTGTATCCCCTATTGTCATAGGGGTTCTCTCCCTACACTTGTATCCCTCCCTTTACCCTCCCTCCCTTTCCCTGTCTACCCTTCCCAGTTTAAAAAGTTAAAATCCAATTAAGTTTGTTGGAAAGCTTTGGAAGATGCACCATTAGGGTTGAGCGACCTTTACTTTTATAGGATCGGGTCGGGTTTCACGAAACCCGACTTTTTCAAAAGTCGGGTCGAGTGAAATCGGCCGATCCTATAAAAAAGTCGGGGTCGGCCGAAACTCGAAACCCAATGCAGTGCATTGGGTTTCCAATGGTTCCCAGGGTCTGAAGGAGCGGAAACTCTCCTTCAGGCCCTGGGATCCATATTTAAGTGTAAAATAAAGAATTAAAATAAAAAATATCGCTATACTTACCCTCTGACGGGCCCTGGTACTAACCGGGAACCTTCCTTCCTTAGAATCAGCCTTCCAGGACCTTGCGGTGACGTCGCGGTGACGTCGCGGCTTGTGATTGGTCGCTCGGCCGCCCATGTGACCGCTCGCGCGACCAATCAGAAGCCGCGACGTCACCGTGACGTCACCGAAGGTCCTGGAAGGGCTGATTCTTAGGAAGGAAGGCTGCCGGAAAGAAGCAGGGCGTGTCCGAGGGTGAGTATATACCTAATAGGAATATACTCACCCTCGGCTTCATTCCGGCAGCCTTCCTTCCTAAGAATCAGCCCTTCCAGGACCTTCGGTGACGTCACGGTGACGTCGTGGCTTGTGATTGGTCGCGCGAGCGGTCACATGGGCGGCCGCGCGACCAATCACAAGCCGCGACGTCACCGCGACGTCACCGAAAGGTCCTGGAAGGCTGATTCTAAGGAAGGAAGGTTCCCGGTTAGTACCAGGGCCCGTCAGAGGGTAAGTATAGCGATATTTTTTATTTTAGTTCTTTATTTTACACTTAAATCTGAATTCCGATACCAATTCCCGATATCTTAAACATATCGGGAATCGGTATCGGAATTCCGATTCCAGATTCAGAAGATCGCCGACTTCATGGCCGACCCCACACAGGGGTCGGGTCGGGTTTCATGAAACCCGACTTTGCCAAAAGTCGGCGACTTCTGAATATTGCCGACCCGTTTCGCTCAACCCTATGCACCATTATATAATTGACCTGAACATATTTTTGCTTCCATTTTTTCTTCTACCTATTCTCCACCTAGTAGACACTTTCTTATCTCAAAAGCACTTTGCCAGAAGGTTTTAACTTGGCGCATTCTTCTCATCTGTCTGTTTCTCCAAGAGTAAAATGAATTCCATAACTCTTCCCCAGTTCTATTGGTAGCCTAAATGGTAACATGATGTCAAGGAGCTTGTTGTATCCTGTCCTCAATCCTGATGTCATATACAACGCTGCTATTGCTGAAGTTAACGTCATCTCTGATGTAAGTACTTAATTGCATATATGTCTCTGCTATTCTTGTGGCTAACCGTATCCCTCCTGAAAGGTACATCACTGCATATAATTTTTTACTGTTGCTGCATGCAACTGCCATCCAGCTGCACTTTCTGCTTCCAGCTTCACTTGCCCATTTATATTCCTCTGTGCGCTGCCATCCTGATCCTTGTTGATCCACTTACTCTTTTGCAAGTTCAAGTCCACTGCCTCATAGCCTCTAATTAGTGCTGCTCACCCTGACTGTTGGCTTAGAGAATACACATCACCAGGCAAGTCCATATATATAAGTAAAAATCAATATCCTCAAATTATTTATATCCTTTAATATATTACAATATAAGCTTGATTATTTTAACATAGATACTTATTTTAGCTTCAGTTGTCTCTGCAGAGAGAAATGTGGCTCCATAAAAGGCAAATTTGCTTATTTATGTGACAGTTTGTAGAATAAGTTTGCAAGGTTTTAGATTAGCAGCATTTATAATAGTAAGTAAAGACTTAGGTTAATATTATACTTTTTAACTGATGAACCCTATATCAAATTTGAAAAAAGCCCACTCAGCATTTCCTCTATCTAAATTTCAGTTCTTTTGACTATATTGTTTTTATTGTTTTTGTAACTGATGTTGTGGGGATGCATTTCTTCAGCAGGGACCGTGAAGCTGGTCAGATTGGATGGGAAGATAGATGAAGGTAAATGTAGGGCAATCCTGGAGAAAACTCTGTTAGAGGCTGCGAAATGCTTGAGGCTGGGGTGTGGGTTCACCTTCCAGTTTGACAAGGACTTTACACATATTGCCAAAGCTACAATGGAATGGTTTTGATGGTGGCAGCTAGTTGTTCTTTTTGTTATTGTGGAGTTGGCAGTGATGTACCAGGGTAAATATATATTCCATGTGTTAGAATTGAAGGTATAAATACCATATGTTTTACTGCAATTTCACCAATAACCGACCTTTTAATGGAAGCAGCTGTGGAAAGCCGGTGTTCCTTGACAAACACTGTGTGTTTTGGGTCATTATCCTGTTGCAAGACCCATGACCTGTGACTGAGACCAAGCTTTCAGACCCTGGGCAGCACATTTCTCTCTAGAATCCCTTGATAGTCTTGAGATTTCATTGTACCCTGCACAGATTCTGTGAACATTGAGCTGATGTGCCCTTCCAAAAAGTTAAATCTTTGTCTCCTCTGTCCATGGGACATTGTTCCAGAAGATTTGTGGCTTGGCAACATATAGTTTGGCAAATTCCAGTCTGGCTTTTTTATGATTTTTTTTCAGCAATGGTGTTCTCCTTGGTCGTCTCCCATGAAGTCAACTTTGGCTCATACAATGACGAGTGGTGCCTAGTGATGAGCGAATATACTCATTGATCAAGTTTTCCCAAGCATGCTCGGGTGATCTCCGAGTATTTGTTAGTGTTTGGAGATTTTGTTTTTGTTGATTCAGCTGCTTGATTTACAGCTATTAGCCAGCCTAAGTGTTAGGTGTCGAGTTCCCACCACTGTCGAGTTCCCACCATCTCCCCTGCGGTTTCCCATTCTCCTCCTGCCACAGTGGAGCCTGCTTAGCATAGATGTCGGTCCCAGCATCTGGCTCAAGCTGATACTGTGCAGCTGGTTACTGCTGTCCTTCCAGGCTCAGCCATTGTAACCAGTACTGATCAGCGGTGAGCAGGCATCCCTGGGACTAAGTCCTGCTTTTCTTCTTCTGAGCATGCCCAAGGGACAACCTCTCATTGGAGGTCCGGGGTTACAAGCTCAGGTCCTGTAGCAGCTCCTATTGGACCACTAGATTTGCATGGCCGTGCGGCCATGCGCTAGTATAAACTTATTATTGTGTGTGGATGTATGCCTGTCGATGGAGGAAAGCTCCGTATTATTCCCATCCCTAGTGTTGTTGACTGTTCGTGAATGGTGGAAGCTTCTTAGTGCCTGACAGTGCTATCTTGCACAGCTAGCACACGATACAGTATCTGATAGCAGTGACCGCCAGTGCGGCGCTGTGCGCTAATAGAGCACTTTCCTGACCCAAGTCTGGGTGGTTAGTGGTTTTCCTCCTGTGGCCATGTCCACAGAGGTT
This sequence comes from Ranitomeya variabilis, assembly GCF_051348905.1. Classification (NCBI taxonomy): domain Eukaryota; kingdom Metazoa; phylum Chordata; class Amphibia; order Anura; family Dendrobatidae; genus Ranitomeya; species Ranitomeya variabilis. The sequence continues at coordinate 199,969,741 of NC_135236.1, forward strand.
GGCTGCTGTCCCATGGATCTTAAATTTCTGAATAATATGTGCAACAGTAGTGAAAGGAACTCCAAGCTGATTGGAGTTGGTCTTATAAATTTTACCTTTTCATGTTTGTCTATAATTTTCTTTCTAATCTCATGAGACAACTCTTTCCTTAGCTTCCTCTGGTCCATGTTGAGTGTGATACACACCATGTCACCAAACATCACAGTGAGTTTCTGTAGCCCTATATACAGGCCCACTCAATGATTCCAAGATTGTAGACACCTGTGATGCTAGTTAGTGGACACCTTGATTTAACATGTCACTTTTGTCACATTATTTTAAGGGGTACCATAATTTCTGTCCAGGCCTATTTCCTGAGTTTTCTTTTTTTTTATTCTGTGGAAGCATGGTTGAAAAGCAATGTCTGACTTTCATTTGTTCATTTTTATAGATCTTTTATTCATTATTACTTTTGTCAGATTCAAGTTATTTCTGTTACCATTGTGGGTTTTTCTGTCATTAAACGAGGGGTGAACAGCCAGTTTCTGTAGTAAAGACCATTTGTGGCTTACCCTTCTCGTAGAGTGTGTCAATGACTGCCTTCTGGACATTTGTCAAGTCAGCAGTCTTCCTCATGATTGTGGAGCCTTCTAAAAAAGACTGAGGGACCTATTTAAACACTTTTGAAGCCATTGCACATGTTTTTTGTTAATTATTCCAATTTACTGAGATAATGACTATGACTTTTGGGTTTTCATTGGCTGGAAGATATAATCATCCTCACTATCAGAAATAAATACTTGAAATACATCACTCTGTTTGTAATTACTCTACATAATATATGAGTTTCACTTTTTGCACCGAAGAACTGAAATAAATTTACTTTTTGATGATATTCTAATTTAGTGAGAAGCACACACATATATATATATATATATATATATATATATATATATATATATATATATACATACAGTATATAGATAAGTCTAACCTTGAATGAATAAAACATTTGACTAAATATTACAACTAGAGATGAGGGAAAAGTTTGCGTTTGGCATTGCAGACATATTCTTAATCCTTCTGAATTTTGAACCCTGTTACAATATTCCTCTGGCTCTTATTGGCACACCTGTACCTGGGTGTGTATAGACTCCCAGTCTTCTTCAGGAAGTCACCGATGATATTCAAATTTTTTCCTTGTGAAGGCTTGGAGCTATAGCAGTCGGCTTACTTCCTCTCTGGTGCTGTTGGAGGACAGTTGGTGTTACCTCTCTGAATCTGCTCAGGATTAGTTGCTTCCCCTTGTTTGTCTCCCTTCTTTTCTTTAGTATACAGTGGCGCTTGACCAGTGCTATCCTCCCCTTCTCTATTCAGGGACTAGCTCTAGTGATATACAAGGCTTAGGTTCCTGCTCGGCTATTGATGTGGATCCAATATAGGGATGGCAGGGGAGGCAGGGTGTTATTAGATTTGCCTAGGGGTCTCCATTCCACCTTTCCCTAGGGGCTTCCTTCCCCTCATCTCCTTGTGTTGCATTTAGTCTTCCTACACTGTGCATGACAAATTGCCTCTAAGAGCGCATGTAAAAAGATTTTTAAATGTTTGTGCACTCTTATTTTAATTGTTCAATATTAGACCTGCACAAATCAAGGGAACACAATGACCTGCTGCAAGCGTTTGCTTTTGGGTTGTATATCAATCTTGATTTTCTTGTAAAAATCTTTTCGGAATAAGGAGATGTTAGTTAAAAAAATAAATATTTAAAAAAGTACACATTTTACTTTTTGCATACATTCTTTTGCTATACTAATTTAGGAACTGTATACCCCGTGTTAATATTACATAATATTACATGCTGTTGTCACATGATCCTTTCTGAGCATGTACCTATCGAGTAATGAAGGATTTTTAGGTTACATATTTTTTTTTGTGAAAAGTCGAAGGGAAATAAAAATAAATAGAATAATAAAATAAATAAAAAGGTCAAGGTCAAGGTATTGCATACCTTTTTTACTAGTGCAATGTAATAACCATAGGCACTGGAATAGGGGGTTTATTCAGGGTTCCAGGTAGCTGGTTACTTTCACCATGGTTAAGGAACTTTGCTAAAAATGCACCTTGTATGCACCTTATTGTTTTGGTTTCCCTCCCGTGTGTGAGACACTTGTTTTGTATGGAAACTGTTGCTATCTACTATGGCTGTATGGTGGTTTGTATTATATTACTACACCAATCTAAGCTAGTCATATATGGGCTTACACCATACTTCTTTGTATTAGTATTGGTGCTGTTTATTAATACCATGGTGACGTTATGAATTATTCCCGTGCCTGGAATTAGGGTGTTTTTTACTAGGGTCCCCTTCCTTCCTTATATGTAAATTGCATTAATTGTAAGTTATTTTTGTAATAAAATATTTGTTATTGATTGCATCATCGTGTATGGAACTCCATTTTTTCGTTGCTTACTGGAATAATACAGTTAGATGTTACTGCATCTCCCTTTCCAGTCATGTACCTACTAGTGATGAGCGAATACTCGTAGCTCGGGTTTCCTCGAGCATGCTCAGGTGGTCAGCTCAGAGATTTCGTTTTTGTTGCTGAATCTGCATGATTTGCAGCTGCTAGACAGGCTGAATATATGTGGGAATTCCCTAGCAAACAGGCAACCCCCACATGTATTCAGGCTGTCTAGCAGTTGCAAATCATGCAGCTGCAGCGACAAAAACTAAATCTCTGAGCATGCCAAAATACTCGGAGACCACCCCAGCATGCTTGGAGAAACCCGAATAACAAATATACTAGCTCATCACTAGTACCTACAGGTGCTTCACAAAATTAGAATATCATCAAAAAGTTAATTTATTTCAGTTCTTCAATACAAATAGTGAAACTCATATATTATACAGAATCATTACAAGCAAAGTGATCTATTTCAAGTGAATATTTCTGTTAATGTTGATGATTATGGTTTACAGCCAATGAAAACCCAAAAGTCATTATCTCAGTAAATTAGAATACTTTATAGCACCAGCTTGAAAATGATTTTAAAATAAAACATGTTGGCCTACTTAGATGTATGTTCAGTAAATGCGCTCAATACTTAGTCGGGGCTTGTTTTGCATCAATTACTGCATCAAGGCGGCGTGGCATGGAGGTGATCAGCCTGTGGCACTGCTGAAGTGATATGGAAGTTCAGGTTGCTTTGAGAGAAGCTTTCAACTACACTGTGTGCAGAATTATTAGGCAAGTTGTATTTTGATCACATGATACTTTTTATACATGTTGTCCTACTCCAAGCTGTTCAGGCTTGAGAGCCAACTACCAATTAAGTAAATCAGGTGATGTGCATCTCTGTAATGAGGAGGGGTGTTGTCTAATGACATCAAAACCCTATGTAAGGTGTGCTTAATTATTAGGCAACTTTCTTTCCTTTGGCAAAATGGGTCAGAAGAGAGATTAGACGGACTCTGAAAAGTCCAAAATTGTGAGATGTCTTGCAGCGGGATGTAGCAGCCTTGAAATTGCCAAACTTTTGAAGCGTGATCACCGAACAATCAAGCGTTTCATGGCAAAAACCCACAGGGTCGCAAGAAGCGTGTTGGGCAAAAAAGGCGCAAATTAACTGTCCATGAATTGAGGAAAATCAAGTGTGAAGCTGCCAAGATGCCATTTGCCACCAGTTTTGCCATATTGCAGAGCTGCAACGTTACTGGAGTAACAAAAAGCACAAGGTACTCAGGGACATGGCCGAGGTAAGGAAGGCTGAAAACGACCACCTTTGAAAAAGAAACATAAGATAAATTGTCAAGACTGAGCCAAGAAATATCTTAAGACTGACTTTTCAAAGGTTTTATTGGCTGATAAAATGAGAGTGACTCTTGATGGGCCAGATGGATGGGCCAGTGGCTGGATCAGTAAAGGGCAGAGAGCTCCACTCCGACTCAGACACCAGCAAGGTGGAGGTGGGGTACTGGTATGGGCTGGAATCATCAAAGATGAACTTGTGGGACCTTTTCAGGTTGAGGATGGAGTTAAGCTCAACTCCCAGACCTACTGCCAGTTTCTGGAAGACAACTTTTTCAAGCAATGGTACAGGAAGAAGTCGGTATTGTTCAAGAAAAACATGGTTTTCATGGAGGACAATGCTCTATCACATGCCTCCAACTACTCCACAGCGTGGCTGGCCAATAAGGCTGCCGTCACACTATCAGTATTTGGTCAGCATTTTACATCAGTATTTGTGAGCCAAAACCAGGAGTGGCTGCTAAATGCAGAAGCGGTGCATATGTTTCTATTATACTTTTCCTCTATTTGTTCCACTCCTGGTTTTGGCTTACAAATACTGATGTAAAATACTGACCAAATACTGCTAGTGTGACGGCAGCCTAAAGGTCTCAAAGAAGAAAAAATAATGATATGGCCTCCTTGTTCACCTGATTTGAACCCCATAGAGAACCTGTGGTCCCTCATAAAAGGTGAAATCTACAGGGAGGGAAAACAGTCCACCTCTCGGAACAGTGTCTGGGAGGCTGTGGTGGCTGCTGCACGCAACATTGATCGTAAACAGATCAAGCAACTGACAGAATCTATGGATGGAAGGCTGTTGAAAGGTGGCTATATTGGTGACTAATTTTTGGGGGGTTTGTTTTTGCATGTCAGAAATGTTTATTTCTAAATTTTGTGCAGTGATATTGGTTCACCTGGTGAAAATAAACAAGTGAGATGGGAATATATTTGGTTTTTATTAAGTTGCCTAATAATTCTGCACAGTAACTACCTGCACAAACAGATATCCTCCTAAGATAGCCAAATCTAAAAAAAAACCACTCCAACTTCCAAAAATATTAAGCTTTGATATTTATGAGTCTTTTGGGTTGATTGAGAACATGGTTGATGATCAATAATAAAAATAATCATCTAAAATACAACTTGCCTAATAATTCTGCACACAGTGTAGTCTGCATTGTTGGATTTGGTGTATAATAAATTATCTTTTTGATGATATTCTAAGCACCTATACTTACCATGTAGCATTCTTGGTTACAGGTTTTTTATCAGGATGAGAGGAATAGTGTTTAAAATAAATAAATTAATAAATATAATATTACATAAAACATGTTTTAATTTTTGCATATCTGTTTTACTAGTCCAGCTTGGTAACAATACACCCTACATCTATACAGTGGGCTATTGCTGCACTTGAAAGCCATGCACCTGCCGGACATTTGCTGTTACCTCATCCTTTTTTGGCAAAGGAAATTTAACTAGCAAAATATAAAAAAAAATTACATTAAATCTTGATTGTTTTGGCACATTTGTTTAACTTTGCCAATTGAAGACATATGTACGCCATAATGCTAAGAGTATGCTGTTGTTGAATGATGCCTTTGCGCCATGACCTGCACAGCATTGCTGTTAACTCCATATTTTTCCAGGTTTGATAAAAGTATGGTTAAACATTTTTGTAACCTGTAATTTTTCGTCCAAAATGAATGATAATTGAAAGGGTGGCACTGGCAGAGGATGTGGTAGTGTGAGAGAAAAAAAAAAAAAACTAAGGCAAAAATGTGGAAGTTGCTAGCAATAGCAGCAGCATCACTGCCACCAGCCATACTGGCAGTAGTAGTACCAAATGAAGGTCACTATTGGCCTCCTTTGTCTCTGGCAATCATATTAATAGGGAGGAAGTGGACAGCATATATGTCACATCACTCATCTCAATTACAGCTGGATGATTTACTCTGTCAGTTACACTCATTGCTTTGCTCAGTCCACCTGTATATGTTCTGCCCTTTTGTCTCCTATCCTAGAGCACCTTGAGGCTAAGGAATTATTTCACCCAAGCAGCTTCTTCCGGTTGGTTTATTTAAATAGATGAATAGTCAGCCTTTGTACTCGGATGATATGAGTGCAGATCAGATGCAGGTGATGACTCAAATGCCTGGCTGTACTTCTGGCTCTGTGAACCATAGTGGTAGGGACGCTGGCAGTGTTAGTGGCACTCTGGTGGGAAAAAGGAGCTCATAACATTTTCCATACATAGAAAAGTGTTAGCCAAGTCAGAGAAGATGATAATAGTGTTGATTCAGTTCTGTGGCGGACAAAACTTGAAAACCAGGTAGGGGTGAAAAAGAGGTGAAGAGGAGGAAGATGTTGGCCTTCATTATACACAGGCGAGATGACATGTAGCTATAAGACACTCTTGGGCAAAGCCTGCTATGTCTGTGATCGACTGAGGAGTAGGTGATCCCTCGTGTAGTTTGAGGCGGAGGTTCTACAGTGCTCGAAAGCTCTTCTCTGGTGGAAAATATGTGTATCTCAAATAGAGGGATTCTTTTGCACGTTGTCTACAGGCAATTCTTTGGCAGACTGCAAAGAACATATGAGCAGTGGATTCCAGGTTTGTGTAGACTAAGAACTATGGATCTCTTTCAGCAAATGAAGCATACATACTCATTTGGAAAAGAAAGCTGGCTAGCAAACAGAGAAAGCCTCAAGTTATCTTACTACTAGAGATGAGCGGACCCCTGGATGTTCGGGTCCGGTAGGTTAGGCAGAACAGTAAAAAAAAAGTTTGGGTTCAGGTACCATAACAGTACCCAGACCTGGACCCGAACCCCATTCACTTGAATGAGGGACCGAACATTCAGTGTTTGCCACTGCTAATGATTTTACCGCCGGTTAAAGAGCCGCAGTTTCAATGCTGTCAAATGACAGCATGAGCCCACTGCTGTGATCGGAGGTAAAAAGTTTACCTCTGGTCACCAGCGTCGACTGATGGGTCTCCTGCTCCCATCAGCCTATGAATGCTGCCGCTAATAACAGCGAGAACAGGCGGTGGCTGATGGGAGTATTCATCAGCCTGCGTCTGGATTGTAAATAGATTATTAAAAAAATAAATAAAACAACATGGGTTACACTGTATTTTTTATAACCAGCCAGAAAAAGCTCACAGGAGGGGACTGCAACCCTCAGATGTGAGCTTCAGCAAGGCTGGGTATCAAGATGTGACCATCAAGGCTGAGAACAACTGATGAATGAGCTGCTGCGAGCACAGCATCAATGACCAGAGTTCATGTCATTAAGGTTATCGCCTGTCACTGAGGCTGCGTTCCCAGCTGAAAAAATGAACTGCAGTGAAATTTCTCACAGTAAACTGCAATGAACTCTCTGCTGCACCATGAGACTTTAAATAAATAAATCATTTAAAAAAATTATGTGGGTTACTCTATTTTTTATACCAACCATGCAAAACTCACAGCTGGGGGCTGTAACCCTCAGCAGTTAGCAATAGCAAGACTGGTTATCAAGAATAGAGGGTCCCCACTCCCTTTTTGTAATTAAAAAAAAATAAAAAAAAACAGTGTGAGGTCCTCCCCACTTTTGACAACCAGCCAAGCTAACGCAGACAGTTGGGGGCTGGTGATCTCTAGCTGGTAAGGGGCCATGAATATTGCCTAAAATTAGCAGCCCGCCGACACCCAGAAAAAGCGCATCTATTAGTTGCACCAGTTCTGACGCTTTGCCCTACTCTTCCCATTTGCCCTGTAGTGGTGGAAAGTGGGGTTCATATTTGTGAAGTTGATGTCATCTCTGTATTGTCCGGTGACATCAAGCCTACGGCTTAGTAACGGAGAGGCGTCTACAAGATGCCTATTAGAGATGAGAAAAAACATTCAGCACTATTCGTTACTCTCACAAAATTTGCCACAGTATATTTGAGTGACCTGCCCAGCATGTTTGGCGCTTTATTTGCAGACAATGAACATGCAGGGCTGGCTTGCCAATTGCAGTGATGTTGGTGCCATCTTTGGTGTGGCATTACTGTGATTGGCTGGCCTTCCAGTGTCATATGGAGTATTTAAAGGCTGCCGGCGCCATCTTGCGCACATTGCAGCTTGAGCATAGGGATAGGGAAAGTAGTGTAGGGAGAGTGATAGGAGTTTATACTGAGCCTTTATTCATTCCAAAAAGCTCTTTTAAGAGCTGTAGAATGTGAAGAGATTAGACTACTTCTTTGTTAGGTGGGGATTTCAGTAGTGAAAGATATAATAGGTGGGAGGGAGGGTGGGTGTTTAGATCAGTGCAAGTACATACTGCAGATCTCTGCTATTTTCCGCTGTGTTGTATAGTAGTTATTATTAGGAACAGACTGTGGGATTAGGGTGAAATAGGGAGGGTTTTATCCACTACCATAATATATAAATCAGCTATTTGTAGAAGGAAATACATATTAGGTAGTAACAGCATATACAAAACAAATTGGGGAGCTGCATAATATTCCTGTCTAGCTGCCTATATTTTTTTAAAGAAAATTAATACTCATCATTGCCAGCGCATAGTAACATCCATTCTTTAATCTAATTGCTAAATAATATTCCTCGTCTATTGCTTGAAAACTTCATATTTGTCTAGCAGTTGTGTGACTGGTGCAAAACCTCTTGAGCTACGGAAATGTCACTATTTCTCATTAATTTCCCTGAGTCTGCTGTTGGCATGCTTTATAAAGGCAATTTAACATAATCTCACTCCAAAAAATATTTCTTGAAAAAACTTTGTTTCTTTTTCTAGCAGTTGTGCGACTGGCGCTATCTGGGTAGAGATAATCTTATGTGACTATTTAGTGGAGCCAATAATCTTCATTAGGCCGGGGTCACACTTGTGAGTGCAATGCTAGAAACTCGCATGAGTCTCTCATATCAATACCCAGCACAACCGCCGGCATTTGGGACCAGAGCATTCAGCTGCATAGAAATACATGCAGCCACATGCTCCTCACTGCCTTGACACAAACTGTGTCGGCACATCCCACTTGTCCCCCAACATTAGCTCCACTTGCAAGAAATCGAAACCACACGGATTGCTAACCTCTAATGTGCTCCCTGGGACACTTAACACTACACAAGGACTCTGCAGCCTGATCTTTATTTCTGATTCCATAGGCGAGACAGCCATACCCTTCAACCCTATATCTCTATACCGAGCTGGGGCTACGTCTACAGTACACTGGTGTATACAACTGTGTTCCCTATCAAATTCTCTCAGCCACACAGCATATTTACCCTAAACAACAAATTTTCGATCTGGCGATATTGTGATCAAGGCCACGGGTTGGCCGAAACGTTGTTTTGCCTATCGCTTCAACACAATTTTCACTTCAATAAACTTTATACTTGGAATAAGCAACTTTCAATATACGAGTGCAGTGATTACTTTATTCTATGATTTATGGGACTTTTGGCCCCGTTCACTGGCACCGTGATTTACATTGGTTGAGTGCTAGCTTTCCATGTTTTTCTAAGTAAAATGAGGCTTGTACATGTTCCTAACATTGGTTTCAGGCCTGACAATCTGACCACAATACAGGCACTCACATACACTGTATTCAGAATTTAATTTTAATGCTTTTGGTGTCTGGTAGAATCCAATTTTCTTACATTGGTCATACAGCTCCCCCAAGCCAAGTATTATATTCACCTTACAGCGGCTTCACCCGCTATGACAGTTGTTCCATTGGGATCTGGTGGCAAAAGCGAACTGTGGAGCATACAAAATGCAGGTTTCACAGCACCTGCTGGCCCTCTTCAAATTGTAAGAGAGAGCCACATAATGACATGGCGGTGGACATGGTGGTGGTGGCAGGCAAAGCCCAAAATTCAAATGGGCATGTTTGAAATGGCATTGTAAAGGAATGGGGAATATGTATTCCACTATCTTGCTAACTATTTAGCATGAGGGAGGGTCCTCCTATATGTAGGATTGAGAGCCCTCACAAATGTTAAAGTAAAAAATAGAGCCAAAACGCTCTGTGTGAACAAACGTTAAGGGGAGATTTTTTTTCCTGCATTATATACATGTAATTATGAGGGAAATAACATTCCTTAGCATTTTCTTCTTAAAAAATGTTTTTGCTTTGGTAGGTGTTTTTAAAAATCTGTTAAACTGGAGCAATAGTCTGACAACATTATTCCCAGATACCATATGTGAGTCAGAAAGGCATGCAGGCATCTTCTCCATGCTATTCCCATTTAGTTTTGCTCTTTCCTATCCATTTCAGCTTTTTTCTCATGCCCCCCCAGCCTGTTTGTTGGGTCCAGCAGAAAAATATTCTGCTGTCCCATTGACTTACATTGGATTTGTTATTTGGTACAAATACAAGGATATTAAAAATTATTTGTGCCGATTTTCCCGGATCCGAATATTTCACTATTCATTTATCACTAATGCCTATCCATTACTAATCCTATAGTCATATTGTAAACACACAGCCAGAATAAAGTCTTTAACAGTAATTGAAAAAAAGACACAGATTCCTTTTATGATTTTAAATTAAACCATACTCACGTCAGCACCCATTCCATTCAATCCCTCATCTCCCGTATTAAAACAAAAATACAAAACAGCAATATCCCTCACCTCTCTGTTGTTCTGTCGCACACCATGTCTGGAGATTAACAGTTTTCAACCTGGACAGTGCCAAAATGCAATTGTCCAGGCAGAGAACCACTGATGAATAAGTGACTAGTGGAGGCTGCATTCTCAACCGGGACTCACTGCTAGCATAATGAGAAGTCTCACGGTGCAGCGGTGAGTTCACTGGGAGGCTTTTCTCACTGTGTGAGTGGGAATATCATGGGAGGTCATCATAGTTCAGGGGCCTGGGTGGGAACGTAGGCTCAGAGACCAGCAAAAACCTGGATGATGTCACCGCTTGTCAGTGATGCTGCACTCACAGCAGTTCATTCCCCAGTGGTTCTCACTCTGGACTGTCGCATCTTGGCACCATTCAGATTGAAAACTCTTTAACCCTAGACATGAATTATGGTGTGGGACAGAACGTCGGAAAGGTGAGGGATATTGTTGCTTTTTATTTTTGTTTTATTACAGGAGACGAGGGATTCAATGGAATGGGTGTTTGGTGAGTATAACTGTGCTTGTAATTTTTAAATAAAAAATTTAAAGTGTGCTATTTTATTTCAAGTAACATACTCCATACTGTTTGTGTGTTTATTTACCATACAGCTATAGAATTAGAAATGGATAAGCATCTTATAGATGCCTCTCCATTACTAATCTGTGTTCTTTATCTCACTTGACAATACAAAGGTGACTTTAACCCCATAAATATGAACCCCACTTGCCACCGCTACAGGGCAAGTGGGAAGAGCTGAGCAAAGCAACAAAATTGGTGCATCTAATAGATGCACCTTTTCTGGGTGGCTGCAGGCTGCTATTTTTAGGCTGGGAGGTCAATGTCCATGGCTGCTTACCAGCCTGAGAATACGAGACCCCAGCTGTCTGCTTTAGCTTGGTTGGTTGTCAAAAGTGGGGGGACTCCACTCTGTTTTTTACATTATTTATAATGTTGAGCGATACCGTCCGATACTTGAAAGTATCGGTATCGGATAGTATCGGCCGATACCCGAAAAGTATCGGATATCGCCAATACCGATACCCGATACCAATACAAGTCAATGGCACAACAAGTATCGGAAGGTATCCTGATGGTTCCCAGGGTCTGAAGGAGAGGAAACTCTCCTTCAGACCCTGGGATCCATATTACTGTGTAAAATAAAGAATTAAAATAAAAAATATTGATATACTCACCTCTCCGGAGGCCCCTGGACATCACCGCTGGTAACCGGCAGCCTTCTTTGCTTAAAATGAGCGCGTTTAGGGCCTTCCATGATGTCACGGCTTCTGATTGGTTGCGTGCCGCTCATGTGACCGCCACGCGACCAATCACAAGCCGCGACGTCATTCTCAGGTCCTAAATTCCTAGAATGAGGAGTTTAGGGCCTGAGAATGACGTCACGGCTTGTGATTGGTCGCGTGGCGGTCACATGAGCGACACACGACCAATCAGAAGCCATGACGTCATGGAAGGCCCTAAACGCGCTCATTTTAAGCAAAGAAGGCTGCCGGTTACCAGCGGTGATGCCCAGGGGCCTCCGGAGAGGTGAGTATATCAATATTTTTTATTTTAATTCTTTATTTTACACAGTAATATGGATCCGATACCGATTCCCGATACCACAAAAGTATCGGATCTCGGTATCGGAATTCCGATACCGCAAGTATCGGCCGATACCCGATACTTGCGGTATCGGAATGCTCAACACTAATTATTTACTTAAACAATTTAATAAAAACTCATGCCATTTTTTTAAAAAAATATTATTTATTTACAGTGCAGGAGCCGGCTGATGTATACTCCCATTAGTCACCACTGCAAGTGGCACTAAGAGTAGGCTGATGGGAACGGTAGTCCCATCAGCCATTGCCAATGACTGGAGGTAAACTTTTTACCTTCGATCATAGCTACGGACTCACGCTGTCATTTCACAGCGTGGGAACAGCGGCTGTCTGATCAGCACTAATGATTTTACCACTGATCAGAAGCAGTGTTTGCAGCGCTGTCATGCACATGACAGAGCGACAAACAACTGGTGTTCAGGGGACTGAACTCGAACAGTAACATGGACTGGTGAAGTCCGTGTTCGTTGTCCATGCCCGAACAGTAGATGTTCAGCACAGGTATCGAACTTTACTGTTCGAGTTTGCCAATGTCTACTTGCTATTACCCCTTCTTCACTTGTCTTTCCATCAATCAAGCCACATCCTTAATAATACCTGTTGGTTGTCATTATCAGCATCATTGTCATCCACAAGTGCTTGTTGTATTATGATCATTTATCCTCCTTTTTAAGGTTGCCCAGACAGATCTTCATCCCTGATTGTGTGACAAGGAAACAGAAATACAGTGGGTGTGGAAAGTATTCAGACCCTTTTAAATTTTTCACTCTTTGTTTCATTGCAGCCATTTGATAAATTCTAAAAAGTTCATTTTTTTCTCATTAACGTACACTCTGCACCCGATCTTGAATGAAAAAAACAGAAATGTTTCTACTTTTCTGTTTTTTTCATTCAAGATCGGGTGGAGAGTGTATGTTAATGAGAAAAAAATGAACTTTTTAGAATTTACAAATGGCTGCAATGAAACAAAGAGTGAAAAATTTAAAAGGGTCTGAATACTTTCCACACCCACTGTATTTCTGTTTCCTTGTCACACAATCAGGGATGAAGATCTGTCTGGGCGACCGTAAAAAGGAGGATAAATGATGGACTTATGACTAGTGTTGAGCGATACCATCCGATACTTGAAAGTATCGGTATCGGAAAGTATCGGCCGATACCGGCAAAGTATCGGATCTAATCCGATACCGATACCCGATACCAATACAAGTCAATGGGACTCATGTATCGGACGGTATTCCTGATGGTTCCCAGGGACTGAAGGAGAGGAAACTCTCCTTCAGGCCCTGGGAACCATATTAATGTGTAAAATAAAGAATTAAAATAAAAAATATTGCTATACTCACCTCTCCGACGCAGCCTGGACCTCACCGAGGGAACCGGCAGCGTTCTTTGCTTAAAATGCGCGCTTTTACTTCCTTCCGTGACGTCACGGCTTGTGATTGGTCGCGTGCCGCCCATGTGGCCGCGACGCGACCAATCACAGCAAGCCGTGACATAATTTTCAGGTCCTCAATTCCTAATTCTAGGCATTCAGGAATTTAAAATTACGTTCCGGCTTGTGATTGGTCACGTCGCGGTCACATGGGCGACGCAACCAATCACAAGCCGTGACATCATGGGAGGCAGGAGACGCGCGCATTTTTAAAATTACGTCACGGCTTGTGATTGGTTGCGTGCCGCCCATGTGACCACGACGCGACCAATCACAGCAAGCCGTGACGTAATTTCAGGTCCTGATGCCTATTTCTGCATTGAGGACCTGAAATTACGTCACGGCTTGCTGTGATTGGTCGCGTCGCGGTCACATGGGCGGCACGCAACCAATCACAAGCCGTGACGTAATTTTAAAAATGCGCGCGTCTCCTGCCTCCCGTGACGTCACGGCTTGTGATTGGTCGCGTCGCCCATGTGACCGCGACGCGACCAATCACAAGCCGGAACGTAATTTTAAATTCCTGAATGCCTAGAATTAGGCATTGAGGACCTGAAAATTACGTCACGGCTTGCTGTGATTGGTCGCGTTGCGGCCACATGGGCGGCACGCGACCAATCACAAGCCGTGACGTCACGGAAGGAAGTAAAAGCGCGCATTTTAAGCAAAGAACGCTGCCGGTTCCCTCGGTGAGGTCCAGGCTGCGTCGGAGAGGTGAGTATAGCAATATTTTTTATTTTATTTCTTAATTTTACACATTAATGTTGTTTCGATACCGATACCCGATACCACAAAAGTATCGGATCTTGGTATCGGAATTCCGATACCCGCAAGTATCGGCCGATACCCGATACTTGCGGTATCGGAATGCTCAACACTACTTATGACCATGTGATATTTCAGTTTTTCTTTTTTAATAAATTTGCAAACATTTCTGTGTTTGCAAATTTATTAAAAAATAAAAACTGAAATATCACATGGTCATAAGTATTCAGACGATTTGTTCAGTATTGACTTAAATCACCCTTTTGAGCTAGTACAGCCATGAGTCTTCTTGGGAATGATGCAACAAGTTTTTCAGACCTGGATTTGGGGATCCTCTGCAATTCTTCCTTGCAGATCCTCTCAGTTCTGTCTGCACTGGACATCACACCACACAGGCAACCATATGAGTAAGCTGGCATTCTGCCTAATCATGCATTATGTTTGACTCAGCCTGTGCTCTACCCTATATACCACATGCTTTCATATGATAGGGTGTTAGTATTACTTGTTAGTTTTTTGGGAGCATGTTTGATACATATAGCCTAGGGCTGAGTAGGTGACTCTATAATAACATCATCTGGTAATTGTGCTGCATCTTATTTGCACTAAGCACTTTATGTCTTTATTAACCACGAGGCTACTGTCACTTTTTAAGGCTTAGCTTTCCCTGATCCTGTTCACATTTGTAATGTGTTTATGACCTTCATACCTGAGCCTTTTTCTGTTTTTTTTTATATTTTTTATGCTTTATTATTGAATACATTTGCTTGATTATTATCTTGTGGACTTACACTCTATGTTTTCTGCAGGATTAATATTATCGGGAATGACCATTTATGATCCCTACTGGTCTTATACTGTGGCTTTGGGACAGTTTTGACATTTATGTAGTATATTTCAGTGGATTTTGATTCCTAAGCAGCAAATCTCTGATGAATTGAATCCCTATCAAATGCTAAGCAGCATTGTTGTGAGCAAAAACTCTCAGAACACTCTTGCTGCCTTGTTTTCGGGCAAATTATGCTCCCTACATAGCGCATGTCCCAAATTTAATAGTGCAAAATTTCTTAAATAAATATATCCATTTGGTATATACAGTAGGTGATGGCTGTGACCAGTAAAGTGTCAGCTCATTTCAAGCATTCTTCCATGGCGAAGTACATTCTCTTTTTCTGCCAAACCTGATTTATGATATCATAGCCACCTCGAATTTGATGCTGCATATGTTGAAGGGTCTCTCACAGTCAGACGTATAAATACTTGGGGTAAATTAGACTACACTCACAGAAAAATCCCCAAGAAGCAATTTTCAAAAATACCATAAAAATTAACCTTTATTTTAAATATTAAAAACATATGTGTGCACTTGTCAAAACCATCACCAATAGATGCAAGCGTACTACAGGAAAGGCCGGAACAGTGCCAAGCCCTACGCTTTCTAGATGCCCCCTACCTGCCTGCGGAGGTTGACACCCTATTTTCCTACGCCGTGGCACCCCTGCTCCTCGCCGGCTATCCCTGCTATCCCTGTAACACCCTAACAGGACAGGGAAAGAAATTGTCACATATACAATGTGTGGATTTAGATAACTTGGAAGGACATAGATATGTCAATATGCGCAAGCGCCAGGGGTATAGAGCGCATGCGCGGAAGTTATACCCCTGGCGCTTGCGCATATTGCGCAACTAATCCGGGCATCAGGAGACGGGTATATATCGGTGTCTCCACATTAGTGGGCGCATGCGCAATTGAGGAGGTATCGGTGCCTGCGCGGTATTGCCGACCCTCGTGGCAGCAATGCACACTATGATGACGCCAGTGCATCATTAACATGTGGTGAACACGTCATAGGGGCACTGATCTAGAAGCGCCGGAAGTGAGGAAGGCATCCTAAGTGTCCAGGTGATATGAGTGCGGTGACAATCTAAAGCCCATATAATGCACAAAAAGCACTTGTTTGTAAGCGCTACAAGAATAGGGGATCGGCTCGGTGGTGCAGCTATCTACATTGTTGAGATAGGGGATTGGCCCGATGGTGCAACTATCTACATGGCTGACATGCTGAATGTGCACACGAGTTAAGTAACCCTTTACTATCTGGATGTACTCCTGATGAACCTCTTTGAATTAGAAGGGGAGAAACGCGTTGAGTCTAAAGGGATATGATCTTTTCATAAGACATTATCTGGTCTAGTGCTGAGTCTAAAGGGATATGATCTTTGCATAAGACATTATGTGGTCTAGTGCTTTGGTCTGTACGTGGGTCACTAAAAATAACTATGTCATTGATTAATGGACTAATGTGTGGCTATTTTAGGCACCTATTATAAGTCCAATGCTGCAGTGTGGTACTGAAATATTAGAAGGTGGCAATGGATATGCTTGACATTACAGCAGATACATTTCCCTACTAATATAATAACATCTTGAAACCCTACTATATGTGAAAACAGACCAAAATCACATATGTGTTTGGTTCTATCTTTAATTGAGTACCCCTATCTCCCGTTGTTCTTTCTAGCTAGAAACATTGTATATAAGGAGCAAAGACACAGATTACCAAGTCAGTTGAGAACCCTAGTTCTAGCTAGATATTTATACTGACATATCTATGTCCTTCCAAGTTATCTACATCCACACATTGTATATGTGACAATTTCTTTCCCTGTCCTGTTAGGGTGTTACAGGGATAGCAGGGATAGCCGGCGAGGAGCGGGGGTGCCACGGCGTAGGAAAATAGGGTGTCAACCTCCGCAGGCAGGTAGGGAGCATCTAGAAAGCGTAGGGCTTGGCACTGTTCCGGCCTTTCCTGTAGTATGCTTGCATCTATTGGTGATGGTTTTGACAAGTGCACACATATGTTTTTAATATTTAAAGTAAAGGTTAATTTTTATGGTATTTTTGAAAATTGCTTCTTGGGGATTTTTCTGTGAATATGTTGAAGTGTCTCAACAACAACATAAAGCAATGATGGCCTATATCATGTAGCAGCCAAACTGGGGTAACTTTGAGATGCTCCACTGGCAGCTGATGAAAGATTTATGTGGCCTACTCAAGCCCTTCAAAGAAACTACTATAATTTGTCTGTAGGGCTGTATGGACTACTGTTCCATCAATACTGTCATCCCTATTATATTTATCATGGAATAAACTCTCATAATGATGAAATGGGATGGAGGAGCAACAACAAATTCTACTTAAGGTACCTTCACATTAAGCGACGCTGCAGCGATAGCGACAACGATGCCGATCGCTGCAGCGTCGCTGTTTGATCGCTGGAGAGCTGTCACACAGACCGCTCTCCAGCGACCAACGATGCTGAGGTCCCCGGGTAACCAGGGTAAACATCGGGTTACTAAGCGCAGGGCCGCGCTTAGTAACCCGATGTTTACCCTGGTTACCAGCGTAAAATGTAAAAAAAAACAAACACTACATACTTACATTTGCGTCCCCCAGCATCCGCTTCCTGCACTGACTGAGCGCCCGCGCCGGCCCTAACAGCAGAGTGGTGACGTCACCGCTGTGCTGTACTTTCACTTTCACTTTACGGCGCTCAGTCAGTGTGGGAAGCGGACGCCGGGGGACGCGAAGGTGAGTATGTACTGTTTGTTTTTTTTACATTTTACACTGGTAACCAGGGTAAACATCGGGTTACTAAGCGCGGCCCTGCGCTTAGTAACCCGATGTTTACCCTGGTTACCAGTGTAAAACATCGCTGGTATCGTTGCTTTTGGTGTCAAACACGACGATACACGCCGGTCTGACGACCAAATAAAGTTCTGAACTTTGTTCAATGACCAGCGATATCACAGCAGGATCCTGATCGCTGCTGCGTGTCAAACTAAATGATATCGCTAGCCAGGACGCTGCAACATCACGGATCGCTAGCGATATCGTTTAGTGTGAAGGTACCTTTATTCATCGCTACCCTGGGGTTGTTGTGAAACCTAAGGGTTCATGTTATATACAGTACATGTAATGACCAGGCCGAATGCTCCCTGTTATCCACCCCCACATGGTGTCCACAGCCGAAGGAATTATGACACACACCAGTCTTGGTGATAACAGTTGCTTTTACTTCAGCAGGAATGAGAATTATAACTTGGAACAAATAAGGAACAGTCTCTCATGGGTAGTCCACGGTGATATCGCTGGTCGGAGCTACAAGTCCAGAGCTTTATTTCGTCATCAGGTCGGCGTGTATCGTCATGTTTGACATCAAAAGCAACAATGACAGCAATGTTTTACATGGAGCTAACAACCAGCGAGAGTGATAAGTGAGTCGCCGTTACGTCACTGGATCACTCCTGCATTCTTCTGGAGCTGCTGTGTTTGACGTCTCTACAGCGACCAAAACAGCGACACTCCAGCGATAGGCTCGTTGTCTATATCGCCGAGTGTGACGGTACCTTTAGATACTGAGATTGGGGTCTGGAGCTTTAACAGCACTCAACAGTGTCTTTTGATAGCTTACAGAAGGAGGTAGATGCAGTAATGAGAGGTTACAGGCCTGTACTCGGGGTTAACTCCACAGTGTGTCACAGCACGTGCACAAATACTTATACGTGAATGTAAAAACTGAGGTGATTCCAGTCAGAAAGAATGATGTCTGTAGAGGTTTTAGAGGGAACCCAGGCTCTTAGGCCTGCAGCAGATCTTGTAGTGAAAACAGCCTCCACGTGTGTTCTTTTCTCCCTGAGGGCATCCCTCAGACTAAAGAACATTCTAGACTTGCCTGGAAAACAGCTCCTCCTATTGACCATTTGACTAGGAACTGGCCAATAGGCCACCGGATTCACATCTCAGATCCTTACAAAACAATAATTATGAGTCATTGTACACTTTCACCATTAGATGACGACAGAACACAGCAAATGAGAAATGCTTTGCATCTAAAATGGAGGAGACTAGAAATGGAGAATTACAGCTCACAAATACAGGGGATAATGTACAGGGGCAGTTAGAGAGTGAGCTGTAGTGTTCAGAAGCTACTCACAACCCAGGATTACTTACAGGGAAGGACACACTCTAAACTGGGTCACTACATACAATAAGATGTGGATGATGACAGTAGAAGTAGCAGTAGGTGTATGTAGACGTGGGGCAATCAGTTAAATAGAGAGGGTACAAAGATGACAGAGTAAAAATGTAGATGACTTTGCATACCTTGATGACAAACCATCACAGCTGTGTTTGTAAAGTGAACCAATAGGGCCCTTAGTCTTGCTGGTGAGCATGGCAAGCTGTATGCTGGACTACTTATGGAATGACAAGCATATTATTCCCTTCCATAGCAAAGCCTATTATAGAAGCATGATTTTAGACCCTCGCTCTAAAAGAAAAATGGGGAATCTTTTATGGCTTCCAAAAGACAGACCTACCGTAATTATTACCAGGATAAGATGTTTTTCCTCCTTTGTAATGCTTCCTTCCAGCAAATGTGCACTGAAAGCATGATTCCTCCATGCTACATAGAACCAATGCTCCTATTCCTTTGCCAGCGCTAGAGCTAGAACAAGTAGCAGCAGCGACTACATTATATTTGGCATAATGGACCAGTCACCAGATGTTTTATCTGCGGCTGCGCTAACCTATTGGACTGTACTGGATGGATATCCAGGTTTAGATGTATCTAGACTGTTTCCTTTCTCAGAAAAATATTCTGAGTCCCAACCCCATGTACTTTTGTCTCAGTAGGTTGGACCAATGGCAAGAACTGGCCCAATTTGCTATGGTGGTACTTTCATTTCCAGCCTCCAGTGTACTGTCAGAGAGGGTATTCAGCAGCAGTGTCTTTGCCGTGCTCAAGCGAATCAGCATATCCTCCACAAGCATGGAAAATCTTTCATCTGTCAAAATGAATAAGGCATGGATCAGTGCCATTTTTCATTTACCTCTGGCTGATGCATTCCACTGGCTGATGCCACTAATTAGGTCAGCCAAAGAATTTCACTGGCTGTCCATTGTCTTCTACACTATTCTGCTGCTGCCAGTATTGATGGCCAACCCCCAGCTAGGCATCTACTCCTCGTCCATCATGTCACTTTTAGTTTGCGGATGCTGCTGACAGTAGTGGCACTATATTGCCAGAATTCTTCCAGCATACACCATCATATTTCTATACATATGCAGGTTCTGCTACTGCCACTAGAAAACCACAACAGCCTTCCATCACCTGCCTGACCACTGGGTTTTAGAGTGCTATACTGTATAGTATTATATTGTTATACTGATGTGACTGCCAGGGCTGGCCCTAAACTGCCAGACACTTCCTTGCCTTCCCCATCGTATTCTAAATTGTTCAGTTACTGCTTCCACTTCCACTGCTACTAAATACCCACATACAATTCCTGTGCTATTCCAGTGTGTTGTATAACTATATGGTACTACTACAGGAAAAAATACCCTCTTCAGGGTAAATAAACATAAAACTGCCCTCCAAAACGCAATAATAATTTTGAGTTTGTTGACAAGTTACAGCTTTCTTTCCCTTTGAATAAATTTAACCTCATTCTGCTTCCTAAATATTGGGCTATTTTTTAGACAGTAATATAAAAAGTCATTGTATTTTTTTTATGCTAATAACAAACCCGTGGCAAATCCCCAAAAGGGCTAATTTTTTCCACACCTAGTTGAGAAACTGTTGCCTTTTCTCATGTTTCTACTCTCCAATTAAAGGGGTAATTTTTGCTGGGTTTGAGAAAATGCCATGGTTTTTTTTAATTTTACAAATCACACTCCAGTGGTGGAGCCCAAAATAGGGATAAGTTGTGAATGAGTTGATAAGAACTTGCAATTGCTTTATCTAAACATGTTTTATTCTGCTGGTCCCAAAATATAAATAATTTTTAGATGGCTTGTGAACAAGCTATTGTTTTTCATTTAACAAATTTAAGATGGCTGCTAGTGTTGAGCGATACCTTCCGATACTTGAAAGTATCGGTATCGGATAGTATCGGCCGATTTCCAAAAAATATTGGATATCACCGATACCGATACCCGATACCAATACAAGTCAATGGGACACAAGTATCGGAAGCTATCCTGGATGGTTCCCAGGGTCTGAAGGAGAGGAAACTCTCCTTCAGGCCCTGGGATCCATATTCATGTAAAAAATAAAGAATTAAAATAAAAAATATGGATATACTCACCCCTCCGACGGACCCTGGACCTTACCGATGTAACCGTCAGCCTCCGTTCCTAAGAATGAGGAGTTTAGGACCTGCGATGACGTCACGGCTTGTGATTGGTCGCGTGACCGCTCATGTGACCGCTCACTCGACCAATCACAAGCCGCGACGTCATCGCAGGTCCTAAACTCCTCATTCTTAGGAACGGAGGCTGCCGGTTACATCGGTAAGGTCCAGGGGCCGCCGGAGGGGTGAGTATATCTATATTTTTTATTTTAATTCTTTATTTTTTACATGAATATGGATCCCAGGGCCTGAAGGAGAGTATCCTCTCCTCCAGACCCTGGGAACCATACACTGGGAACTTCCGATTCCGATTTCCGATATCACAAAAATATCGGAACTCGGTATCGGAATTCCGATACAGCAAATATCGGCCGATACCCGATAATTGCGGTATCGGAATGCTCAACACTAATGGCTGCAATCATTGTTTCGAGATGTGTATTGTGGCACCCCAGAGTCCGGTTGTTATGGTGACATTGCCTCCCTCTGTAGGGTGATGTCATGCCTGGAAGCAGGAAGAGGTCCCCATGCCAGGTAATACACAGCATGCATCACAATTCCTGCTCCACACCAGGGGGGGAACTCTAGACTCGACTTTCTGGGGAGCTGCTCTCTCTTGTCGGTCTGTGAGGAGTCAGTCTGAGGAGAGAGGAGTGGAGACAAGGGCTCTGGAGAATTGCAGCTGCATCAGAGCTGATTCCATAGTGGAGCTCTGACAAGAAGGACGCCAGAGTTATCTGCCCTGGGGCTCCGCTCTACCCGTGGGGACCTGTACCATCTTTGCTGCATCACCACTGGCCCCAGTGGAACGAAACTGCAGTGTCGGCCATCCCTTGCCAAACACCAAGGGTGGCATCATGAAACAATCCCATATAATTTCCCCCCTTGCATTTTCATTGCAAGCCCAGGGCCACGGAGTCAGGTCATGGACCTGTGACTTCCCCAGAAGAACTGTCCGACCCAGTTTCAAGTACCCCACGGCCCTGGTGGGGATCACAGTATCATGGAGGTGGTCATCCTCAGTGATGGAAGCAGAGAATCAGGCTTCAGCATGTATGGTGCTGAGAGCGTTAATAGGGCATGGTTCTTCAGCCAGGATTGGGAAAGCCATCTAGGAAAAGTATAGGTGACATTTGATGCTTTAGGGAAGGCAGGATTTTCAATCAACCCAAAGAAATGTGCCATGGGGATGGAAGAAGCTAAGTACTTGAGATATGTCGTAAGCAAGGGCGAGATTAAACCCAAAGTGAATAAAGTGGACACAATCTGGAAATAGCCACAACCGCTCTCAAAAAAGCAGGGCATTTCTAAGCATCATGGGCTACCACCATCAGTTCCTCCCTAATTTTGCCATGATAGCATCTCTGACGGACCTCCTGAAGTGTACGACGCTGGATATGGTCAAACGGTCTCTAGAAGCCGAGACAGACTTCTGGGAACTAAAGATAGCCCTGTATAAACAGCCAGTGTTAGTAACTCTGAACATATCCAAGGAGTTTGTGGTCCAGACGTACATCAGATGCCGGATAGGGTGTCATATCTGGAAGTAAACCGCGAAGAACACCTTTAACGTATGTGAATTAGAAACTTGGAAACTGTGTTCACATGAGAAGAACTTTTCCATCTTTGAAAAGGAATGTTTGGCCATCAAGAGGGCATTGGTCACTTTAAGATACTAGCTATTAGGCAGGAAGTTGCGGTTATTGTCAAACAATGCACTGCTGAGGTGGATGCAGTAGAAGGGGAACAATGTCAGAGTGACCAGGTTGTTATTAGAAAAGGAGTGTGAACTCACCTGATGAAATTGCTCATTAGCAACTTATTATAAACATGAATCATCTGAAGCAGGGCACAGATCAGCAGACCGAAGTGATATACTTGGAAAAAAGTTGGAAACTAAATCTGCGCTGCTGAAGAATGTAGAATACTAATTGCTTCTTTAAAAGTTTTATTCAAAACAGGTTTAAAAGTCAACGCGTTTCAAAGTCATTCCAGACTCTATATGTCATTCCAGCCATATATGTGTCCTGAGTACATATTCCTTATGGCACTTTGCACGATTGAGACATGAACCTATTTTGCACAACAGCAATTTATGATATGGGATTTTTAATGGTTGCTTTAATCCCTCAATAAACAAGATGGTATGCACTCTTTATGCATAATTTTCCACCTTGTTCATTTGTGAGAGATTGACAATGCTAAATTGTGACTCTATTGTCATGATTCTCAATGGCGAGAGAACATAGCCCAGCATATATGAGAACTAGCTCTTGGAAGATGGAAACTATACTGACCATGAACTAAACCTGCCGCACAACTAGAAGTGGCCGGGTAGCATGCCTACGTTTTTTTATCCCTAGATGCCCAGCGCCAGCCGGAGAACTACCTAATCCTAGCAGAGGAAAAGACAGTCCTGGCTCACCTCTAGAGAAATTTTCCCAAAAGGCAGACAGAGGCCCCCACATATATTGGCGGTGATTTTAGATGAAATGACAAACGTAGTATGAAAATAGGTTTAGCAAAAATCGAGGTCCGCTTACTAGATAGCAAGAAGACAGAAAGGGCACTTTCATGGTCAGCAGAAAACCCTATCAAAACACCATCCAGAAATTACTTTAAGACTCTAGCATTAACTCATAACACCAGAGTGGCAATTTCCGCTCACAAGAGCTTTCCAGACACAGTAACGAAACAGCAGCTGTGAACAGGAACAAAATGCAAAAACACAAGGACAAAAGTCCAACTTAGCTGGGAGTTGTCTAGTAGCAGGAACATGCACAGAAAGGCTTCTGATTACATTGTTGACCGGCATGAAACTGACAGAGGAGCAAGGTTATATAGCGACTCCCACATCCTGATAGGAGCAGGTGAACAGAGGGGATGATGCACACAAGTACAATTCCACAAGTGGCCACCGGGGGAGCCCAGAATCCAATTTCACAACAGTACCCCCCCCTCAAGGAGGGGGCACCGAACCCTCACCAGAACCACCAGGGCGATCAGGATGAGCCCTATGAAAGGCACGGACAAGATCGGAGGCATGAACATCAGAGGCAGTGACCCAAGAATTATCCTCCTGACCGTATCCCTTCCATTTGACCAGATACTGGAGTTTCCGTCTGGAAACACGAGAGTCCAAGATCTTTTCCACAACGTACTCCAACTCACCCTCAACCAACACCGGAGCAGGAGGCTCAACGGAAGGCACAGCCGGTACCTCATACCTGCGCAACAATGACCGATGAAAAACATTATGAATCGAAAAGGATGCAGGGAGGTCCAAACGGAAGGACACAGGGTTAAGAATCTCCAATATCTTGTACGGGCCGATGAACCGAGGCTTAAACTTAGGAGAAGAAACCCTCATAGGGACAAAACGAGAAGACAACCACACCAAGTCCCCAACACAAAGCCGAGGACCAACACGACGACGGCGGTTGGCAAAAAGCTGAGTCTTCTCCTGGGACAACTTCAAATTGTCCACCACCTGCCCCCAAATCTGATGCAACCTCTCCACCACAGCATCCACTCCAGGACAATCCGAAGATTCCACTTGACCGGAGGAAAATCGAGGATGAAACCCCGAATTACAGAAAAACGGGGACACCAAGGTGGCAGAGCTGGCCCGATTATTGAGGGCGAACTCCGCCAAAGGCAAAAAAGCAACCCAATCATCCTGATCCGCAGACACAAAACACCT
Organism: Ranitomeya variabilis; assembly: GCF_051348905.1. Lineage (NCBI taxonomy): Eukaryota > Metazoa > Chordata > Amphibia > Anura > Dendrobatidae > Ranitomeya > Ranitomeya variabilis. Next base: position 199,994,861 of record NC_135236.1, read on the forward strand.
CAAATATGTCTCCAAGGTCTGATTAGTCCGCTCGGTCTGGCCATTAGTCTGAGGATGGAAAGCAGACGAAAAAGACAAATCTATGCCCATCCTAGCACAGAATGCCCGCCAAAATCTAGACACGAATTGGGTCCCTCTGTCAGAAACGATATTCTCCGGAATACCATGCAAACGAACAACATTTTGAAAAAACAGAGGAACCAACTCGGAAGAAGAAGGCAACTTAGGCAAGGGAACCAGATGGACCATCTTAGAGAAACGGTCACACACCACCCAGATGACAGACATCTTATGAGAAACAGGCAGATCCGAAATAAAATCCATCGAGATGTGCGTCCAAGGCCTCTTCGGGATAGGCAAGGGTAACAACAATCCACTAGCCCGAGAACAACAAGGCTTGGCCCGAGCACAAACGTCACAAGACTGCACAAAGCCTCGCACATCTCGTGACAGGGAAGGCCACCAGAAGGACCTTGCCACCAAATCCCTGGTACCAAAGATTCCAGGATGACCTGCCAACGCAGAAGAATGAACCTCAGAGATGACTCTACTGGTCCAATCATCAGGAACAAACAGTCTACCAGGTGGGCAACGATCAGGTCTATCCACCTGAAACTCCTGCAAGGCCCGCCGCAGGTCTGGAGAAACGGCAGACAATATCACTCCATCTTTAAGGATACCTGTGGGCTCAGAATTACCAGGGGAGTCAGGCTCAAAACTCCTAGAAAGGGCATCCGCCTTAACATTCTTAGAACCCGGTAGGTAAGACACCACAAAATTAAACCGAGAGAAAAACAACGACCAGCGCGCCTGTCTAGGATTCAGGCGCCTGGCAGACTCAAGGTAAATTAAATTTTTGTGGTCAGTCAATACCACCACCTGATGTCTGGCCCCCTCAAGCCAGTGACTCCACTCCTCAAAAGCCCACTTCATGGCCAAAAGCTCCCGATTCCCAATATCATAATTCCGCTCGGCGGGCGAAAATTTACGGGAAAAAAAAGCACAAGGTCTCATCACGGAGCAGTCGGAACTTCTCTGCGACAACACCGCCCCAGCTCCGATTTCAGAAGCGTCGACCTCAACCTGAAAAGGAAGAGCAACATCAGGCTGACGCAACACTGGGGCAGAAGAAAAGCGGCGCTTGAGCTCCCGAAAGGCCTCCACAGCATCAGGGGACCAATCAGCAACATCAGCACCCTTCTTAGTCAAATCAGTCAATGGTTTTACAACATCAGAAAAACCAGCAATAAATCGACGATAAAAGTTAGCAAAGCCCAAAAATTTCTGAAGACTCTTAAGAGAAGAGGGTTGCGTCCAATCACCAATAGCCTGAACCTTGACAGGATCCATCTCGATGGAAGAGGGGGAAAAAATGTATCCCAAGAAGGAAATCTTTTGAACCCCAAAAACACACTTAGAACCCTTCACACACAAGGAATTAGACCGCAAAACCTGAAAAACCCTCCTGACCTGCTGGACATGAGAGTCCCAGTCATCCGAAAAAATCAGAATATCATCCAGATACACAATCATAAATTTGTCCAAATAATCGCGGAAAATGTCATGCATAAAGGACTGGAAGACTGAAGGGGCATTTGAAAGACCAAAAGGCATCACCAAATACTCAAAATGGCCCTCGGGCGTATTAAATGCGGTTTTCCACTCATCCCCCTGCTTGATTCGCACCAAATTATACGCCCCACGGAGATCAATCTTAGAGAACCACTTGGCCCCCTTTATACGAGCAAACAAATCAGTAAGCAGTGGTAACGGATATTGATATTTAACCGTGATTTTATTCAAAAGTCGATAATCAATACACGGCCTCAAAGAGCCGTCTTTCTTAGACACAAAGAAAAAACCGGCTCCTAAGGGAGATGACGAAGGACGAATATGTCCCTTTTCCAAGGACTCCTTTATATATTCTCGCATAGCCGCGTGTTCAGGCACAGACAGATTAAATAAACGACCCTTAGGGTATTTACTACCCGGGATCAAGTCTATGGCACAATCGCACTCCCGGTGCGGAGGTAGTGAACCAACCTTGGGTTCTTCAAAAACGTCACGAAAGTCAGACAAGAATTCAGGAATCTCAGAGGGAATAGATGATGAAATGGAAACCAAAGGTACGTCCCCATGAGTTCCTTTACATCCCCAGCTTAACACAGACATAGCTCTCCAGTCGAGGACTGGGTTATGAGATTGCAGCCATGGCAATCCCAGCACCAAAACATCATGTAGATTATACAGCACCAGAAAGCGAATAACCTCCTGGTGATCCGGATTAACACGCATAGTCACTTGTGTCCAGTATTGTGGTTTATTACTAGCCAATGGGGTGGAGTCAATCCCTTTCAGAGGTATCGGAGCCTCCAATGGCTCCAAATCATACCCACAGCGTTTGGCAAAGGACCAATCCATAAGACTCAAAGCAGCGCCAGAGTCGACATAGGCGTCCGCGGTAATAGATGACAAAGAACAAATCAGGGTCACAGATAGAATAAACTTAGACTGTAAAGTGCTAATTGAAACAGACTTGTCAGGCTTCTTAGTACGCTTAAAGCATGCTGATATAACATGAGTTGAATCACCACAATAGAAGCACAACCCATTTTTTCGTCTAAAATTCTGCCGCTCGCTTCTGGACAGGATTCTATCACATTGCATATTTTCTGGCGTTTTCTCAGTAGACACCGCCAAATGGTGCACAGGTTTGCGCTCCCGCAGACGCCTATCGATCTGAATAGCCATCGTCATGGACTCATTCAGACTCGCAGGCACAGGGAACCCCACCATAACATCCTTAATGGCATCAGAGAGACCTTCTCTGAAAATCGCCGCCAGGGCGCACTCATTCCACTGAGTAAGCACAGACCATTTGCGGAATTTTTAGCAGTATATTTCAGCTTCATCTTGCCCCTGAGACAAGGACATCAAGGCCTTTTCCGCCTGAAGCTCTAAATGAGGTTCCTCATAAAGCAACCCCAAGGCCAGAAAAAACGCATCCACATTGAGCAACGCAGGATCCCCTGGTGCCAATGCAAAAGCCCAGTCTTGAGGGTCGCCCCGGAGCAAGGAAATTACAATCCTGACCTGCTGTGCAGGGTCTCCGGCAGAGCGAGACTTCAGGGACAAAAACAATTTGCAATTATTTTTAAAATTTTGAAAGTGAGATCTATTCCCCGAGAAGAATTCAGGCAAAGGAATTCTAGGCTCAGACATAGGTGCATGAACAACAAAATCTTGCAAATTTTGTACCTTTGTGGCGAGATTATTCAAACCTGTAGCTACACTCTGAAGATCCATTTGAAACAGGTGAACACAGAACCATTCAAGGATAAGAAGGAGAGAAAGAGAGGAAGGCTGCAGTATAGGCAGACTAGCAAGTGATTCAATTAAGAGCACACTCAGAACTAGAGGAAAAAAAAAAAAAAAAAAAATTGTAGCAGACTTCTTTTTTCTCTCCTTTCTCAGCCAGTAATTTAACCCTTTTTTTTTGGCCGGTCAAACTGTCATGATTCTCAATGGCGAGAGAACATAGCCCAGCATATATGAGAACTAGCTCTTGGAAGATGGAAACTATACTGACCATGAACTAAACCTGCCGCACAACTAGAAGTGGCCGGGTAGCATGCCTACGTTTTTTTATCCCTAGATGCCCAGCGCCAGCCGGAGAACTACCTAATCCTAGCAGAGGAAAAGACAGTCCTGGCTCACCTCTAGAGAAATTTTCCCAAAAGGCAGACAGAGGCCCCCACATATATTGGCGGTGATTTTAGATGAAATGACAAACGTAGTATGAAAATAGGTTTAGCAAAAATCGAGGTCCGCTTACTAGATAGCAAGAAGACAGAAAGGGCACTTTCATGGTCAGCAGAAAACCCTATCAAAACACCATCCAGAAATTACTTTAAGACTCTAGCATTAACTCATAACACCAGAGTGGCAATTTCCGCTCACAAGAGCTTTCCAGACACAGTAACGAAACAGCAGCTGTGAACAGGAACAAAATGCAAAAACACAAGGACAAAAGTCCAACTTAGCTGGGAGTTGTCTAGTAGCAGGAACATGCACAGAAAGGCTTCTGATTACATTGTTGACCGGCATGAAACTGACAGAGGAGCAAGGTTATATAGCGACTCCCACATCCTGATAGGAGCAGGTGAACAGAGGGGATGATGCACACAAGTACAATTCCACAAGTGGCCACCGGGGGAGCCCAGAATCCAATTTCACAACACTCTATGCTCTCTTTTTTGAGATTTCTTAGTTTTTTTCACTCACTATTATATCCCTAATGGCACGGAACATTAGTGGCATTATGCTTAATGATGAGTGATTAGTACATTCGTCACTACTCGTTACTCGCACGAATAGTACAGTATTTGGGCTATTCGGCACTCGGCAAGTAATTAGGTATTTGCCTTGGTATATTTCAGTGACCCGCCCTGCATGTTTGGTGCTTTAATTGCAGCCAATGAACATGCTGGGCTGGACTGCCAATCACAGTAATGCCAGCGCCATCTTCGGTGAGGCATTACTGTGATTGGCTGGCCTTACAGCGTATAGGGGATATTTAAAGGCTGACGGCGCCATCTTGCGCACACTGGAGCCGGAAACAGCATAGGGAAAGCGTAGTTTCAGCATTGAGAGAATGATAAGAGCGTATAGCGAGCGTTATTCATTCCAAAAAGCTCTTTTAAGAGCTGTAGATTGTGAAGATTACTTGTTTGTTATGTGGGGATAACGTAGGGAGAGATTTAATAGGAGGGAGAATGAAAGGCAGCCACCTGAGTGCTTTATCATCATTGCAAGTACATGCTGCAGATCTCTGCTATTTTACACTGTGTTGTATAGTAGTTAGTATTAGGAACAGACTGTTGGATTAAGGTACCTTCACACTAAAGCGACGCTGCAGCGATATCGACAACGATGCCGATCGCTGCAGCGTCGCTGTGTGGTCGCTGGAGAGCTGTCACACAGACAGCTCTCCAGCGACCAACGATGCCGAAGTCCCCGGGTAACCAGGGTAAACATCGGGTTGCTAAGCGCAGGGCCATGCTTAGTAACCCGATGTTTACCCTGGTTACCAGTGTAAATGTGAAAAAACAAACACTACATACTTACATTCGCGTCCCCCGGCGTCCGCTTCCCTGCACTGTGTGAGCGCCGGCCCTAACAGCAGAGCGGTGATGTCACCGCTGTGCTTTGCTTTCCGGCCGGCACTGACACATTCGGTGCAGGAAGCTCTGAGCAGCAGCGCGGACGCCGGGGGACGTCACAGACATCAGAGGGTGAGTATGTACTGTTTTTTTTTAACTTTTACAATGGTAACCAGGGTAAATATCGGCTTACTAAGCCCGGCCCTGCGCTTAGTAACCCGATATTTACCCTGGTTACCATTGTAAAACATCGCTGGCATCCTTGCTTTTGCTGTCAAACACAACGATACACGCCGATCTGACGACCAAATAAAGTTCTGGACTTTCAGCAATGACCAGCGATATCACAGCAGGATCCAGATCGCTGCTGCGTGTCAAACACAACGATATCGCTATCCAGGATGCTGCAACGTCACGGATCGCTATCGTTATCTCTGCAAAGTCGTTTAGTGTGAAGGTACCTTTAGGGTGAAATAGGGAGGGTTTCATCCAATACCAAAAAATACAAACGAGCTATTTGTAGAGGCAAATAATATTAGGTGGTATCAGCATATACAAAACCATTTTTTTTGGAGCTACACAATATTCCTGTGTAGCAGCCTATAATTTTTTTTTTTACAGCAAAATAATTTTCCTCAGTGCCAGCATATAGTAACATACATTTTAAAAGCTAATTGCTAAATAATGTTCCTCGTCTATGGCTTAAATACCTAATATTTCTTTATCAGTTGTGTGACTGGCACAAAACATATTGAGCTGTGGAGACGTCACTGTTTACAGTTTCCTTGAGTCTGCTGTTGGCATGTCTCATAAAGGCGATGTAAAAAAAATCCCCCCCAAATTATATTTGTTAAAAAAATATAGAATATTTATCTAGCATAATTAAACATCACAATTTAGCAGTGGAAATAATTTAAATTGGTTCACTATTGGAGTATGTCAGCAAGGTGATCTAAAAAAATCATAATTTTCTATTGTTTTAATAATTAGCATATCTTTATCTAGCAGTTGTGTGACTGACGCTGTCCAAGTAGAAATAATCTTATGTGACAATTTAGCAGTGGCAATAATCTTCATTACTATGCTGTTGGATTGTGTCAGCAAGGCGATCTAAAAAAATAATAATAATTTTCTATTGGTTTAATAAATAGCGTATCTTTATCTAGCAGTTGTGTGACTGGCGCAAAGCCTGCAGAGATGCGTAAACGTGACTATTTACCTGTAATTCATGAGTCTGCTGTTGCCATTTATAATAAAGCTGTGATCTCCAAAAAAATAGCCCCACATTGATAGATACAGTGAATTTGTACATAACACCTCTGTGAGGGTACTTGTTAAAAATAAAGCCAGTATTTTTTGGTTTCATAAACTTAGCGCATTCAATATGAGAAAGGGTGACGTTAAGGAACATGGATGTGGTGGTGCCCGTCAAAGCCGTGTGACAGATCCGAAGGTGACTGTATCTCATTCTAGATTCCTGTCAAAATTTGGTCAGTGCGCTACACCACTAAAGAACCCAGACAAATGTGAATATGTTGTGGGTTGGATGGCAGACAAAGGCTCCTGTGTGCTCACAAGCAGCACCATGAAGTCTTCCACATAGTCCAGTCTCATTAGCCAAGTGGCTGGGCCTCTGAATTCTCAACCTGGTCCTCCTTACCCCTACAATCAAGAGTCCAAGGAGACATATGACCCCAATGCTGGCCACTGTGAGGAACTGTTTATGTTCCCTTGTAATTTAGCAAGCCTCTCAACGTGCACCATTAAAGAGGGTCATGAGGAGGTGTAGTGCAGTGATGCCCAAACATTTGAGCACCCATAGCCAGGAGAAATCCATGTTGGGTAAGGTCCATTCATGCCTCAAGTGGTGGAGGATAATCATGATACACAGTTGACATTAGGTCAGCCTCAAATCGCAACTCAGAAGGAGGATCAGATTGAGGAATGTAAAGATGACACTGAGGCCACTGATCCAAGCTGGCATGGTGGCATGGCTAGTGAGCAAAGCAGCGCATAGAGGGATGGATTCATAGCAAGAAAACAGGTAAGAAGAGGTAGTGGTTTTACCAGAGGGAGAACTTGGTCAACTGTTCCACAGAGCCCCTCCACATGGCTAGATAACATGCTAAGGGTTTATTATCCCCTGTATGGCAGTTTTTTTCTGAAAGACTTTCAGACAAAGCCACTGTAATTTTCATCATCTGCCAAACCGAGCTAAGAAGAGGCAAGAACACTGCCAACCTGAGCACCACCAGCATGCAAAAGCACATGGTAGCCAAGCACGCCAGTAGGTGGGCAGAACACCTGAGTACAAAATATATGTCTGAGGGTGAAACCACTTCCCCTTTCTCTGTGTTATGGCCTTTCCAATCTGCTGACTATCAAGCAAGTACTAATGCCTCCTGCCCACAACCAGTAGTTGCACACAACAGTCTGTAGTCTGCCAAACATGGCAGAGTTCATGTCCAGATGCTTTTCCCAATACTCGCATGAAACACATTTTAAAGGAGATAGCCTTAAGCACATACAGAGAAGAGCTCAAAGAACTAAAAGCATTGAATCATGTAGCAATTAAAGCAGCTGACAAGGGAGAGAATGTCATGATCTGGCCAATTGACAAATATGAACAAGAGGCCTTAAAAAAACTCAAAAATAAAGATAATTACTCTGTCCTTTCTCAAAATGCAGTACAGAAATTTTCTTGTGCCTTACATCGTATATTGCATCAAGCCTTTGAAATGAACATTATCTTGAATAGGTGCTGGATGGCCTAATTGTGAAATATCCAAAGAACCCTACCCTATAGGTGCTTCCTAAGGTCCACAAGGACCCCATCGACCTACCGGGTTGTCCGATAGTCTCTGGCATGGGAAGGCCATGTGACCCTGTATGTAAATTCATTGACTACTATTTAAAATCTTTAGTGGAGACCCTGCCTTCCTATGTCAGAGACTCTTTGGGCATCCTGTTGAGGATTGAGGGTATTGTTTTAGAACCGGACATGTGGCTGGTGACCGTGGACATTGAGTCCTTATATACATCCATTGGTCACAAGGATGGGATTTGGGCAGTATGTTTTTTTCTGGAGATGAGCAATTTGGATGGCCCTCTAACCAATCTGATTTTGGAGCTATTAGACTATATTCTAAAACATAATTCAAAGATTGGTTTTACCTGCAGGAACACGCAACTGCCATGAGTGCAACATGTGCCCCGTTGTATGCAAATCTTTTTCTAGGATACTGGGAGAGGGAGATTTTTTGTTGTGACGAGACATGTGCCGCTGACCATGTGCAGTGCTGGCTTTACTATATTGACAACCTGCTGATCATCTGGCATGGGTCACAGACTTAATTGAAGACCTTTATGTCTGGGCTTAACCATGACTCTTGTAACATCAAACTTATCCATAAAATCAATAAAAGGGAAATAGATTTTTTGGATATTGCCCTATCCATAGGACAAGGAGGAGTAATATATAGGTATATTCTGTAAAGAGACCTCAGTCATTTCAGTGCTACACTCATCATCTGCCCACACACATGAAACTATTAAAGCTATCCCCATAAGCCAATTTTTAAGGTCAAAACCTACCTGTTCTACTGAGATAAAATTTGGGCAACAGGCTGGGGACCTTAGAAATAGGTTTTTTGAAATAGGATATAGCTGTAGAATGATAAAGAATGGATATAGCAGAGCAAAGGTGATCCCATGTGATAAACTTTTGGTTCCAGTACAAAAAGAAAAAATGACTGACTTTAACCCCTTTCCAACACCGGGCATAATAGTATGCTGATGTCGGACTCCCTCCCTTTGATGTGGGCTCTGGTGGTGAGCCCACATCTTTCCCAGCACATATCAGCTGTTTTGAACAGCTGACATGTGCCTGGAACTGCCGGGGGTGGAATTGCGATCCACCAGCGGCTATTAACCCACTAAATGCCACTGTCAAACACTGACAGCAGCATTTATCAAGTGCTTCCAGCAATTGCACTGGAAATCTGCCCACCGGTGACCCCTGTCACATGATCCTGAGTCACCGGTGGGTTGGCATGACATCCAGAGGTTTCCTGGAGACTTCTACGGTTGTTACTGCTGGCTTGCTGTGAGCACCACCCAGTGGTCGACGATCATAACAAGTGATTAATTCAGCTACATATAGGCAAACTGATCATTGCCTATATGCAGCTGAGCCGATCGAATTATGGCAAATTCTAGTCTCCCATGGAGACTATTGAAGCATGTAAAAAGTAAAAAAAGTTTAAAAAAAAAACAAAACGCCAGAATTACATTTTTTGGTCGCTGCAACATTGCATTAAAATGCAATAATGGGCAATCAAAGATTGTATATGCACCAAAATGGCATTCTTAAAAACATCAGCTCGGCACACAAAAAATAAGCCCTCACCCAACCCGAGATCACAAAAAATGAAGACGCTACGGGTATCGAAAAATGGCACAATTTTTTTTTAACAAAGTTTAGATTTTTTTTCACCACTTAGATAAAAAAAAACCTAGACATGGTTGGTGTCTATGAACTCACAATGACCTGGAGAATCATAATGATAGGTCCGTTTTAGCATTTAGTGAAAATAGTAAAATGTGAAACAAAAAACAAGTGTGGGATTGCACTCTTTTTGCAATCACACAGCACTTGGATTTTTTTCCCGCTTTCTAGTACATGACATGGTAAAACCAATGGTGTTGTTCAAAAGTACAACTCGTCCCACCAAAAACAAGCCTTCACATGGCCATTTTGACCAAAAATTTAAAAAGTTATGGCTCTGGGAAGAAGTGGAGCAAAAAATGAAAATGCAAAACCAAAAATACCTTTGGTCGTTAAGGGGTTACAACACGATATATCTCTACCATTAACTGCCAATGGCATTCGATCCATTAAATCTTGATGAAACATTGGTCAGTGCTTATGTTATGACTGATCCCTGACTTCACTTATGACAGCAAGGTGCAGTAAAAATTTGAAAGATCATTTAGTCAGGAGTCATTACACAGCCAAATACAATTTTTTTGGGGGGAACTGGTAAACAGAGATGGGGCTGTTTTCCATGTGGAAATTGTTTGGCGTGTAATAAGGGTAACATCATAAGAGCTAATTCTTTTTCTTTTGCTTCACGGTCACCAACTACATATCTTGCAGTGCATCATATGTGGTATATTATGCCGTATGCCCATGCTAAAAAATGTACACACGACTGACATCTAGGGAGCTACGTGTAAGGACAAGGGAATACGTGAGGAACATTATTGCATCAGGAGAGGTTGATGACCTTTCGGTATTAAAAACGATACCCAAACATTTCAGGTTATATCATAACTCTGACCTACGGGTTTCAAAGTCAGGGGCATAGATAGAGTTCATTCTGGTATTCGAGGAGGGAACTTAAAACAGACCTTAGCGCAACTCGAGTCTATGTGGATTGTGGACTTGGGAACATTGTCCCCAGAGGGAATAAAGGAAAAATAAGTTTTGTTCCATTTTTGTAATACTCTGCTTTTTATATTTTTATTCTGTTTTCAATTCCTTTTTCTGTCTTGATTATTAGTAATGTGTAATATCCATGATTTCATGTGATGTCCCAGATGTCCTACTCCCTTTTTTCCTTTTGACGAGAGTTGACACCCAAGAAACAAATAACTATGATGCAATAGAAGAATCTTTAAAAAATCAACACCTTAATATATATGAAGAAGATATCATCTCGGCACCAATTTCGTACAAGCCATGTATGACTTTTTCTATAAATAAAGTACATTCATATATAATTTGTAACTCTATATTATGGGACACTTTCTGATGTTCCCTTTCAGGCCCTTCTCTCTTCTTTCCTCCCCCCTCCCCTTCTTTCCCTCCCCTATACCTTTTCTTGTTCTTTCTATTACTGTGATTTTCTCATTTACAAAACAAAATCATTATATTCCTTATATGCACCTTTTTACACAACAGCAATTTATGATATGGGATTTGTAATGGTTGTCTCAATCTCTCCATGAACAGGATGGTATGCATTTTTTATGCATAATTTCCCACCTTGCTCATTTGTGAGGGATTGACAACGCAACAACGTGACTCTATACTCTCTTTTTTGAGATTTCTTAGTTAGTTTTTTCAGTCATTATCCTCTTTCCCATTATATTTGGTGATCATGTTATTTGATTTTATTATATCCTTATTTGGATACAAGTTACCCCTTATATTTTTTATTACAATGCACTTTATAATAAATCTCCTTGATAATTATTTATAATGCTATATGAACAATTAAGGCTCTTTGACACAATTGTTACACTATGAGATTATCCATTATGTAAAGACTTTACCTGCATTTGATATTATATGAACACCTTGTCTTATGCCCTTAATGGGACAAGGAAATGTGACGACCTCCTTTGGACTTCACTAAGATGGCGCTGGAATGCGCATGAGCACTCAACCTATAAATCCCGCATCGATGAAGGCCTCTTCTTCCTACCGGAGCATGTCAATGACATCATGGAGACATTTTCTTCTCTGACAAGCGCCGGAGATGAGTGCCGGAATCGATACACCTGGGACATGGGTTTGATTTCTCATGCACTGCAGTTACTGGCCCATACATGATTAATTGTATGTATATAAGGATGGCAGGAGGGGATAGTTGGCACACTCCGCTTGAGAAAGCACTGAGCAAAATGCACATCGGGGCATTTTTGCTGCGGTATTTGTGAACTGGCACATCATACCATGAGTAAGCACTGTTATGATCCGGTGACCTTGGAGCCGCATGAGACTTTCTCAGGAGTAGGTGGAACCTGTACTGACCGCAAACCCTAAACTGTCACCGCAACTAGAAGTAGCCGTGGGGTGTACCTAACACATCCTAGACACCTCGACACAGCCGGAGGACTAAATACCCCTGTAGATGGAAATGGGAATTCTATCTTGCCTCAGAGCAGAACCCCAAAGGATAGGCAGCCCCCCACAAATATTGACTGTGAGTATTAGAGGAAAGACACACGCAGGCAGAAATCAGGATTTAGCAAAAGAGGCCACACTAGCTAAATAGGAAAGGATTGGACAGAATACTAAGCGGTCAGTATTAAAACCCTAAAAATATCCACAGCAGATAATACAAAAATTCCACCATCTAACTAAAGGCATGGAATGTATATCTGCATCTCCTGAGAATCCAACTAGACTGAAATATCCAAACACAGTCTAAGCTGGACAAGAAAAAACATTGAATAGTACTGAATTGTAAAGCACACAGCATGTGTGCTGTAGAAACAAAACCAGACACTTATCTTTGCTGATTTGGCAGCAGGGCAGGAGGAACCAGACAGAGATGCAAAACCTCCAAGAACAATGGACAACTGGCAAGGGCTAATGAATCCTGCAAACCTAAATATCCCAGTCAGAGCTGCAATCAGCAGGGACACCTGCCCAGGATTGCAACCCAGGGACAACTGCATTACTACCAACAACCACTGGAGGGAACCCAAGAGCAGAATTCACAACAAAGCACTGAGCTTGTAACAATGTTACCTGTATGATCCAATTGGTCTATCCTTGAAATACACTATAGAAACATTCTTGAAATGTTCACTGGCAGCTATGTTGTTTTTGGATGATTTGCATTTTGGTTTCATACATAGTAACATAGTTAGCAAGGCCGAAAAAGAACATTTGTCCATGCAGTTCAGCCTATATTCCGTCAGAATAAATCCCCAGATCTACGTCCTTCTAATGAACCTAATCACTGTAAGATACAATATTGTTACACTCCAGGAAGACATCCAGGCCTCTCTTGAACCCCTCAACTAAGTTTGCCATCACCACCTCCTCAGGCAAGGAATTCCAGATTCTCACTGCCCTAACAGTAAAGAATCCTCTTCTATGTTGGTGGAAAAATCTTCTTTCCTCCAGACATAGAGAATGCCCCCTTGTGACCATCACATTCCTTGGTATAAACAGATCCTCAGAGAGATATTTGTATTGTCCCCTTATATACTTATATATGGTTATTAGATCTCCCCTCAGTTGTATTTTTTCTTGACTAAGTAATCCTAATTTTGCTAATTTCTCTGGGTATTGTAGTTCTCCCATTCCCTTTATCAATTTGGTTGCTTTGTACTCGCTCTAGTTCCATTATATCCTTCCTGAGCATCGGTGCCCAAAACTGTGCATAACTCCATGTGCGGTGTAACGAGGGATTTGTACAGAGGCAGTATAATGATCTCATCATGTGTATCCAGAACTCTTTTAATGCACCCCATGATCCTGTTTGCCTTGGCAACTGCTGCCTGACACTGGCTGCTCCAGGTAAGTTTATCATTAACTCAGATCCCCAAGTCCTTCTCCCTCCAAGTCAGATTTACCCAGTGGTTTCCTGTTCAGTGTGTAGCACTGCCTTATGAACAATGAACAATGTTGATGTGGCACTACTGCTTTATATTATATTTTTGACTCACCACCACCACATCTCTCTATACTTGACATATCCTCTATGTTATAAGCAACACGTATGTCCTCTATTCTGTATGATATACCTGTATAGTTTCAAAATTTGGTTCCATAAACTTTATTGATTTAATTTATGTGTGAGTGGTTTATGGATATTTTGTATACATCTTTAGGTTATATACAACTTAACGCACTACAAATATATAGATTTGTGTCAATAGAGAGACAAGCACAGACATGTATCTAACCAGCTCAACTACTTTTGTATGCTTTTTGAATATTTGTCTGTATACTTCTCCCATCAGTGGCTCCTGCTATCACTCTTATCAGTGACAGAAGACTTAGCCTGATGGGAGGAGTAGTCTCTCATCAGCCAACACCTTCTGACCTGCAGTAAGCTTTTAACCATGTGGCACGGTATATCTGTGGGATCACTCTGGCATGGCATTGTCATGCTGTAAGATGTCAGTGTTTCCCATGCCGTCACACAGATGACAGCATGGAAAACACCATAGGAAGTCCACAAAAATGCAAATGAAACTCATCAAATTCACAAACATTTTTATACCTGTGTTTTTGCTGTGGATTTGACTGACTCATTTGAAGTCAATGGGTGAAAAATGCTAAATATCCTCACAAAGAATTGACATGCTGCAGAAAAAAATGCACTGCAAGTATTCAAGGAAAATGACTGATCATGTGCACAACACTTCAGGATTCTCATTGAATTAGCTGACATAAGGATTCCCTAGCATTTTTGATCCATTTCCTCACTGAAAAAACTCAGCAAACATGCACCAAAAGCGCACCGCATGCACTTAGCATAATTGTCTAAATAAATAAGGATTCTAAGTATCACTTTTTCAACTAAATGTAATAACTGACAAAAGTCTTAAAGTTTTCTTTTCCATTATAAAGATATCCATAGACTTTGATGCGATAGTACCTACCTTATGCATTTGCTGCTGTACTTATATATTTTGTCTTTAACCCTTCCTGACCTTGGGATTTTCCGTTTTCCCGTGTTCGTTTTTCACTCCCCTCCTTCCCAGAGCCATAACTTTTTTATTTTTCTGTCAATTTGGCCATTTGAGGGCTTATTTTTTGCGGGACGAGTTGTACTTTTGAACAGCATTATTGGTTTTACCATGTCGTGTACTAGAAAACGGGAAAAAAATTCCAAGTGCGGTGAAATTGCAAACAAAGTGCAGTCCCACACTTGTTTTTTGTTTGGCTTTTTTGCTAGGTTCACTAAATGCTAAAACTGACCTGCCATTATTATTCTCCAGGTCAGTACGAGTTCATAGACACCTAACATGACTAATTTATTTTTCACCTAAGTGGTGAAAAAAAATTCCAAACTTTGCAAAAAAAAAAAAAAAATGTGCCATTTTCCGATACTTGTAGCGTCTCCATTTTTCATGATCTGGGGTCAGGTGAGGGCCTATTTTTTGCATGCCGAGCTGGCGGTTGTAATGATACCATTTCAGTGCAGATACGTTCTTTTGATCGCTTGTTATTGCATTTTAATGCAATGTCACGGCGACCAAAAAAAGTAATTCTGGCGTTTCAAATTTTTTTCTCGTTACGCCATTTAGCCATCAGGCTAATCCTTTTTTTTATTGATAGATCAGGCGATTCTGAACGCGGCGATACCAAATATGTGTAGGTTTGATTTTTTTTTATTGATTTATTTTGATTGGGGCGAAAGGGGGCTGATTTAAACTTTTATATATTTTTTTTTTTTTTCACATTTTTTTTAACTTTTTTTTTAAACTTTTGACATGCTTCAATAGCCTCCATGGGAGGCTAGAAGCAGGCACAGCGCAATCGGCTCTGCTACATAACAGCGATCATCAGATCGCTGCTATGTAGCAGAAAATCAGGTGTGCTGTGAGCGCCGACCACAGGGTGGCGCTCACAGCTGCCAGAGATCAGTAACCATAGAGGTCTCAATGACCTCTATGGTTACCATCCTAAAGCATCGCTGACCTCTTATCATGTGACGGGGGTCGGCGATGACGTCATTTCCGGCCGCCCGGCCGGATGCGGTAGTTAAATGCCGCTGTCTGCGTTTGACAGCGGCATTTAACTAGCTAATAGGCGCGGGCAGATCGCGATTCTGCCTGCGCCTATTGCGGGCACATGTCAGCTGTTCAAAACAGCTGACATGTCCCGGCTTTGATGCGGGCTCACCGCGGAGCCCTGCATCAAAGCAGGGGAGCTGACCTCAGACGTACTATCCCGTCCGAGGTCAGTAAGGGGTTAATGCTACTGACAGTGGTAGGTGTCAAGCACTACTGTAGCTATATCAAATTTGACAGCCAGGTGGGTGGTCAGACTTCTGACTTCTTCATTCCAGTCATGTTTTTATATTGCTGCTACTGCTGGCCATCCTGGCATAGAGATTAATGGCTTCCTTATAATTTGTCATCTGCAGACTTCTAGCTTTGTAATTGGCCAATTTTGGGATGTATTTAAGAGATTGTCCAATACTTTTTCATTCATGACCTATCCTTAGGATAGGTCATCAATATCTGTTTGGTTGGGATTCGACTCCTGGCGACCCCACCGATCAGCACTTATCGGTGGCGGTGGCTGCTGGACAGAAGTACTCATTTGAAGAGCTGGTTGTCTTCTAATAGTGGCCAGTGGTTGGTGCTACAAATCTGACTCATATTCAAATCAATAGGAGGCAGATGTGCAGTACCCTGCTGCAGCCACTATCATAAGACCGTAGCTCCGCAAGAGAGCACTTACAGCTGTCTGCCGCTGACACCGTTAACAGCTGGTTTGATGAGGTGTTGGGTGTCACACCCCAACCAATCAGACATTGATGTCCTATCCTAAGGATAGGTCATCAATGAAAAAGTAGGAGACAACCTCAGGATTCAGGATTACAATTCAATTTTCCCATTATTTTCATGGTTTCATGGAATTGAAGATCATTATTTGTTCTAAAATAACTTTGCCCTCTATTTCTGCTGGGCATGATAATAATAATAATAATAATAATAATAATAATAATAGGGCTATTGATGGGAAAAAGGAGGATATACAGAATATATTTCTTCCTATGCCCATACCTTGATAATGATTTGTTTTTCTTTGTACAATTTTTAGAAAAAAATGGCAAATTCCACTGTGCTTTTAAGAGATGAGTTTCTGTTGCAGGAAGGCTTCTGCTCTAGTTTTATTTCCCTTTTGTTACATTATCATTAAAAATGTCATAGGAGATTGATGGCCACAACACCGCATTTCACAATGCTTGGAGATATCATTCTTATTGGTCCATGAGGCATTCCTTTCAGTTTGGCATAAGTTACTGATTGCTAACATGCAAAGTTGCCTTTTAATTAAGATGATCAATGCTTGCTTCTCTGGTTTTTGTATGCAACATTGCTTTCTATCATAGTGAGCGCTCCTTTATGCTTCCGTGATAATGCTGCACTAATGGTGGTTATTCTTGACTGCCAGCTGAAATTGTCACCCCAATAACTTATCCGACTGAAGTGCTCTTCTACAAACAAAACTCTGTGATTCATTGAATTCCGCCTTCTCATCAAGGACATAACACCGCTACTGTTCACTAGTCCTGGCCATTTCTCAGGGATCTCAGCTTTGTAAATGCTGCCTGAATCTGTGCCAAATGGTAACGAGCAACCGTGGGCAACATCAGGACAAGCATCATTGGGAGGTTAGTGGACCTCTTTGTTGTGTTCCTGCACAAAGCAATAACTCATTGCATTCTGTTCTCAAAATCAGACAAATCTGTATTCTTTCTGTCTCCTAATTAAATCATTTCTATCAAATTGATTGCATACTTCTAATTCCACTGTAGTCTCTGCCAGCATTTTTACAAAGGACGTTTTAAAATGTCTTTTTCAATTTAAATAATTGAGCAGCTGAACAAACCCCTCCGTAATTCACTATGTAATTCATGACAGCCTATACTTGTACAAATATGTTAGTGTTTGCAACATTAGCTTGTGCCGAATATTACTTCACGCTGTGATTCCGCATATAACAGTTTGTGAGAATTATAGTGTGGTCTACTGGATATATTATAACTGGTAATAAAGTCTACCTGCAAATCATATTGTTGCATAGGAACTGGTAGCACAAATGATTTAATATTTTATTAATACACTTGATAACGCTATGGAGCTTTCCCTATACACATACCTGTAATAATTCCAAGGATTGTCTGCAGAAAGGCATGGTTCCCTAAACTCTACCTGCTAATGTTAGCTCCTTGGGACTAAATGTTGTATTAATGACTGCTAGATACACTTGTAGGTTCCCCTTTCCTCTCCAATCACTTGGCTCTTTCTGCAGCAAAATTTTCCTTTTGTTCTTATTTATGAACCTACTCCTATAATCTTGTACACTGTGATTATGGTGATTGCTACTTTTTGTTGGAATGCGCTTTCAAGTATTCTCGCTGTATGCAAAAGGTATAGGGTATATTCACAAATGGCAAATTTGTCGAAGAAGTGTCTGCAATTGAAAATCAATCCCCTTAATCTCAATGGGGTTGAGTTGGTGGCAAGCACATAGATTTTTGGATTCAAATGAACAGGACATTTGTAAGAAAAAAGTGCCTTATCTGTGGATGACTATATTTAGAAGCATAATCAGTGGCTACATCCCTCATGTTTTGAAATAACGATGGCCTGACTGGCAAATATGGATTCATAAGAGATGAAAAAAAAAATCTAGAAAAATAAAATAATTAAAAAACAATCACACATTTTATTTATGATGAAGGTTTGTAATAGTTTTACTATGCTGCTAACCAATATCCTGGAGAATATATAATAACCTTTCAAAAATCCAGTTAGTTCTTTGTATTTCAAGACATATGAACAATGCTGTAGACCCCAGAAGAAATGTTATAGCGTTGCCAATATTTGTATTACATCAATACGGGTACAGTTGTAAAACTGCATTGTAAAAGTGAGGCATTTTTAATATTTTCTGATTTAGAAACATTGAATGTATTAATATTTTGCTGATTTTTAAGGGAACTTGTCATCTCCAAAAACTCTATTTGCCAGCAGGCATATTACCTAATTCATCAAGATCGGTGCTCTTCTTGCCAAACTTGATAAGGAGATGGGCTGGAGTCAGATGATCATTCATGAAAAGGTGTACTCTTCTTCTTGAATCAAAAGCGGCAGATGAATGACATGCACTTCTGAGTGTGCCTTGCCACAAATCATAGTCCAGTCTCTACTTTAGTAGAGCAATGTCATGCTCCTGAATTTTATCCCTTTTATTCTGTGGTGGGCTTATCTTTCTTCCGAGCCAAAGGAGACACACCTTTTTTTCTGGGTGTTTGGGTTCTGCTTTTCTGGCTCTAGTCTGTTTAGCTTAGCACAGATGTTTTCATTTGTGTGCCTATCAACTTTTGGGTGCAGCTTTATATGCTGTCCCCCTGCTGGCTTTTCCTGCCGGTGATAGCTTCAATTGGATCTTCTGACATTCTATTGATGTTTGGATCCAGTATGTGAGATTCCAGCTAAGAATTTTCGCTTTGTAGTTTCTTTGCTATACTTTGCACCTATCTTCTGTTTATCATTAGGTAGGAGGCAGTATATTTGTTAACAGTACTTGCTTTATTCTTTGCTTGGTATTTTGTTATTTACCTTATGTAATTTGTGATATTTCCTTTATTCAGTACACTTCTCTTCTTGCAATACACACACTCTGCTCTGCCCTTTGGTTCTTTAGGAGGAACTTGAAGCTCGTTGACCTTTTAGGCAGTTTAGGTCAGAATTGCTATCTCCTATTCTGTAGTTAGGTCTATCTCTGCACCCTCAGGTACCATTAGGGGTTGTGGAGTTAGGATAACTAGTATTTACAGGAGCTGGCAGAGTTAAATGAACTTTTCCTGATTGAGTTGCTACACAGATATAGCTATACTAGGAGCTGTTAGGAGCATTCAGCATGAGCCGCCATTGAGTGAGGGCATCCTTGCGTTATCTTAGAGTGCCATCCTCCCGAGTTAGGTAGGGAAAGACCAGGGTCAAAGTAAGGCTATTACCAATTGGAACAGGGATCTTTCAAGTTTATATATTTGTTCTCCTGGCTTGTACGCTACCTCTGTGCATGTGATTGTCCCGTCATAACAACTAATTATCATGAATTTGATGAGTGGCGCTCTCCATGCCCCTGTCCGCCCAAACTCTGCCCAGCTGTATAAGATCACCAAAAGTCACATAATTTTAGTGCAGCCCTATGTGGCACCAAAATTATGTTACTTTTCAAATATTTTTACTTCAGAATACCGGCGACAAAGCTTTGATGAATTGAACCCATAGTTTTAATCTGCATGTAAACAGCATTTAAATCATGCTTATGTGGCATACTGGAGTAGTTGCTACGGAGAAAAAATGAAGTTATATCTTCCCTATAACCACTTGCTTCCAGTCCAGGGCCACTGCAGAATTCTTTTACTGTCATCACTTACTAAACTGTTGTGATCCTAATGGCAGAGGATCTCAGGGTCTTCAGCAAAATCTGCAAACATAAAAACTAGCTCTTAGGGAGGTGGTAACTGAGCTGACCACATACCTGATCCTGAATGATTTTATGCTTCTCTCTCAGGTAAGTCAGGCCTTTTATCACTGCAATGCTGACTTTGCCGGGGAACGTGCCTACGTTGGTTCTAGACGTCTCGCGCCAGCCGGAGATCTAACTAACCCTTTCAGAGAAAATACAGACCTCACTTGCCTCCAGAGAAAGATACCCCAAAGTAGATACAGGCCCCCAACAAATAATAACGGTGAGGTAAGAGGAAAGGACAAACGTAAGTATGAACTAGATTCAGCAAAGAGAGGCCCACTAAATAATAGCGGAAATATAGAAAGCGGACTTATGTGGTCAGCGAAAAACCCTACTAAAATATCCACGCTGAATATCCAAGAACCCCCGTACCGACTAACGGTATGGGGGGAGAATATCAGCCCCCTAAGAGCTTCCAGCAAAATCAGGAATCACATTATGAACAAGCTGGACAAAAAACAGAATAATACAAATAAACAAAAAACAAGAAAGCAGGACTTAGCTTATGTTGCAAAAATCAGGACCAGTAGACAAGAGCAACCAGACAAGGACTGATTACATGGATGCCAGGCAATGGACTAAGACTCCAGGAAGTTTAAATAGAAACACCCAGAGTCTTAACGAACAGGTGACTACAAACCTGAGGAAAGAGAATCCAAGAACCATACCGCGAGTGACCACAAGAGGGAGCCCAAAAGTATAGTTCATAACAGTACCCCCCCTCTAAGGAGGGGTCACCGAACCCTCACTACGACCACCAGGGCGATCAGGATGGGCAGCGTGAAAAGCACGAACCAAATCGGCCGCATGAACATCAGAGGCGACCACCCAGGAATTATCCTCCTGTCCATAGCCCTTCCATTTGACCAGATACTGAAGCCTCCGTCTAGAGAGACGAGAATCTAAGATCTTCTCCACCACATACTCCAACTCGCCCTCAACCAAGACCGGAGCAGGAGGGTCAACAGCAGGAACCACAGGCACAATGTACCGCCGCAACAAAGACCTATGGAACACATTGTGAATGGCAAACGACACAGGAAGATCCAAATGAAAAGACACCGGATTAAGGACCTCCAAAATTCTATAAGGACCAATAAAGCGAGGCTTAAACTTAGGAGAGGAAACCTTCAGAGGGACAAACCGAGAAGACAACCAAACCAAATCCCCAACACGAAGTCGGGGACCCACACCGCGGCGGCGGTTGGCAAAACGCTGAGCCTTCTCCTGTGACAACTTCAAGTTGTCCACCACATGATTCCAAGTCCGCTGCAACCTATCAACCACAGAATCCACCCCAAGACAGTCAGAAGGCTCAACATGACCCGAGGAGAAACGAGGATGAAAACCAGAGTTGCAGAAAAATGGCGAAACCAAAGTAGCGGAACTAGCCCGATTATTGAGGGCAAACTCAGCCAATGGCAAGAAGGTCACCCAATCATCCTGATCCGCAGAAACAAAACATCTCAAATAAGCCTCCAGCGTCTGATTAGTTCGCTCCGTTTGGCCATTAGTCTGAGGATGAAAGGCAGACGAGAACGACAGATCAATGCCCATCTTAGCACAAAAAGATCGCCAGAATCTACACACAAACTGGGATCCTCTGTCAGACACGATATTCTCAGGAATGCCGTGCAAACGAACCACATTCTGAAAAAACAAAGGAACCAGATCGGAAGAGGAAGGCAACTTAGGCAAGGGCACCAAATGGACCATCTTGGAAAAACGATCACACACCACCCAGATGACAGACATTCCCTGAGACACCGGAAGATCTGAAATGAAATCCATGGAAATGTGTGTCCAAGGCCTCTTCGGGACGGGCAAGGGCAAAAGCAACCCGCTGGCACGAGAACAGCAAGGCTTAGCCCGAGCACAAGTCCCACAGGACTGCACAAAAGCACGCACATCCCGTGACAAGGAAGGCCACCAAAAGGACCTAGCCACCAAATCTCTGGTACCAAAAATCCCAGGATGTCCTGCCAACACCGAGGAATGAACCTCGGAAATAACTCTGCTGGTCCATTTATCAGGAACAAACAGTCTATCAGGTGGACAAGAGTCAGGTCTACCAGCCTGAAATCTCTGCAACACACATCGCAAATCAGGAGAAATGGCCGACAAAATCACTCCCTCTTTAAGAATACCAGCCGGCTCTGAGACTCCAGGAGAATCAGGCACAAAGCTCCTGGAAAGAGCATCAGCCTTCACATTTTTCGAACCAGGCAGGTATGAGACCACAAAGTCAAAACGGGAGAAAAACAATGACCAACGAGCCTGTCTAGGATTCAGGCGTTTAGCAGACTCGAGATACATCAGGTTCTTGTGATCAGTCAAGACCACCACACGATGCTTAGCTCCCTCGAGCCAATGACGCCACTCCTCAAATGCCCACTTCATGGCCAACAACTCCCGATTACCAACATCATAGTTCCGCTCAGCCGGCGAAAACTTCCTGGAAAAGAAAGCACATGGTTTCATCATAGAGCAACCAGAGCCTCTCTGCGACAAAACAGCTCCTGCACCAATCTCAGAAGCATCCACTTCAACCTGAAAGGGAAGTGAGACATCAGGCTAGCACAAAACAGGCGCCGAAGTAAACCGGCGCTTCAGCTCCCGGAAGGCCTCAATGGCCGCAGGAGCCCAATTAGTGACATCAGAACCTTTCTTGGTCATATCCGTCAGAGGTTTAACAACGCTAGAAAAGTTAGCAATAAAACGACGGTAGAAATTAGCAAAACCCAAAAACTTCTGAAGACTCTTAACAGACGTGGGTTGAGTCCAATCATGAATAGCTCGGACCTTGACTGGGTCCATCTCCACAGCAGAAGGGGAAAAGATAAAACCCAAAAAGGAAACCTTCTGCACTCCAAAGAGACACTTTGAGCCCTTCACAAACAAAGCATTATCACTAGTGTTGAGCGATACCGTCCGATACTTGAAAGTATCGGTATCGGAAAGTATCGGCCGATACCGGCAAAGTATCGGATCCAATCCGATACCGATACCCGATACCAATACAAGTCAATGGGACTCAAGTATCGGACGGTATTCCTGATGGTTCTCAGGGTCTGAAGGAGAGGAAACTCTCCTTCAGGCCCTGGGATCCATATTAATGTGTAAAAGAAAGAATTAAAATAAAAAATATTGCTATACTCACCTCTCCGACGCAGCCTGCACCTTACCGAGGGAAGCGGCAGCGTTCTTTGTTTAAAATTTGCGCTTTTCTTTCCTTACGTGAAGTCCCGGCTTGTGATTGGTCGCATGCCGCCCATGTGGCGGCGACGCAACCAATCACAGCAAGCCGTGACGTAATTTCAGGTCATTCAGTATTTTAAAATTACGCTCCGGCTTTGTGATTGGTTGCGTCGCAGTCACATGGGCGACGCAACCAATCACAGCAAGCCGTGACGTAATTTCAGGTCCTTAAGGATTTTAAACTTACGTCCCGGCTTTGTGATTGGTTGCGTCGCAGTCACATGGGCGCCGCAACCAATCACAAGCCGTGACGTCACGGGAGGCTGGACACGCGCGCATTTTAAAATGGGCGCGTGTCCAGCCTCCCGTGACGTCCCGGCTTGTGATTGGTTGCGGCGCGGTCAACCAATCACAAGCCGGGAGGCTGGACACGCGCGCATTTTAAAATGGGCGCGTGTCCAGCCTCCCGTGACGTCCCGGCTTGTGATTGGTTGCGGCGCGGTCAACCAATCACAAGCCGGGAGGCTGGACACGCGCGCATTTTAAAAATTTTAAAATGCGCGCATGTCCAGCCTCCCGGCTTGTGATTGGTTGACCGCGCCGCAACCAATCACAAGCCGGGACGTCATGGGAGGCTGGACACGCGCCCATTTTAAAATGCGCGCGTGTCCAGCCTCCCGGCTTGTGATTGGTTGACTGCGCCACAACCAATCACAAGCCGGGACGTCACGGGAGGCTGGACACGCGCCCATTTTAAAATGCGCGCGTGTCCAGCCTCCCGGCTTGTGATTGGTTGACCGCGCCGCAACCAATCACAAGCCGGGACGTCACGGGAGGCTGGACACGCGCCCATTTTAAAATGCGCGCGTGTCCAGCCTCCCGTGACGTCACGGCTTGTGATTGGTTGCGGCGCCCATGTGACTGCGACGCAACCAATCACAAAGCCGGGACGTAAGTTTAAAATCCTTAAGGACCTGAAATTACGTCACGGCTTGCTGTGATTGGTTGCGTCGCCCATGTGACTGCGACGCAACCAATCACAAAGCCGGAGCGTAATTTTAAAATACTGAATGACCTGAAATTACGTCACGGCTTGCTGTGATTGGTTGCGTCGCCGCCACATGGGCGGCATGCGACCAATCACAAGCCGGGACTTCACGTAAGGAAAGAAAAGCGCGAATTTTAAACAAAGAACGCTGCCGCTTCCCTCGGTAAGGTGCAGGCTGCGTCGGAGAGGTGAGTATAGCAATATTTTTTATTTTAATTCTCTCTTTTACACATTTTTACATTAATGTTGTTTCGATACCGATACCCGATACCACAAAAGTATCGGATCTCGGTATCGGAATTCCGATACCCGCAAGTATCGGCCGATACCCGATACTTGCGGTATCGGAATGCTCAACACTAATTATCACGCAAAACCTGAAACACTATCCTGACCTGCTTTACATGAGAATCCCAATCATCAGAAAAAACTAAAATGTCATCCAGATAAACAATCACAAATTTATCTAGATACTTCCGGAAGATGTCATGCATAAGGGATTGAAACACTGAAGGAGCATTAGAGAGCCCAAAAGGCATCACCAAGTACTCAAAATGACCAAATCATGCATTTTATGCAGAACAAGAAAACAAATCACCTCCCGATGTTCAGGAGTCATGCACATGGTCACTTGTGTCCAATACTGCGGTTTATTCTCCGCCAATGGCGTAGCATCAATTCCTCTAAGAGGAATAGGATTTTCTAAAGGCTCCAGGACAAAACCACAGCGCCTGGCAAACGACAAGTCCATAAGACTCAGGGCAGCGCCTGAATCCACAAACGCCATAACAGGGTAGGAAGACAATGAGCAAATTAAAGTCACAGACAAAATAAATTTAGGCTGTAAGTTACCAACGGCGACAGGACTAACAAACTTAGTTAGGCGTTTAGAGCATGCAGATATAACATGTGTAGAATCACCGCAGTAAAAACACAACCCATTCTGATGTCTATGATTTTGCCGTTCAGTTCTAGTCTGAATTCTATCACATTGCATTAAATCAGGCGTCTGTTCAGACAACACCGCCAAAGGATTAGCGGATTTGCGCTCCCGCAAACGCCGATCAATCTGAATGGCCAGCGTCATAGAATCATTCAGACTTGTAGGAATGGGAAAGCCCACCATCACATTCTTAATAGTTTCAGAAAGGCCATTTCTGAAATTTGCAGCCAGAGCACACTCATTCCACTGAGTAAGCACGGACCATTTCCGAAATTTTTGGCAATACACTTCGGCTTCATCCTGGCCCTGAGAAATAGCCAGCAAAGCCTTCTCTGCCTGAATTTCAAGATTGGGCTCCTCATAAAGCAATCCGAGCGCCAGAAAAAACGCATCAATATTCGCCAATGCCGGATCTCCTGGCGCCAATGAGAAAGCCCAATCCTGAGGGTCGCCCCGCAAGAAGGAGATAACAATTTTAACTTGCTGAGCTGAGTCTCCAGACGAACGAGGTCTCAAAGAAAGAAACAATTTACAATTATTCCTAAAATTCCCAAATTTAAATCGATCTCCAGAGAACAGCTCAGGAATAGGAATCTTAGGCTCTGACATAGGACTGACAATAACAAAATCCTGAATGCTCTGCACACGAGCAGCAAGCTGATCCACACTAGTAATCAGAGTTTGCACATTCATGTCTGCAGCAGAGTTTCAAGCCATTCAGAGGTAAAGGGGAAGGAAGAAAAAAAAAAAAAAACTCAGAACTTCTTTTTTCTTTTAATCCCACTTCTGCAATGCATTAACTATTCAGTGGCCTGGCATACTGTTGTGATCCTAATGGCAGAGGATCTCAGGGTCTTCAGCAAAGTCTGCAAACATAAAAACTAGCTCTTAGGGAGGTGGTAACTGAGCTGACCACATACCTGATCCTAGCCCACAAATAATAGCAGCCGGGGAACGTGCCTACGTTGGTTCTAGACGTCTCGCGCCAGCCGGAGATCTAACTAACCCTTTCAGAGAAAATACAGACCTCACTTGCCTCCAGAGAAAGATACCCCAAAGTAGATACAGGCCCCCAACAAATAATAACGGTGAGGTAAGAGGAAAGGACAAACGTAAGTATGAACTAGATTCAGCAAAGAGAGGCCCACTAAATAATAGCAGAAATATAGAAAGCAGACTTATGTGGTCAGCGAAAAACCCTACTAAAATATCCACGCTGAATATCCAAGAACCCCCGTACCGACTAACGGTATGGGGGGAGAATATCAGCCCCCTAAGAGCTTCCAGCAAAATCAGGAATCACATTATGAACAAGCTGGACAAAAAACAGAATAATATAAACAAAAAACAAGAAAGCAGGACTTAGCTTATGTTGCAAAAATCAGGACCAGTAGACAAGAGCAACCAGACAAGGACTGATTACATGGATGCCAGGCAATGGACTAAGACTCCAGGAAGTTTAAATAGAAACACCCAGAGTCTTAACGAACAGGTGACTACAAACCTGAGGAAAGAGAATCCAAGAACCATACCGCGAGTGACCACAAGAGGGAGCCCAAAAGTATAGTTCATAACACTAAACAGTATATACCAAAAAAGTTAGCAGGAGACTGCAAAGAACGGGGTTAAGACTATTTTTGCTCTCACTTGATCTCAAGCTCTCAACCATGAATACATAAGCTACTGCAATGCCCAGCACATGGGATAAGGGACATAGCAAAACAGAAGAACTATACTGCATTTCTAATTGGAAGTATTTCCTAATATTATTATTTCACCTACTACATATTAGGATATGATCTTTGACATGGATGGGAATATCCCTTCAATAAAACTTCTACATTGTGTCAAAAGGGAAATGCAGTTGTATGAAAAAGTGATTGCCCACTTCCTGATTTTCTATTCTTTTACATTTTTGTCATACTTAAATATTTCATATCACCAAGCAAATTTAAATATTAGACTAAGATAAAAAAAAGTAAAGAGAAAACACAGTGTTAAATGAAGGTCTTTATTATTAAGGGAAAAATAAATCCAAACCTACAGGACCCATGTGTGAAAAAGTGATTGCCCACCCACCTTAACACATAAATTAACTGTCGTTTATTTCATCTTTGGGGAGCTGAGTTCAAATTCCCTAGCCACACCCATGCCTGATTACTGCCACATGCCACACCTGTTCTCAATCAAAAATCACTTAAATAGAACCGACATGACAAAGTGAAGTTGGCAAAAATATCGTCATAAGCTAGATATCATGCCGCAATCCAAAGAAATTATGGAACAAATGAGAAATAAAGTAATTGAGATCAATCTGGAAAAGGTTATAAAGTCATTTCTAAAGCTTTGTAACTCCAGCGAACCACAGTGAGAGCCATTATCCACAAATGGCGAAAACATGGAACAGTGGTGAACCTTCTCAAGAGTGGCCGGCTGACCAAAATTACCACAAGAGCGCACTGACAACTCAACTAAAAGAGGTCACAAAAGACCCCACAACAACATCCAGAGAAGTGCAGGCCTCACTTGCCTCCATTAAGGTCACTGTTCAAGACTCCATCATAAGAAAGAGACTGATAAAAAATGGCCTGCATGGTAGTGTTCCAAGACAAAAACCACTGCTGAGCAATAAGGACATAAAGGCTCATCTTAGATTTGCCAGAAAACTACTTGATGATCCTCAAGACTTTTGGGAGAATACTTTGCGGACCAAAGAGACAAAAGCTCAACTTTTTGTGGGGTGTATGTCCCATTACAACTGGCATAGAAGTAACACAGCATTTCAGAAAAGGAACATCACACCAACAGTAAAATTTGGTGGTGGTAGTGAAATGGTCTGGGGTTGTTTTGCTGCTTAAAGATCTGAAAGGCTTGATGTGGTAAATGGAACCATTAATCCAGCTATCTACTAAAAAATTCTGATAGTGAACTCAGGCTGAAGCTCACTTGGGTTATGCAGCATAACAACGATCCAAAACACAAATCATCAAGTCCACCTCTTATTGGCTTAAGAAAGACAAAATTAAGACTTTGGAGTGGCCTAGTCAAAGTTCTGAACTTAATACGATTGAGATGCTGTGGCATGACATTAAAAAGGCAGTTCATGCTTGGAAACACTCCAATGTGGCTGAATTACAACAATTCGCAAATATCGCAAACTCTTGATTGTAGTTGTTGTTGCTAATGGTGGCTCAACCAGTTATTAGATTGAGGTTCAATAACTTTTTCACACAGGGCCCTGTATGAAGGACTTTTTTCTCTTAATCATAGAATAATAGAGTTGGAAGAGACCTCAAGAGCTGGAAGGGTCATCGTGTCTTCACCCATGCTCAATGTAGGGTTCACTATACCATCTCAGACAGATGTCTATCCAGCCTCTGTTTGAAGACTTCCATTGAAGGAGAACTTACCACCTGCCTTGGCAGCCTGTTCCACTCATTGATCACCCTCACTGCCAATTTTTTTTTTCTAATATCTAATCTGTATCTTCTCCCTTTCAGTTTCATTCCATTGCTTCTCATGTTTCCATGTGTAAATGAGAATAATGATGATCCCCTCTACACTTAATAAAAACTGCATTTTGTGTTTACTTCTGTTATTTTTAGTTAATACTTCAATTTGCTTGGTGATCTGAAATATTCAAGTGTGACAAATATGCAAAGGAATAGGAAATCAGGAATGGGCAAACACTTTTTCACACAACTATAGGTCTGATTTATGGAATTTTTCAAATTCAAACAAATTGGTTCTACAATTTCTTTTTGTTTGGCCAGGTTTTTGAATTGTATAAACCAATCCATTCTCTTATATGTCCAATGCTGGGCCAACAGTTAAACACAATTCTCTAA
Source organism: Ranitomeya variabilis (assembly GCF_051348905.1). NCBI lineage: Eukaryota > Metazoa > Chordata > Amphibia > Anura > Dendrobatidae > Ranitomeya > Ranitomeya variabilis. Next base: position 200,024,091 of record NC_135236.1, read on the forward strand.
ACCTGGTTTTAATAGGAGTTTAGATGTACCAAAGGAAAAACATCTTATTGGGACTGCCCTACTGCTGATGGCAGTTGATTGAATGTTTGCACAGACATTTTACACTAACCCCTGTCCAATCCTTCTCCCATCATATGAGAGTTTTCCCATTTCCATTAATAATTACTTTCCGGTATCGAGTTGATTACTGACTACTTTTTTAGAATGTGTTGTTATGTTTAAATATGTTTTTACTGATTTCTTTTTACATTAGTTTATTTATAATGCTACTGTTTGCTCAGACAAAAAGTGCAAATCAATAAATATTTCGCTTATGATGACTGATGTTAAAATTCAGAGGCATAATCTTTCAGATTAGCCATCCAAAGTGTCAGGAGTTCTGAGATGGCCTCATATTGCTTTCTGAAAGTGTAGATATTGCCCAGTAGTGTCTGTTTGAAGAAAAGCTACAGTTTTGTATATTGAAATCCCAACTGCAATGCAGCTGGGTATCATGTGGAGCCAAGCAAAGAATCAAAACACAATCTGTGACTGGCACCAAGGTCCATGATTCACAGAAGCATCTGATAAATTAAGTTTTAATTTTCTGAATTCGCACACACAAATAATGGAGAATATAAACATATTCTAAAACCTATGAATAGAAAATGACAATTTATGAAAGACAAGTCCTTTAAAGCAGCAAATACGACATTATCACTATGTAACTATTAGGGATGAGCAAGCACTAAAATGCTTGTTACTCTAACAGAGCAATTCCTAATCCTCGGGTGCTTGTTTCGAGCGTAACAAGTGTAATGGGATTCAATGGGAAATCAAAACATTTTTCTGGCAGACCCTACAAGGAGATCTAGGGGGCAATGAAAATATTGAAATGGAAGGAAAAAGTACTGAATGGCAGGAGAATAGCAGGGGGAAGATCCCTGGAAGCTTCTCTGACTCCCAGATTACTGCTGAGAACAATGGTGTCACACTTTTACTCCACTTTAAGGACTGAAAATAAAACATTCAAAATCAACAAGAAATTGGAGTTTACAGGAAAAAATATGTTAAAAGACATTCTTTCCTGTATAATGACTTGAATATTAAAAAATGGTTTAACCCCTTCACCATGCAGCCCTTTTTTATTTTTGCGTTTATATTTTTTGCTCTCCTTCCCAGAGCCATACCTTTTTTATTTTTCTGCCAATATGGCCATGTGAGGGCTTGTTTTTGTCAGGACAAGTTATACTTTCGAAAAACGTAATTGGTTTTACCATATCATGTACTGGAAAAAACAGGACAAAAAATTTCAATTGCGGTGAGATTGAAAAAAAAAGTGCAATTCCACAACTGTTTCTTTTATTTTTTTTTACCAGGTTCACCGAATGCCATTATGATTCTCCAGGTCATTACAAGTTCATAGATACCAAACATGTATAGGTTCTTTTTTTTATATAAGTGGTGAAAAAAAATTAAAAGTTTGTTAAAAAAAAAATAAATTGCGTCAGCTTCCAAGACCCCTAGCTTCTCTATCTTGGGCTGGGTGAGGGCTTATTTTTTGTGTGCTGAGTTGACATTTTTATTGATACCATTTTGGTGTGGATATGATCTTTTGATCACCCATTATTGCTTTTTAATGCAATGTTGCGGTGACCAAAAAACGTAATTTTGGCATTTTTGTTTTTTTTGCTACACCGTTTACCAATTCATTTTTTTTTAAATTGATAGATTGGGCAATTCTGAATGCTGTGATACCAAATATGTGTATTTTTAATGTTTTTTATTGTTTTATTTTGAATGAGGCAAATGGGGGGTGATTTTAACTTTTATATTTTTTATTTATTTTTATATTTTTAAAACTTTTTTTTACTTTTCACTGGGATAATTTGATTGCCTCTGGTACACACAGGTGATGATCAGATAGCCTGTGTGTAGCAGAAATGCTCACTTGCTATGAATGGCGACCATTGGGTGGTGCTCATAGTAATCCGGCTATGAAAACCACAGGGGTCTGCTGCAGACGCAGGGTTATCATGTCAACACATCAGCGACCCGCAGTTATGTAACATGGGCACAAATGGGCAGGATTAGTGATGTGCTTCTGGCACAATCACATTAAATGCCGCTGTCAGAGATTGACAGCAGAATTTAACAGGCTAATAGCCGCGGGTGGATAGCGATTCCACCCGTGGCTGTTAGAGGCACATGTCAGCTGTTCAAACAGCTGACATGTGCCAGAACGATGTGGGCTCAGCGCTGGAGCCCACATCACAGGGAGAGACATGACATACTCAGTACATGTACAGCGCATGTCGTGAAGGGGTTAATAGAAATAATCTAAGCAAACCAACATTTTAATATCTTTTAAAAACATTCAAAATTTTGGTGTAATTTATGAAAGAAGTAAGAACTGCCAAACATTTGACAGAAGAGGGACTCAGATATATTCTGTATTAGACATAAATGAGGGTCTCATACATATTCTGTTGTGTATGTAGTGCTACTCCTAGATTCATAAAGGCTATGCCTAAGTGCAAAGGCTGTCAAAAATTAGAAACAGGGTCATCCATACATCCTTGAAGGCACCAACTGTAGTACATCATTCAAATATAGTGCACAAAGTGTAGTTGTGATACTCCCGCACTCATAAAAGCTCTGCACACAGTGCAAAGCCAGCTGAATATTGCAAAGCAAAAGTTACAAGTAGGGTCATCCACACACCCTTCAAGGCACAAACTATTGTGCTTCATTCAAACATTGTGAACAAAGTGTACTTGTGGTACTCTCACACCCATAAAAGCTTTGCACACAATTCAATGCCTGCTGGATGGCCAGTGCCGGATTGCTGTGAGCGCCACTCAGTGGTCGGCACTCATAACAAATCAGCAATTTTACTACATGGAGGTGATCTGACCAGCGCCTATATGTAGCAGAGCCGATTGGGCTATGGCAGCTTCTAGTATGGAAACTATTGAAACATGCCAAAAGTAAAAAAAAGTTTTTAAAAATTAAAAAATATATAAAAGCTCAAATCACCCCCCTTTCACCTCATTCAAAATAAAACAAAAAATATAAAATCAAACCTACACATATTTGGTATCGCTGTGTTCAGAATCGCCCAATCTATCAACAAAAATAAAGGATTATCCTGATTGCTAAACGGCGTAGCGAGAAAAAAGTAAAAAAAAAAAAATTATGTTTTTTGGTCGCCGCGACATTGCATTAAAATGCAATAACAGGCGATCAAAAGATTGTATCTGCACCAAAATATCAGTTTGGCACACAAAAAATTAAGCCCTCACCTAACCCGAGATCATGAAAAATGGAGACGCTATGGGTATCAGAAAATGGCGCAATTTTTTTTAAAGTTTGGAATTTTTTTTCACCACTTAGATAAAAAAGAACCTAGACATGTTTTTTGTCTATGAATTCGTAATGACCTGGAGAATCATAATGGCCATCATCATGGCCATATTGATGGAAAAGTAAATAAGTTATTGCTCTGGGAAGAAGGGGAGTGTAAAACAAAAATGCAAAACCAAAAAAAGCTTTGGGGGTGAAGGGGTTAATGTGTTGGGTAGCTTCCCTGACATACAGGAGGCTACAGGGGCATTTGATCACATAGATGACGAAGTATTAGTCATTTGAATAGTACCCTTCGACAGGATAGATTTTTCCAGTTCTAGGTTGACAGATGTTGTCTTACTTGATAACATTGGATCAGGCTACGCAGCTCAGGCAAGGGATTGTGCCCTGTCTGAAGGTGCTGAATAGCTGCTGTTTTATTGTCAAGCTTGTACTCCCTATGTCAGCCCAAACCAATTTATCTTTGATGTTAGGATGTCTTCTGGCACATATCAATGTTGGTGTTTTTAATGGTTCTATGTTAGGGAATGCTCTGGATAGAAGTGACCAGGGCTTCCGAATGATGGCATGTACTTTAGGCATAAGGGGGTGTACTTTAGCTGTATTCTCACATGTTGCTTTTTTTTCTTTCAGCTCCTCAATAATTAAGAGCCGGGAGGGGTCGAAACATCTGTGTAACTATAGTTGCTTTGTATATGACCACTTGTTTTGCGCCCTTGATTTTTGTGATATGGACTATAGCAAATGAAGTTTGATTTCACCATAATATCAGGAGTGTGAGGTGAACTATTGATTCTCTATCACTTTGGCGGACTACCATAGACAGAATAAAATCCTGAAGGGCTTTAGAAGCCATCTGCACCCTACTATGTTCGCTAACAATCAGGAATATTGTGATAAGTATTCAAAAATTCTGGATGGACCGATTCCACCATTACCAATTCATGGCAAAGGCAACAGGGCCAACGCAGATACGGATCCATCAGCTCAGGCAGTGATTCCTCAACTGGAAAAAGCAGACAATGTTTTTTACCAAAAGGCCGTAGTGGAGGATATCAACATGCAGACCAACCCGAAGTTTGAGGAGAAATGATGACAACTTGCTCCCAGGTAAGCCATCGAACCTGGTGATGAATATTTCGGGCTACACATTCTCCCCTGTGGAACTCTCAATACTTCAGAAGCGGCTATCTTTCTGTCCGACCCCCAACTGGGACACTTTACAGCTGGAAATGGACCTCCTGCGGTTCTACTGCACAGGTAGACTTAAGACTCATTTTGGATCATCTGTTGGGATCTCCAGAAACAGTATCTCCTTCTGGAACATCTATCTTCTGGAGCTATCCATCTACTCCCTTCGTCTACATAACCCGAATACATTCAGTCCACAACACATCTACCATGCCACTGAAACCTTCATAACACTGATTGATAGGGAGATTAAACAATTATCTCACCAACAACACTTGGGATTCTGCTCAACCCACCTGAATCTAATGTTAGAAGAGAAACAAGCTCTCACGTCACTCCAAAAAAACAAGACAATTATTATCAAACCAGCTGACAAAGGGGATGCCAGTGTTGTAATAGATGACACAATGTACTCTAATGAGATACATTGTCAACTCTCGGATTCTGACACCTACAGAATAATTGCCAGAGATCCCACTATCATCATCAACAATATAATTCAAACTCTCATTAGGACATACCTTCACAACCATACCATTGACAAAAAAACTGCCATTTACTTTAACCCCTTACTGACCTCCGCCATACTAATACAGCGGAGGTCACATCTCTTACTTTGATGCGCGCTCCGGCGGTGAGCCCACGTCAAAACTGGGACATGTCAGCTGTTTAGTACAGCTGACATGTGCCCGCAATAGTGGCGGGTGGAATCGCGATCCTTCTGCCGCTATTAACTAGCTAAATGCTGCTGTCAAACGCTTACAGCGGCATTTAACGAGCGCTTCCGGCCATCGGGCTGGAAATGAGCGCATCGCTGACCCCGTCACTTGATCAGGGGTCAGTGATGCGTCGGCATAACAGCCAGAGGTCTCCTTGAGACCTCTATAGTTGTTGATGCTGGATTGCTATGAGCGCCATCCTGTGGTCAGTGCTCATAGTAATGCAGTAAATCTACTAAATAGCTTCCCTCCTATGTAGCAGAGCCGATTGAGTTGTGCCAGCTTCTAGCCTCCCATGGAGGCTATTGAAGAATTGCAAAAGTAAAAAAATGTTTTAAAAATATGAAAAAAATAAGAAAATGTAAAAGTTTAAATCACCCCCCTTTCGCCCCATTCAAAATAAAACAATAAAGAAAATCTTTTTTTGCAATTTCACCGCACTTGGAATTTTTTCCTGTTTTCTAGTACAAGACATGCTAAAAACAATGATGTCGTTCAAAATTACAACTTGTCCCGCAAAAAACAAGACCTCACATGACCATATTGATGGAAAATAAAAAAGTTATGGCTCTTGGAAGGAGGGGAGCGAAAAACGAAAACTCAAAAATGGAAAAGGGCAAGGTCTTGAAGGGATTAATGGATAGGTCTGTTGGGGGAGTCAAGTGAGATGGGGAAAGATGATGAATTCTGTTTTGTCCATATTAAGCTTTAGAAATCTAGCGAAGAAGAAGGATGAAATAGCAGACAGACATTGTGGGATATTGGTTAGTAGGGTGGTGACATCTGATCCAGAAATGTAGACCTGTGTGTCATCGGCATAGAGATGATACTAGAAACCATGAGACTCTGTGAGTTGTCCAAGGCCAAAGGTATAGATGGAGAAGTGCAAAGGCCCTAGGACTGAACATTGCGCGATTCCAACAGATACGGGGTGAGGTGAGGAGGTGGTGTGCAAGGAGACGCTAAATGTCCGGTCTGTTAAGTACGACAAAATCCAAGATAGGGCCACATCAGTGATGCCAAGAGATGAGAGGGTCTGTAATAGTAGGGAATGGTCCACTGTGTCAAAAGCAGATAACATAGATAGCTAGATGCAGAGAATGAGTTAAGGGCTTTTTGAGGATAGTTGTGATTGAGGCATGTTTAAAGCTTGAGGAGAAAACACCAGTTGTTAGTAGTGTTGAGCGATACCTTCCGATACTTGAAAGTATCGGTATCGGATAGTATCGGCCGATACCTGAAAAATATTGGATATCGCCGATACCGATACCCGATACCAATACAAGTCAATGGGACACAAGTATCGGAAGCTATAGTGAGTGTAGGGCCTGTGATGACGTTGCGGCTTGTGATTGGTCGTGTGAGTGGTCACATGAGCGGTCACGCGACCAATCACAAGCCGCAACATCATCGCAGGTCCTAAACACCTCATTCTTAGGAACGGAGGCTGCCGGTTACATCGGTAAGGTCCAGGGGCCTCCGGAGGGGTGAGTATATCCATATTTTTTATTTTAATTCTTTATTTTTTACATGAATATGGATCCCAGGGCCTGAAGGAGAGTCTCCTCTCCTCCAGACCCTGGGAACCATACACTGGGAACTTCCCATTCCGATTTCCGATATCACAAAAATATCGGAACTCGGTATCGGAATTCCGATACCGCAAGTATCGGCCGATACCCGATACTTGCGGTATCGGAATGCTCAACACTAGTTGTTAGTGATAGGATAAAGAAATAGGTTAGGGTTGGAATGAAGACTGTGGTGAGGTTTGGGATGAAGTGGAATGGGATGGGGTCAAGTGTACAGGTGAGTAGATGTGATCTTGAGAGTAGAGTGGAGAGTTGATCTTCTGTAATGGTGGAGAAGTTTGTTTTGGAGGAGGAGGGCTGGGCAGTTAGGAGGAAGGGCTCTGAGGGTTGTCGACCAAAACTGTCTCTGATGGTATCAATCTTCTGCTTGAAAAATGAGGCAAAGTGTTCCGCCGAGATGAGTGGAGAGGGAGGGGGTGCTGAAAGGTGGAGGAGAGAATTGAAAGTGTCAAATAACTCTTTATGGTTGTTAGACAGGGAGGATGTGAGAGATGAGTAGTAGGTTTCTTTTGCTGCAGCAAGTGTGGCCTTGCAAGTAGTGAAGGACTGTTTGAATGCGATGAAGTGTTCATTGGAGTGAGATCTTTTCCATCTCCACTCAGCAACCCTGGCATCCGGTCTCAGTTCTTTGGTCGGGCTGGTGTGCTGGTGTGCCAGGGCTGTCTGTTGATTTTGTTAGCTTTGGTATGTGTGAAAGGGGTGACTGATTCCAGAGCTACAGCTATTGTAGTGTTATATAGAGTGGCAGCGGCATCCATATTGTGTAGGGATCTTATGCCTGCAAGAGGGAGAAGGGATTTAGACAATGAGTGTATATTGAGGTGTTTAAGATTTGTGTGAGGGTGTGAAAGTTTGTCAGGTGGGGATTGTGGACAAGGAGTGGAGTGAAAGAGGTTAGATAGGGAGCAGAGGCAGGTGAAGATGAGGTCCAATGTGTGGTCCTCTTTGTGAGTGACTGCAGAAGACCATTTAGCGAGGCAGAAGGAGGAAGTGAGAGATAGAAATTTAGTGGTAGCTGAGAGGGAAGAGTCAATGGGGATGTTAAAGTCACCCATGATGATAGTGGGGATGTCCGCGGAAAGGAAATGAAGTAGCCAGGTGGTGAAGTGGTCAAGGAAGGTGGCGGCTGGCCCTGGAGGCGATAAATGACAGCCAATTGGAAGTTGGAGGGGGAATAGATGCACACAGAGTGCATCTCAAAGGAAGGCAGGGTAACAGAGGGTGGCAGTGGGATTGGGGTGTAGGAGCAGTTATCTGACAGGAGAAAACCAACTCCACCATGCTTGCTGCTGGGTCGGGGGGAGGTAGAATCCACTATTTGGGAGTGCAGCAGGAGAGGCTGTGTCAGAGGTGGTGAGCCAAGTTTCGGTGATGGCGAGGAAGGAAAGTTTATGAGTAATGAAAAGAACATTGATGTAGGAAAGTTTGTTGCAGACAGAGCGAGCATTCCATAATGCTCCTGTTAGTGGGACTGGGGAAGCATGGGCTGGGCAAATGGGTATAAGGTTAGAGAGGCTTTGGAAAGTTGTGATAGAGCGTGGATGGGAGGTAGAAATGACTGTGGGAATGTGGTGAGGAGGACCAGAATATGGAGCAATATCACCCGCAGTGAGGAGGAGCAGAGAAAGTGTTAGCAGGTGGGAGCAGGAGAGAGCATGAGGAGACTGTCTGTGTTTGGAGACAGAGGATTGTATGTTGAAGAACAGTTCAGAGGAGGAGGTGAGATGGTTAGGGAGGGTTGAAGAAGAGATGACCAGTTCCTTACTAGGTGTAGGGATTAGGGGAGTTAGCAGAAAGTGAAGGACTATAGGGGTGAAAGTGAAAACAAACAGAAACATTGTTTACAGTGACTGTATCCAGTTACCTTCAGTTCTCTTCTGGTTCAATTCTGGAATTAATTCTGAGCATCACACTTCTATGATACACTTATGTGATGCACGGGGCAGACTGATGTCTTGACTGACTTATGCTATACAATATATGTGCATCATGAGGCCATCATAAGTCCCTCCATTGACAGCAGCCACCTGCATCTCATAAGTTGCTCTAATCCTCCTTCTGCCACTTGGCACTTCCAGCAGCCTCTTAAGGATGATAAACATATGGTATAATACTACAAGTCACCAGTAGTGATGAGCAAGCACTAAAAGGCTCAGGTGCTCATTGCTCGGGTTGAGCAAATTGGAATACTCGGGTACTCGACCCGAGCAACGAGCCCAATATAGGTCTATAGGAAACCAGAATATTTTTACCGTGACACCCCCCCGGGGGTCCTTTTAAGGTCTAAAAATGTCTGAAAATGATGGAAACACTGTGAAAATGACATGGGGACATCATGGAGATAGCCCCTGGATGCATTTCTGACAGTCACAGTGCAGCGCCCCAGAGTCCTGGTCGTTGCAGTACTGATGCTCCACCGCTAAGGGGGGCTATGGTACGTCTGATGGCACTGAAGGAGTTCTTCTGACCAGGTATCACAGTCACCAAAACACTTCACAGTCTGGTCTCCAGGGGGAGCTAAGGGTGCTATGTATTAGGCCACTCCTCACAATCTGGTAAAACTGGGGGTTAGGCAGAAAGTTAGACAGAAGCTGACTGGGAATCGAACAGGCAACACCCTGTGGCAGAGGGTGTTGCGGGGAGAGACTCAGGGGGGTCCCTGTCAGGGGTGGGATCCTGACAGAGGCCTAGCGAACAGAGAGAATGTTACTGGACCACGCCTGCACTTGATCGCGGCGGTACCCTAAGAAAGGACAAGAAGCGAGGTATATTGTGCTGAGTGAGAAACGAGATCAACGCAACTAGGAGAAATACCAGTAGGAGTCGTGCTGTAAGACGAGGCAACATCCTACTGAGGCGCGTAGCCGGTGGCCGGAACGCCGAGGAAGTACTAGGCTCCAAGCAATACTTCAAACCTACGGCAGGACAGTCAGCTATAGGCGGGCTGTCTCACACAAATCACCTACGAAGACACAGGGGGCAACAATAGGAGAGGGGCGACGCTAGGGTCCCGGAAGAACTCCGAGCATACCCATCATACGGGTGCGTCCTAGCCATATCATCTGGGGGACGAAGAAGAACATCATAATCGAGTTGTGAGGGAACTTCAGAAACAGACACAACAGTTGTGGGGACTATCCCGTAAGCACAGCAGGGGAGGACCACAACACACAAGCGCTAGAAGGTAGGCACAGATTTCCACCTGCGAAGGGAACTCTGGAGGTGCCATCGGACCGGCCGGACTTGCGCAGCCCGGTTAACCGTATTCCGGACTGAGAATCCTGGGACCTTCAGTAAAGAGGTAAAGAGACTGCAACCTGGTGTCCTCGTTATTTACTGCGACCTGCACCGCACCACCACAACATCATCACCATTCCCTCCACCTTCATTGTACGCCCCTCAGCAGGGTCACGGACCGGGTCTAGCCACCGTGACAACCCCAGAACAGAGACTCAGAGGCCCGGTACCGGGTACCCCTCGGCCCTGCGACAGTGGGGGCGCTACAACAGCTGTAAGTAATGTTGTCAGAGTTTCATGCCATTTTTACAGGTGCACCAAAAAACATTCAAAAACGAAACCCAAAATGGATTTTGCTGGAAAATATGTTAAGGTGCATCCTTTCCAGGGTAATGACTTGTATATAAGGCAAAATAATTAACTCCAGACCAAAATGTTCCTCCACTACTTGGGCTATATTCACGCTCAACTTTTACATTGCTTTCAACCAATACAAATGCATTCACTGAGAAATGTCATTGTAACATTTAACAACCCTTGCTGGCCATGTGGTGTGTGACACATAAGGACACACATCTTGTTTCAGTTATGAAAGACTGACTCAGTCTTAAAGTCTCAAAGCCTATTTTTAGTGGGGTATCAGGCAGCATTAATATTCTTAAAGGACCATTATTAAACAGTGGGTCTCCTATGCTGTTATTGCCTATGAGGTGAGTGGCTGAGCTACCAACAATTACAACGCACCCCAATACCCCTTTCACGAGAGGTTAAGGAGGGCTTCCTGAAAAAATGTTGCATTGAATGCAAGGCCTGCCCTGCTCTCAAGTTATATGCACCCCAAGAAGCCTATGAACCCATGTACTAGATGGCGACAGGAAGACCCACTTCACATTCTTCAGTTGGTCCTGCCATGCTGTTGTTTTCTTATGTATTACCTGCAAGGCGTGCCCTGCTGTCAAGTCATATGCACCCCATAAGCATTTGAACTCAGGTACTAGATGGTCACAGGAAAACCCACTTCACATTCTTCAGTTGGTCCTGCCATACTGTTTTCTTATGCATTGAATGCAAGGGCCGCCTTGACCCAAATTTGCACGCACCCTTATCACCCTTGGAAGAAACTTGCCTCATAAAAAACTGTCCCATTACAAAGGAGCGGGTCTCCTAGACTCGTAATGCCCATACACTAAGTGAATGGGCTGACAAACATTTCCCCATGGGGGGTAAATTTAAAAAAAATATTTAATGGGTATAACAGACACCCTTGACAAAAAATTGACTGTCTGTAGCAGCACGGAACCCTTGAACTCTGGTGATCTAGTGTTGGAAAATGATGAGAGATGGAAGAAGGCCTCATTAAAAACTAGGCACAATTTAAAGGAGCGGGTCTCCTAGACTTGTAATGCCCATACACTAAGTGCATGGGCTGACAAACATTTCCCCAAGGGGGATACATTTTTAAAAAATATACTATGGGCATCATAGACACCCTTGCCCAAAATTGGACTGCCTGTAGCGGCACAGATTACGTTAAGCCTGGTGATCTACTGGTGGAGAATGAGGAGACATTGCTGAAGGCCTCATTAAACACTAGGCCCAATGTAAAGGAGTGTGTCTCCTAGACTTGTAATGCACATACACGCAGTGCATGGGCTGACAAACATTTCCCCAAGGGGATTACATTTTTAAAAAATATACTTTGGGCATCATAGACATCCTTGCCAAAAATTGGACTGCCTGTAGCGGCACAGAAGCCTGGTGATCTAGTGGTGGAGAATGAGGAGACATAACGATAAATCATGCTGAAATAAAAAAGAAGGATGTGAATCCACCGATAAAAATAAATAACAAAAGGGAGGGGCGAACACAGATTCATATATATGATGCCAGATTGTGTCCAGCGAGATATGTTTGTCCCTAGCAACAGCTCAGAGACAAGGATATATAAAAAAATATAATAGTATTTCAATATTTTCATATTGTAGAGGTATACACTGGGTCATAAAAGGACGGTGCAGAGATATTAAATCTGGAATATATCAGAAAAAATTGGGAAAAATATACGTACATCTCATTTTGATGACAGTTCCCCCTAGGAGTTTATTTTGTTTTCTAATTAATAACATGCATCTGAAAAATACCCTTGCACAAAAATTGAGTGACTTTTGCCATCCCCGCTAAACAGACGGTATGAAAGCTGTGCTTGTAGTACCGCATATAGCTCATGAAAGTAGCTCCTGTTCTTCCTCCTCCTCCTCATAGCCTACCAATCCATGCTGGGAAGACATGAGGCTGGGCTGAGTGTAATCCCCCTCTATGGTTCCATGGTCCATGTCCTCGTGCTTTGCCTGTAATGATCCTCTTTAATTGTGAGCAGAGACGTTTTCAGAATGCTGAGAAGCGGGATGGTGACGCAAATTAAGGCATCATCGCCGCTCACCATCTTAGTGCAGTCCTCAAAGTTTTGTAGGATGGTACATATGTCTGACATCCATGTACACTCCTAAGGTCTTTTGTGTAAAGTCTGAGCTGAATATCGACGGCTTCATTAATGTTGGTAGTCAACAACTGCCCTCTTCTGCTCACAAATCCTTTCCAACATATGCAGCTTAGATTTCTAAAGCATTGGGAAATTACACACCAGTCGGTGAGCCGGAAGCTGCAAACACTGCTGAAGCATGGCAAGGGTGGCTGAAGCTGTAGCTGACTTTCTAAAATGGGCAGACCGACGGTGTACTTTCACTAGCAGATCCGGCAGCTCCGGGTAGCTTTTCAGAAAATGTTGATCCACGAGGTTAAGCACATGGGCCAAGCAAGGTACGTGTGTGTGAGCTCACCTTGCCTCAGAGCCACCACCAGGTTCTGGCCATTGTCACGCATGACCATGCCTGGCTGTAGGTTCAGCGGTGTCATCCAAATATCTGACTGCTCTTTCAGCGCTGTCCACAACTCTTTTGCATTGTGCGGTTTGTCACCTATGCAGATTAGCTTCAGCACAGCCTGTTGCCGCTTGGCTGAGTCAGTGAGAGATGGAGGCTGAAAAGGAGGAGGAGGAGGTGCATGAGTTGTAAACTATGGGGGCAACCCTAATTGACGTAGGGCCCACAATCCTCGGCTTGGGGAGGATGTGTTCAATCCCAATGTCCGACTGGGTCCTGGCTTCCACTATGTTAACCAAGTGTGCCATCAGTGAGATGGCCTTTCCCCGTATCAGCATTGTTGAGGGCACGGGTAATGTCGTGCGACACATGCTAGTGTAATGCTGGTACAGCACACCGGGAGAAATAGTGGCGACTGGGGACCGAGTACCTTGGGACAGCCACCACCATTAGGTTGCAGAAACCTTCCATCTCAGTGAGCCTAAAAGGCAAGATTTTTAGCGCAAGCAGAAGAGAAATATTAGAATTTAGGACTGTGGCCTGTGGGGCGTTGGCTGGGTATTTACCCTTGCATTCCAATGACTGAGGTATAGACAACTGAAGGCTGTGCTGGGACAAGGACATGGACAGGCTTGCTGATGTTGCTTCTTGACTGTGGGCAACAACAGGTGCAGGGCTAGAGGCATCTTCACATGCACGGTGGACTAGGGAATTGGCTTCTACTCAAAACAGTGGATGAAGCAGTGGTGTCACCTGCAGACTGTGTTCCTGGAGCCTGGCGTTCGGCCTACAAAGTTGGGTGCTTTGCTGCCATGTGCCTGATCGTGCTGGGGGTGGTCAGGCTGGTAGTTTTGCTAACCCTGATGATGAGGGCATGGCAGGTGCTGCAAATGGCCTGTTTGAGGTTATCGGCAGAGTCTTTATAAAATAACCAGACTGGGAAAGATCTAACAGTTGGAATGGAACTTCCCTCATGTTGGTGTTACGGGGAACGGATGCACGCCTTCTGTCTGTGGCTACCCCATTGCTTCTATCTGCCTGTTGGGGTGATATGCCTCCTTCCCTTGTGTGCTGCTGTCCTTGCTCTGCATGTCCTCCTGCCAGGTTGGGTCAGTCACTATGTCATCCACCACCTCGTCTTCAACATCCGCACCCTGCTCCTCCTCCTGACATTCTGGCAATTGTGTCTCATCATCGTCAACCTCTTGTGACACTTTCCTACCATCGCCTTCATGTGACCTGTGCTGGTCAAAGCTTTGGGCATCGCTACATGCGATCTCATCTGGCCCCACTTCAAGTTGACCGGTTGAGAGTACGGAATCTTGAAAGAGAAAACTGAACAGCTCTTCGGAGTATCCAAGTGTGGGATCAGTTGTCTCAGGCACTCGGCATAGTGGGAGGAAGGAGGATCAGGTTGAGGAATATCCGGTCCACACTCACGGCTACTCATACTTGACCGTGTGGAAAACATGGTGGTGGTGGTGGTGGCTAAGTGACTGGAAGCATTATCCTCTATCCAACCAACAACCGTTTCACACTGCTCTGGCTTCAATAGTGGTGTGCTGTGATCCCCTAGAAATTGGGACAGGAAGGTTGATCACGAAGATGTGGGTGTCTGTTGTGGCCCACTTTTAGCTTGGCAACGGCCTCATCCTCTGCATGCACCATCAGCATCACGTCCACTTCCCCATCCCTAGCTCCTTGCCTTGCCCATTTTAAATGGAATACTGATCTATTTCAAAAGCTCAACACAAATGTGTTAATTTGGAGCAAAATTATATCTGATACATGCCTTCAAAGCTACAATTTTTCCACCACAGATATAACAGGCCTCAGCCTGACATAACAGACTGTATAATTGCTTTTTTGTTTTTTAGAGAATTTGTTTTGTTTTTTTTAAAAAAAGAGTGGAACAAGGCTAGCAGACAGAACTATGAAACTTATGCCTGCAAAGCTACGATTTTTCCAACACAGATACAACACAGGCTTCAGCCTGACATAACAGACTGTATAAAATATATATATTTTTTGGAGGGGGTGAATTTTTGAAAAAAAAGAAAAAGAGAACAAGGCTAGCACAGAGAACTATGATAAGTATGCCTGTGAAACTACGATTCTTCCACCACCGATACACCAGGCCTCAGCCACAGTTAACAGACTAATTTTTTTTCTGTATGTGAAATTTGGCAAAAAATTAAATACAACAACGCCAGCAGACAGAACTATGAAACTAATGCCTGCAAAGCTACAATTTTTCCACCAGAGATACACAAGGCCTCATCCTGACAATAACAGACTGTAGAATTTTTTCTTTTTTTGGGGGGGGGGGTTGGAGAATTTTTTAAATAAAAAAAACAGTGGAACAAGGCTAGCAGACAGAACTATGGAACTTATGCCTGCGAAGCAACAATTTTTCAAACACAGATACACCAGGCCTCAGCCTGACATAACAGACTGTATAAAATATATTTTTGGGGGGTGAATTTTTGAAAAAAAAAAAGGAGAACAAGGCTAGCACAGAGAACTATGATACGTATGCCTGCAAAACTACGATTTACCCACCACCGATACACCAGCCTTCAGCCTCAGATAACAGACTGACCTAAATATGGCCTTGATTTGTTTGGGCACGACTAAATTGTGTCAACAAGTTGGCTATGACACACAAAAAAAGATTTTTTGGCTCACTCACATCTGGTGTCTGGGACAAAAAAAAATGGTAGATTTGCACGTTCTTAGATTTCAATAACCTGGCTGTATTAGGCAGCGTGAAAAAGCAAATAAATGTTAAAATAAGGGGGCTATGGATTGCTTTAGAATAAAAGGAGCAGGTATCAGGTGAAGAAAAAAAAAAGCCACAGAAAACTGCAGCTACATATATATCAAATAAGCAGCAGCTTCAGACAGTAATGGAGCCTTTTGAGGTATGCATTGAGAGCTATGTACTCACATACAGTGTCTGCAGGCCTTGCACTGATGTGGATATGCGCAGATAGACTCCCCTGCCTACCTAATGCTGCAATCTCGGGATCCCTGAATTAGCCCTAAAAAGGACTGTTGGTTTCTCAGGAGTTGTGGACCGAACAGTTGCAGACCTACACTAACTCTTAAAAGCACGATTCTGACCCTATCTCTGCAGCAGCTCTCCCTACACTTGCTAATTCCGGAGCAGAATGCGGTGAGCAGGGCGGCGCCAGGTCTCTTATAGACCTGATGTCACTGTGCGGCCAGCCAATCACTGTAATACCACAACAAAGATGGCTGCAGCATTCCACTGCATGGCAGACAAAGCGCGCCAAAATTGCAGGGAGAAGACCCGAGCTCCTGCCGAATAATCCCAGAAATACTCGGTGCTCGCTGAGTACACCGAGCATAGTGATACTAGAGTGAGTACCGAGTAGTGTCGAGCACGTTCGCTTATCACTAGTCACCAGCAATTCTGGAAGCCATCATACAAAGTTATAAAGCCCCCATAGGTATCTCATTTTAACTACAAGGATCCTGTGCATTAAATTCCACTATTTTCCACAGCACTCCTTCTGTGGATCTCCTAAGAAATTCCTTTTTCTCGCCTGTGCTATCTACCTACTAGCTACAGGTAAACAACCACCACTTTCTTCATGTTGTCTCTATCCTTCCTCATATGAACACTGGTCGGCCTCTTTGCCACGATGATTACCCTACCTGCCAAGCCTATTAGTTTGCCTTTTTTTTTATATACTAGCTGTTTCCAGCCAGCTAATGCTCGGCATGCTCATTGCTATCTAATTAACGCTCCTAGTGATTAAAGTAAATAATGACAACATTCAATAGCGCTTACACAGGTAGTAAATTTACTTAAAAGGAAGTTAATAACAATAATAATTAAAAATCAGATTAATACTAATACATTTTATTCACAGTGTAAAATCAAAAGCAAACTGGATTCGTGTGGTAATGTGTGGGGACAGAGCCTCGTGTGGTAATGTGTGGGGACAGAGCCTCATTTGGTAATGTGTGGGGACAGAGAATCGTGTGGTAATGTGTGGAGACGGAGCCTCGTGTGGTAATGTGTGGGGATGCAGCCTCATGTGGTAATGTGTGGGGACGGAGCCTCGTGTGGTAATGTGTGGGGATTGAGCCTCATGTGGTAATGTGGAGGGATGGAGCATCGTATGGTAATGTGTGGGGACAGAGCCTCGTGTGGTAATGTTTGGGGACAGAGCCTCATTTGGTAATGTGTGGGGACAGAGAATCGTGTGGTAATGTGTGGAGACGGAGCCTCGTGTGGTAATGTGTGGGGATGCAGCCTCATGTGGCAATGTGTGGGGACGGAGCCTCGTGTGGTAATGTGTGAGGGTGGAGCCTCGTATGGTAATGTGTGGGGACAGCCTCGTGTGGTAATGTGTGAGGACGGAGCCTCGTGTGGTAATGTGGGGGGGTGGGATTATGTGTGGTAATATGGTGGGGGTGGGATTATGTGTGGTAATATGGTGGGGGGCGGGATTGTGTGTGGTAATGTGGTGGTGGGGCGGGATTATGTGTGGTAATGTGGTGGGGGCAGGATTATGTGTGGTAATGGGGTGGGATTATGTGTGGTAATGTGGTGGGGGTGGGATTATGTGTGGTAATGTGGTGGGGGGCGAGATTATGTGTGGTAATGTGGTGGGGGGCCAAAATTATGCGTGGTAATGTGGTGGGGGGCAGGATTATGTATGGTAAAGTGGGGGGCAGGATTATGTGTGGTAATGTGGTGGGGGGCGGAATTATGTATGGTAATGTGGTGGGGGGCGGAATTATGTGTGGTAATGTGGTGGGGGGTGGGATTATGTGTGGTGATGGGGTGGGGGTCAGAGCTACTGTGCACGGGGTGGGAATATCTGTGGTAATGTAGTGGGGGGCGGGATTATGTGTGGTAATGTGGTGGGGGCGGGATTATGTGTGTATTGTGGTGGGGGGCAAGATTATGTGTGGTAATGTGGTGGGGGGTGGGATTATGTGAGGTAATGTGGTGGGGGGGCAGGATTATGCGTGGTAATGTGGTGGGGGGTGGGATTATGTGCGGTAATGTGGTGGGGGGGCGGGATTATGTGCGGTAATGTGGGGGGCGGGATTATGTGCGGTAATGTGGGGGGGCGGGATTATGTGTGTTAATGTGGTGGGGGCGGGATGATGTGTGGAAATGTGGTGGGGGCGGGATTATGTGTGGTAATGTGGTGGGGGGCGGGATTATGCGTGGTAATGTGGGGGGCGGGATTATGTGTGTTAATGTGGTGGGGGCGGGATGATGTGTGGAAATGTGGTGGGGGCGGGATTATGTGTGGTAATGTGGTGGGGAGCGGGATTATGTGTGGTAATGTGGTGGGGGGCGGGATTATGTGCGGTAATGTAGTGGGGGGCAGGATTATGTGCGGTAATGTGGTGGGGGGCGGGGTTATGTGCTGTTATGTGGTGGGGGGCGGGATTATGTGCGATAATGTGGTGGGGGGCAGGATAATGTGTGGCAATATGGTGGTGGGGGCAGGATTATGTGCGGTAATGTGGTGGAGGGGCAGGATTATGTGCGGCAATGTAGTGGGGGGCAGGATTATGTGCGGTAATGTGGTGGGGGGCGGGGTTATGTGCGGTAATGTGGTGGGGGCGGGATTATGTGTGGTAATGTGGTGGGGGGCGGGATAATGTGTGGCAATATGGAGGTGGGGGCGGAATTATGTGTGGTAATGTGGTGGGGGGCGGGATTATGTGCGGTAACGTAGTGGGTGGCAGGATTATGTGCGGTAATGTGGTGGGGCGGGATTATGTGTGGTAATGTGGTGGGGGGCGGGATTATGTGTGGTGATGGGGTGGGGGCAGAGCTACTGTGCAGGGGGTGGGAATATCTGTGGTAATGTAGTGGGGGGCGGGATTATGTGTGGTAATGTGGTGGGGGCGGGATTATGTGTGGTAATGTGGTGGGGGGCGGGATTATGTGTGGTAATGGGGTGGGATTATGTGTGGTAATGTGGTGGGGGTGGGATTATGTGTGGTAATGTGTTGGGGGGCGATATTATGTGTGGTAATGTGGTGGGGGGCCAAAATTATGTGTGGTAATGTGGTGGGGGGCGGGATTATGTGTGGTAATGTGGTGGGGGGCAGGATTTTGTATGGTAATGTGGTGGGGGATGGAATTATGTGTGGTAATGTGGTGTGGGGAGGATTATGTGTGGTAATGTGGTGGGGGGCCGGGTTTATGTGTGGTAATGTGGTGGGGGGCGGGATTATGTGTGGTAATGTGGTGGGGGGGCAGGATTTTGTGTGGTAATGTGGTTTGGGGTGGGATAATGTGTGGCAATATGGTGGTGGGGCGGGATTATGTGCGGTAATGTGGTGGGGGGGCGGGATTATGTGTGGTAATGTGGTGGGGGGAGGATTATGTGTGGTAATGTGGTGGGGGGCGGGGTTTATGTGTGGTAATGTGGTGGGGGCGGGATTATATGTGGTAATGTGGTGGGGGGCGGGGTTTATGTGTGGTAATGTGGTGGGGGCGGGATTATATGTGGTAATGTGGTGGGGGGCAGGATTATGTGCGGTAATGTGGTGGGGGCGGGATTATGTGCGGTAATGTGGTGGGGGGCCGGGTTTATGTGTGGTAATGTGGTGGGGGGCGGGATTATGTGTGGTAATGTGGTGGGGGGCAGCATTCTGTGTGGTAATGTGGTGGGGGGTGGGATTATGTGTGGTAATGTGGTGGGAGGCGGGATTATGTGGTGGGGGGCGGGATTATGTGTGGTAATGTGGTGGGGGGCGGGATTATGTGCGGTAATGTAGTGGGGGGCAGGATTATGTGCGGTAATGTGGTGGGGGGCGGATTATGTGCGGTAATGTGGTGGGGGGCCGGGTTTATGTGTGGTAATGTGGTGGGGGGCGGGATTATGTGTGGTAATGTGGTGGGGGGGAAGGATTATGTGTGGTAATGTGGTGGGGGGTGGGATAATGTGTGGCAATATGGTGGTGGGGCCGGGATTATGTGCGGTAATGTAGTGGGGGGCAGGATTATGTGCGGTAATGTGGTGGGGGGCGGGATTATGTGCGGTAATGTGGTGGGGGGCCGGGTTTATGTGTGGTAATGTGGTGGGGGGCGGGATTATGTGTGGTAATGTGGTGGGGGGGCAGGATTATGTGTGGTAATGTGGTTGGGGGTGGGATTATGTGTGGTAATGTGGTGGGAGGCGGGATTATGTGTGGTAATGTGGTGGGGGGCGGGATTATGTGTGGTAATGTGGTGGGGGGCGGGATTATGTGTGGTAATGTGGTGGGGGGTGGGATTATGTGTGGTAATGTGGTGGGGGGCGGAGTTATGTGCTGTAATGTGGTGGGGGGCGGGATTATGCATGGTAATGTGGGGGGGCAGGATTGTGTGTGGTAATGTGGTAGGGGGGTGGGATTATGCCT